>NC_051320.1:56437466-56741966 GCF_015220235.1 Choloepus didactylus | reverse complement strand
TATGTTTCAATATTTATGTTTTATCCTATGGAATGTTAAGACTAAGCAATGAATTTTTAAACATATTATTAGACTCAAATATATAAAAGCATTTCTGTTTAGAATAAACAGTAAAAGCTGACCCTGATTACATGATTCTCAGTGCTGCTAGAAGGAACTTGGGCCATGGCTCTGCATGTGACCTTACGAATATGTTTGTAACTGTAGCCCAATTCTATTGATTAATTAAATGTGTTCTCCAGATTTGCCAAATCACCTCTAACTCTCGCCACCTCCACCACCACAGCTGCCATCACTCCCACCACTTCCAACCTGGAATGTTCAAGCCACCTGGGGAGGTAATTTCATACCTAGGCTCATAAGTATGAAATTTCATACCTCGGGTTGACATTGCTATGTGGCCACTGTGGCTGAACTTGAAAATCACTCTTAGGTTAGTGTGGTCATGACATCTTACTGCCGCTGAGCGGGTGGCCAAACTCTGCTAATATGCTGAGCCAGGGCTGGCATTTCATCACCCTTGTCACTCCCTCAGCCCTGCTTTTCTGATGAGGCTCCTCCCCACCGCATGCTTTGGAGACTTGAATGCTCAGCATCTTGCTAAACGAGGCTGACGTGAAGGATCCTGGCCTTAGGTGCCATGGTGAGACGCTGTCACGCAAGGTGGCTTTTTTAAAAAAAACAAAACAAAACAGTTTTCTGTGATGGAACGTTATATTGTTCCACAGTCTCGCTTTGGTTTTGTAATCACTGATTATATAATGAATTCTGGTTCTGTGCCTCCAAAATCTGCTTGCACTATTAGAGAAAAAGGAGAGGATACAGCTACTTTAGAACGCACCGAAACTGAGCTGCTCCTTTTTCTAACCTTGGCCAATGGGGCAGCCTGCTTGACCTGCCACCCCCATGTTCCTTGCTAATCTCGTGAAAGATCAGTCTCACTATACTACAAACTGGGAGGAGGGGTGGGAATGGCACAGCATGAAACCTCCTTCACTTTTGCAAAAAGAGTTACAGATCCCAGGATGATTTGAAATTTGCAATTTTGTAAAACATCAGCTACCTCTAGTGGGGCTAACTCAGTCTGCCTCAATCATCTGTAAATGCTTAAAAGCCTGTGTCCTTCACCCCAAGATTAGAGTTGACAGATGAAATACAGGACTCCCACTTAAATTCAAATTTCAGATAAATAACAAATAATTTGTTGTTCAAATATGTTCCAAATATTGCATGAGAAATACTTTGCTAAAAAAATTATTCATTGTTTGTCTGAAATTCAAATTTAACTGGACATCCTTTAGTTTAATTTGCTAAATCCAGCAACCCTACTTGAGCTCCGACTCTCGTCATTGTCCTTTTCTCCAGGTCTGTCCTTGTGGAACTCCGATAATGTGTTCTGCCAAGAAGCCGGGGACAGAAGGAGGCAAAGGAAGAATCTTAATCATACTTGGCTTCCTGTTCTTATCTAACTTCAGGGGACACAGATATGAATTAAATTCATAAATATATTAAAACATTTCATTTGAGCAACTGAACTTGAGTTCATTTTTATCTTGAAACTTTAGAAAGATTGGATTCCAATGAGAGGAAGGATGGTGTGAAGGGAAATGATTGGGGATCAGGAGACTGGTCTCTTAATCTAGGCTTGGTGGCCATGGTGTGGCACTATCTATCTCTTTAGTCTCTGCGGCTCCATTCGAAAACTTAAAGGATGGGACTAAATGATCTCTAAGTTTCCTTCCAGGGCTAAGAGTTTTATGACTCTACCTTCAAAAGGTCTGCAACTTCTGAGGTATGTTATTGAAAATCACATTAGTAGATGACAGTTTTTTTAAGAGCAGAGATTTTTTCATTTAGGCTGAAAATTTTAATAAGTTGCTTCTTACATGTCCATCTGAAAACAGTACGAATCTTGACATCCTCAGAATGCTTGCTATTACAATAGATATTTTGTGCAAAATTTTTCCTTTAATTAGTATTCCGGGTACAAGATCTGCCTGCCAGCTGCTACATGGACTAAAGTCTTTAGTAGCTACTCTAAATCTTGATCTTGGCTAATGGAAGCTATTTTGTGGAAACCTTGCTAATCTAGGTCCAAAATGTACGCTAAAGAAAAAGGCAAAAATAATGAGTAAATGAGAACACCTGCTGCACTAAGGTGAGTCTACTGCTCATTCTTTTCAGGTAGATTCAACAAATTGATCTGCTTGGACCATCCCATACATTCCTCTAGCTTCAACCTTCACTTATATGTTAAAGCTTCCAAATCTCCACATCCAGATTTCATTTCTTTCTGAGTTTCAGAAACAGATTTCCAACTCCTTACTAGAAACCTCTACCTCATGTCCAAGGGCACCTCAAACTCAGTAAATCAAAAATAAATTTCTATTATCTTCATCCCTGCTCTATTGATTTCCCCAAACTTGGTTAATGGTATTCTTATCCATAATCATTTTTAGCACCAGTTAGAAATATGATAATCACCTCCACCCTGAATCAATAGGTTCCACTCAATTCTACCTCCTAAATGTCTCTTGAATCTGTTTTCCCTTTATCCATCCACTGCAACTGCCTTAGTTGAAGCCCTCTCACCTGTACTACTGGTAGTCTTCAGAATCTTTCCCATCCATCTGCACGCAGGCAAAGTGGTCTTTCTAAATCATAGCTCTGATCATACTAACCCCTGCTTACAATAGCCCTCCACTGCCTAGAAAAGAAGGTTCAAACTCTTTCACATGGCAAGCATGACCTTTTGATTTCTGACCACAGCTGATTACTCCAAATTCGCTTTCCTCCTAATACTTAAACCTTACAACTCACCATTGCCCCAGTCCAAACTTGCCTGTCTGATCCCTTGTCTGTGCTGATCCCTTTAAGAAATATCCTTGCTTCATATCTCCACTTGGTGAATTCCTGCTCATCCTTCAAGACCTCCTCCAATGTCATCTCTGGACAGGCTTCTCTGACTCTTCCCCTGCCTTACTCCTCCTAAGCAGAGTTAGACTCCCTCCTCGAGAATGCCCAAGCACACTGTTTACGCCTTAATTGTGGCACTAAGACTTTGCAATTCAATTATGTGTTTTTGTGTCTGCTTCCTTCACTAAACTATGAACCCTTTGATTATGGGGTCATCTCTATCCAGCTTTTGTATCCCTAGGAATTAGCAAAGGCCCTGGTATTGGGCCAGTGTTCCATAAACATTTGGGGGGGAGGGGGACGGATCAATGAAATAAAAAATAGGTGAAATTTCTGGTTGGGCATTGTGCGAAGGGCTTTCTCTCATTTATACCCTACACCAACCTTATGGAGGAAGATACTACTATTACCCCCATTTTATAGATTAAGAAACTGAGTTTAATTTATAGATTTAAGTCCACACAGCTCATAAGCAATAGAGCACATGGGTGGTTTTTGTTCCTACAGATTCTTTCCATTCCCAGCCATGGTGGGGTATTAATGAGCAGAGGAGAGGTCAAATCTCAGGAGGGATTAAGGGACACTATAAGGAGCAGGGATATGCTGCAGATGGGATAATCTGCCTCTCAATTATTAGAAATTCATTACTAATTGCTTTGTGGCTCCTATCTAAATTCCAGGCTTCCTGGTCTATTTTTACCTTCTACATTTTTTTATTATTTTGAAACATTAGCTATACACAGAAAAAGTGCATGAAACATTTATGTATGGTTTAAGAGCAGTTATAACCTGCATAACTTCCATCTATGTCAGGAATGTTGTCAGGGTCCCAGAACCCTGACTTCCTTTTTTCTTTTCCTGATCGTTACAGGAACCACTATGTTGACTTCTGTGACAGTCAATTCCTTGCTTTTACTTATTGCTTCACCATATGTACTTATATATATCCCTGTTTAGTTTCCTATTGCTATTGTAACAAATTATCATAAATTTAGTGGCTTAAAACAGCACAGATTTTATAGTTCAGAGATCAGAAGTTTAAAATGGATCTGCAGAGCTGCATTCCTTCTGGAGGTTCAAGGGGAGAATCTGTTTCCTTACCTTTTTCACCTTCTACAGGCCACCTACGTTCCTTGGCTAGTGGCTCCTTCCTCCATCTTCAAAGACAGCAAAGTAGCATCTTCTCTCCTCTTTGATCTCTGCTTCTGTCCTGTCTCTATGACTGTCTTTCCTGCCTCCCTCTTTTATGGACCCTTGTGCTTCCCACTGGATTCACTAGGATAATCCAGGATAATCTCCTCATCTCAGAATTCTTAATAAGACTTGTAACATTTTTTTTGCTATGTAAGGTAAAGTAGTCACAGGTGTTTAGGATTAGGATGTGGAGATCTTTGGGGTGTGATTATTCAGCTTACCATAACCCCTAAATAATCTCCTTTAGCTTTGCCTGTTTCTGCACTTTATATATATGGAATAATATTGCATGTATTCTTTTACTCATATAATCCATATACATTTAATATAATTATTTATATATTGAGGTTTAAAGTCACTGTTTTATTTGTCCCTTATATTTATCCCATCTATCGCATGTCACCCTCTCTTCCCTTTCTTGACTTCTTGGATTGTTAATTTTTTTTTTTTTTTTTAATCATTCCATGTTTTTCCTTCTACTAATTTGGAAATTATACACTCTTTATAACTGAATTAAAGTCTGAAATTAATCAATGCTTTTACCATTCTTCACATAATTTAAAGATCTTAGAACATTTTAATTCCATTTACCCTTCCTGACATGTTATTGTTGGGAAGTATTTTAATTCTTATTTTTATTATTTGTTTTTTGCCGTTAAAGACAATTATAATTATTGTTTTATACAGTTAATATTCATTTAGATGTATGTATATATTTACCACTTTCTTTGCTCTTTATTCCTTCTTCCATCTCAGCTCTTCCTTGTGAGACCACTCTTATTCTACCTAAAAGAATGGTCCTAAGTTAAGAGTTTGCTGGAGGCAAACTTTCTCAGTTTTGGTCTGTCTGAAAATGACTTTGTTTTGCCTTCATTCTTGAAAGATAATTTTGCTGTCTTTAGTATGTTGAAGTTTCACAATGATGAATTCAGGCATAGATTTCTTTTTACTTTTTCTTTTCACTCTTGAATCTGTCTTTGATCAGTTCTGAAAAACTCTCAGGTATTATCTCTTCAAATATTATCTTTCTCCAAGTATCTCCTGTATTTCTGGGAATCTGAGTAAATGAATGTTAGACCTTTTTACTCTATTCCCCATGTCTCTTAAACTCTCTTTCATGTTTTCTATATTGTTACCTCTCTGTATGGTATGGTGGATAGTTTCTTCTGGCCTGTAGTTTAGTTTTCTAATTCTCTCTTCAGTTGCTATTAAACACGTCCACTGAGTTTTTAATTTTGGTTATTACTTTTTTTTTTTTTGAGAAGTTCTATTTGGCTCCTTTTCAGATCCACTGGGTCACTTTTTATAATTTCCTTTTCCTTACAGATATTTTCTGTTCTCTTTAAATTTAGTAAGCCTAGTTGTTGTTTTTTTAAACATTCTTTATTGTGAAATATATATACAGAAAAGTGATGACTTTCAAAGTGCAATTTAACAAGTAGCTATAGAACAAATTTCAAAAAATGTTAAGGGTTACAGTTCCACAATTTCACTTATTTCTTTATTGTGAAATACAACATATATACAGGAAAGCGATAACTTTCAAAGTATGTTTTAATACAATTATAGTGCAAATTTCAAATAATGTTATGGGTTACAGTTCCACCATGTCAGTTATTTCCTTCTAGCTATTCTAATACCTAAAGACTAATATATATATATAAAGATTAAGTATTTGTAATCCTTTGTTAAATCCTATCTTGTATGTTGTTACTCCTCCCTCTTGTTTGATCACTGTCTCAGTCTTCAGGGATATCTGGTTCCCTACCTTTTCGTACTGAAAATTGGTGTTGACATTATGGTGAAGGGGATGCATCTGATTGACGTTCTTGAAGAGGCTGTTGCCTCTGGGTTTGGGACTCATCTGGCATAGGAACACCCTGGAGGATTTAAGTTTCTGAGAAACTTTATAGAGTCTCTAATAGGGACCCGGGTATTCTTTAGGATTTTTGTGACTACTGTTGATTTGGGCTTGGCATACTGTGGCCATTTGGAATATCAGCTGAAGCTTGCTTAAGAGTAACCTCCTGGATAGCCTCTCAACTCTTTGAAATCTCTTAGCCACTGAAACATGGTTTTGTTACCTTTCTTTTCCCCCTTTTGGTCAAGAAGGCACTCTCAAACCCTCGGTGCCTGGACCAGGCTCATTCCTGGGTGCTGTGTCCCATGTTGCCAGGGAGACTCACTTCCCTGGGAGTCATGTCCCACATGGGGGTGTGGGTAATGAATTTATTTGCAGAGTTGGGCTTAGAGAGAGAAAGTCCACATCTGAGCAACAAAAGAGGTTCTCTGGATGTGACTTTTAGGCATAATTATAGGTAGGCTTAGCCTCCCCTTTATAGCATGAGTTTCACAAGAGCAAGCCTTAAGATTGACGGCCTGACTTATTAAATAGGGGGTTCCTAATTTCACATAGCATATATTCTGTCCAAGATAAACAATGTCTCATACCATCTTCACTTAGTTATACAATCATCACTCTCAATTTTAAATATCGTAATCCCAAACACCCCAAAGCTCTTATCACCCTCTAATTATTTATCTCTAGCATTAGTGTAGTACTAGTAAGGTATTCCTATTAAATATAGTCCATAGTATGCAATATTTAGTTTTTCCTGTATACCACTCTGTTGTCAACTCTTTGGCAAAGTTGTTTTATAGACTCTTTTTGATAATTTCATATTAGAAGTTTTTGTAGGTCTCTTTCTTCTGGTTCTCATTCTTCATGGCTTGTTTCCTTGTATGCTTGGTTATTTTTAACTGTGTGCTGCTCATTATCCTAGAAAATCTATTTGGGGAGATTCTTTGAAGGCGAGGATGAGGTTAATTTCCTCCAGAGAGATTTTCATTTACCTTTGCCAGGCACCCAGGGGCACTTTAAACTCAATTCACAATTTGAGAAGTTTTTATGGTTTTATAATTTCTTTTGTAGTTTTTATTGTTTGTTTTGTTTTGGCTTTTGTTTTTGACCCCCAAAGTGATGTGGATTTGGCTGAAAACCTGTGGAAGTACCAAATTGCACTTATAACTTCTCAGGGCTGTTCCCTACCATTATCATCTGCCCTGTTCTGCTCATGATAAGGACAGTTTTTCCTGTAGTCCTCTAGACCTGGGAATGAAGGCACATTTACTTTTGTTTCATCCTTGCCCTGATGGTTTGATCCAGATTAGTAAGGGGAGGAGCAGGCCCTGGGCTTTTGTTCTGTTTGCCTTGTCCTGAGATGCCCTCAGGACCAAAGTTCACATTTGCCGGTATTGGCCAATGCCCTTAGCACAAAAACAGCTTCAGGGCTCCGCTTAACTTTTAGAGACTTTGTTTTCTTTTTCTTTTTCTTTTTTCTTTTTTTTTTTTTTTTTTTTTTAATTTAGTTCCTAATTCTCTTGCCAGTCTTTGATACTTTTGAGAAGTTAAAAATTTTTTTTAAAGAATTTTTAGTTGTTTTCAGTGGACGGTTGGTCTGAATACCCTATCTTGTTTTATTCCTGGTAAATGGAAGTCCTTTCCTGATCTCCCTAGGCTTTGTTAAACTGCATATTTAGAAGCTACAAAACTAACATATTCTGCTTTAAGCAGTTTAACCTATGGAGAAGTAAGTATTTGTTTTTTAAAAGTCTTCTGTACTTCAGGAAAGGAATCATTGCAAGTTTCCCTTAAATAGACTATAAAAATTGAATTACATAAAAATATTCAGGAACATACTTGAACTTTTCTAAGAAATGTTTAAAAAAAAAAAACAAAAACACAATCTCCTAACCACTACTAAAATATTTTAAAATTGCAATACTTTATCCAGAAATTATTTTTCCAGCAAAATCAACTATCCAAGAATCCAAGAGTTAGTATAAAATGATTCTGTATAGTGCAGTTGGATGGCACAAGAGTCACAATCTTATTTAATATGTACTTTATGTATCAGAAAGCCTCGAAGGCCTCATTCAGAGCTTCTTTACTCCTACTTTATTCACAATTCAGAGAAACTTGGTTATCTGGCTTCCTACCCATAACCCATTAGAAACAATAACTTGAAAGATGGCATGGCTGTCCAGAGTTCCCAAGACTTCATTAAGAGTCTATTAACTCTTGTTTGTTTTATACACAATTAAAAAAAAAAAGAAAAGAAAAATTGGTTATCTGGTTTTCAGGCACATAACCCATTAGAAACACTAACTTGGATGTGCATTTTGAATGGTGGCTTATTGAAAGCAGCCAGGAATGGCATCTGACAGCATCACAAGAGGAGAGTAAACAGACTATAAAAATCTGACCAAGAAGCTCAAGAAAAGGCACAATGGAGACATTTATTCCTACATCCTGCAACAGCTTGTGGGAGGCTCCCTACATGGCTCCACGGTGTGTGGAACCAACATGCATGTTTTTGGTGCTGATCCTGAGGAAGCGTCAAGCCAGTCAGACTATTTCTGAAAGCAGAGAAGAATGCAATGCCTTTAATACATTTTCTATATTTATAAGGAACTAAAATTTAACGTTGCTTTTATGATGAAATTTTTCCTCATTTGGAGAAACTCAACCACTAGCAGGGTCCAGTAAATAAGCATTTCTATATTTTAGTCTCATAAATCAATTTCTCTTTGAGACTGATCCCAGAAAATTCAGGGCGTGTAAATGCCCTAAATGCGCCTCTGAGTCCTTTTACCCCAATCTGGGAATTAAAAGAAGGGGCATTTTTCTCAATATGACTTGAGTTCTAAAATATGGACTTAAGAGAAAATGACAGTGGTCACATTTGAGAGGGTCCAGCTTTACTTCAAAGCAGCCCCACTTCAAGCAGGTTATGTAAATACCCTAAAGAGAATTTTATCAGCTCAAAATGGAAACAACAGGATTATTGAGTGATAATAAACAGGGTTCAAAAGCTGTGGAGGGGTGGGAGCAAAGAAAATGCTTCCCAGGCTGCTCTGTTTTTATTTCTCTCTTTAAGCACAAATACCATCCTTGTCTCCTGATGCATGCTAGAAGCCAGGATTCACAATTTCCACATTGATTTTGGATCCAGCTGAAATGTGGGCTCTGTCTCAGGTATGAGCATCATACTTGAAAGATTTCAGCTGATCACATGAGATGTGGTGCTGGCTTTTAGTATCATTCTGGGGTCTCAAAAGCTGGAAAACCTGCTTATTGCTGGGTACTGGTTTGTCCAGCCATGTAGTTCCAATGTAATTCCCTGTATTTTCACCTTAGTGTGTTAAAACCAAGTTTTTATATTAGTAAGTTTTCCTCTTTTTGATTCCACAAATGGAGTTAACAAGTGAGCTGTAGGAGTAAAGGAGTTCTGTTTTGTCAGAATCGGCAAATGTGTTTCTTTTTGCAAGCCAATTCTGGTTGATTCGGCAGAAAGCCACATTTTAAAGGATCTTAATGTTGTTTCCAGGCACAATAGGAAAGAGCACTAAGACCCATTAGCAAGTCGGTGCTGAATACAGGAGAGGAGTTCAACACATATCAAATATTTGTTATCCTTGGTTTAGCTCCACAAACAGGGATTGAGTACCTATTATGTGCCAGGTGGTGTGTAAAGTGCAGGAGTTTTTGTATTTTGTTTGTTTTGAATTGTTTTTGTTTTAAATAAGACGTTCCTGCCTTTGGGTAGTTGAAATAAATAGGTGGCATATAAACAAGCAATTACAATCCAGTGCGGAGTGTGCAGCAATGGAAGTGCATTTGAAGTCCAGCGTTGGCAGAGAGAAACGAGTCGGGTGGGGCATTAAGGAAGGGGTGGAAGGCACTCCGCGATTCCAGAAGGCTGGACGGCCCCAGCTGCGGTCTTCACTCCACCCCCTTCCCACCTCCACCGCTTCCTAATGGCAGCGCTCTGTAGTGCCAGTTTCCCGGCCGATTTCCTGTAGGCATCCCCTTCTGTAGCCCGTGCAGCGCTTCTCTCTGCCATCGATGGCCTTCATCTCATTCGGAACGAGCCCTAGCTGAATCCCTCGAGGGCAGGGTACTGCCCCGTGGGCATCCGAAGGCGCCGGCTGGAGCGCGCCTGACGCGCTCGGAGGCCTGGGATTTTGCGCATGCTCAGAATGACAGGAACGGCTCATCACCAAGAGCAACTATTTTCAAAAAGCACAAACTCTGTAAGTACTGTCAGGAAGGACAAAATCCAGGATAATCTGAGGTTTGTGGAAAATGCTAAACAAAAAGGCTTTTAACAAGCTATATTTGGATCAGAAAAACAAAGTTAGACTGTGTTCCATTGCTTGGGAGACATACGTAATGTTAACAGATTATAAGGAAAAATCATACTTACTGAATTATTATTTCTCAACATTTTTCTCTCTGTATGGTGATTCTCAGAGGGTGGTGCGTGAAAATCACCTAGAGTGTTTGCTAAAATGTGTTATTTCCAGGCCCTATCGCAGATCTATTAAACCCAAATCTCTGGAAGCAGGCTGGGAATCTGCATTTTTAACAGGCTCTGACTGTCCCCACCCCACCCCCAGAGATTCTGGTAAACTCTCCATTTAAAACCACTACTCTTGCGGACAGAACAACAATGGCCTGAAGGAAACTGAAGCCTAAGATAAATGAGGAAGTTGGAAGAAAGCACCAGCTGCCTCAAAAGGATTTAGTTCTTTAAATCCTATGAAATACTTCCAGGATAATAAAATAACTTGCAGGTGTGATCATGTAAACATTAACCTCAATCTTTAAGAAATCATGGAGAATGGAAGGAGTGCTGGCAGCCTGGGTACAGGCAAATATTGATTGCCACTAAGTGGCAAAAAGGGTTTCAAGAAAATATGGACCTGTCAGTTTTATATGGATTCCTAGAGAAACTCTGGAAAGGGTTAACAGTGTTTGTGAGCACTTAAAAATGGAGTGTTGATCATTAAGAGCCAGCCTGGAATTCCTATAAATAAATCTATATGTCTTTTATTTTAAGCAGTATCAACCGCTTGTGAGAGTAGGCAGGCTATAAATTATAAATAAAAACTACACTTACTAAACTAACCTCATTTCTTTTTTTGATATGGTTGCTAGAACAGTAGAATGATGAAGTTAACTTAAGCTGTTTTTTTCTAGGCATTTGATGAAGTGTTTCATGATTTGCATTGGGCAAGATGAAGAAGTCTGAGAAAGTTGATAGGAATATTTACTATTATTAATAAGTAATACTATTAATGAATTAATATTTATCGAGAGCCTCTTCTATGTTAGGAAGGAACTGGACTAAGTGTTTTGTGTGTGCTAATTCATTTAACCCTCACCCAATCCCTATAAAATAAAAAACTATTATCCCCATTTTACAGACAAGGAAACCAAACAGATTCAACAGGTAACTTGCCCAGGGCCATATAGCTAGGACATGGTGGAGCCAGGATTTAAACTGGGCTCTGCCGTGAGATCAAAGCCTGAGCACCTAACCACACTGGATTTCAGATGGATGGAATTGCAGCTGGCTAAAATCTCATGTACAGAAAGCATTGATCTGTGGATTCATGCCAGCCTGGGGGAAATCATTATGGTCTACAAAATTGGCCCAGGGCTGCTCAACATTTTTATTAGTGACTTGGATAAAGATATAGAAGTCAGGCTCATCAAATTTACAGATGGCAGAAAGCTAGGCAGGAAGGAGAGCTAATATGGCAAATGAGAGAATCATGATTCAAAATGATCTTGACAGATGGGCATAAAAGGACAGAGCCAACAAGCTGAAATTTAATAAGGACCATGGTAAAATCCTATACTCTGGTTTCAATAGTAAGAATAATTAGGGATGCCCATCTTAAGAGCATAATAACAAAAATAGAAATCTAGATCAATTGATACAGTCAGTCTCCTATAGATTGAGTTCAATGTGATATAGATGAAAAAAAAAAGACAATGTAATTCTATGTTAAATTGAAGCCCTGACCCATAGTCCTCCAAAGCTGGAGCTACCGTATTTCATCAAATCTAAGATGACCATTGATTGTAAGAAGTGAAGTGTTTTATAGCTACAAAGAATGAAGAAAAAAATGCCATCAATTAAACTCGGAATGAATGCTTTCGTAACACTTAGCATTTTAATTTTATAATGGTTGAGAGAACTTTTTAAAAACTTAGTAGACATAGACTTATTCATTGCATTTCAATTTTGCTTAAATACGAATGGAAAATGTAAGAGAAATAAATTGGTTAAAGTATCCTCCAAACTTCTCACTCAGAGTTCAATCACCTAAAACACATTTCTCTTCATAGAGCTCTATACATGTCCTGTTTTCCCAAACAAAACTGTCCTCTGTGCAATCAGGAGTGTTAGTTACGCAACATTTCTTGAAAGAGTTTTCTCAAGGATCTTCTTCCAGCTCCACCACATCCCAGCCTCCGGTTCTTAATGCTGCTCCTCCCTTGATCTTTCCAGGAGGTGTCAACAGAGGGTTTCAGAAAATAACCAGGATTGTATTACCCCTGAAATGATCCTTAAATTGTTTGAGTGAAAAGTTGATGGATTGTAGTTGTTCATTCATGCTACTGGAAATATAGAGTGAACTGACATATGTGTAGACAATGATAGTTACATCATGTCTGTAGCCTGCCCAATAGCAATTGTAAGACATTATTGATTGTATGATGCATCCTAATTTCAGATATTATATGTGATAAGATGTTTTTATAGGAATCAATACAATTCAGCATTTATGTTCTATTTGCAGATTGAGCCCCATGCAAACTCTGGAATCTCTCCTGTCCCATGGCAAGGGAAGTTTAAGGGTCTCTTACATTTGTGGATTTAATATTCACAGCTCTGTCTACTCTGGTGTTGCTTAACATAAGCAGCCATCATTTTGCTAAGAGTTGGAATCCTCAGCTTCCAGGCAGGGGCATGAGTCAGTCACCCAGCTAAAGGGTGACTGGCTTACTGACACAGAGTAGCCCTTCCTCAGTACATCTTCCTGGTTCTCTACAACCTTGTGGAGTGGGTAGTAGTCATCACATACCTAACAATGTTTCCTGTAATGTGCAGTTATGAAATTGTAGATTTCCAAACAACATAGGATGTCTGTCTTACAAACATAATAGCTAAGAGCATAACAGTTGGATGAAGGAAGACTTGGTTTCTGTCCCTGACACTTACTAGATGTATGATCTTGGATGAGTTAGCCTTGCTAAGTTCCAGTGTCCTCACCTGTACAACAGAGATTGCCATAATTATTACTGTTGAATAATAATGTATGTAAAGTACTGAATACCATGCCTGGCACATGTGGCAAATGAACAGTTCTTGGCACACTAAAATGAATTTCAGATGCATCAAGGAACTAAATGTAAAAAGTGAAATCATAAAGATAGTTGAAGGCAATGTGGGAGATTATTTTTGTAATATCAGAATGGATAAGGCTTTTCTAAATATGATATATGTGAAGGAGGAGGAGGAGAAGAAGAAGAAAAGAAGCCCCAAATGGAAATATTGGTACATTTGACTACTTAAAAAAAGGAAACTTTTCTACAAAGAAAAAAATGACACTAATGAAGTTAACAGAAAAATGACAAACTGGAAAAAACTATTTGTACCATATACAAAGGGTTAATTTCCATAATATATTGTAAAAACGTCTAGAATCAATACACAAAGGATCAATAAATTAATTGAAAATTTTGCAGACAATGTTGAAAAGAAACATAATTTATTCTTAAACTTATGAAAAGATGCTTAATCTCACTCAGAAGAAGTTAGAAGGATTAGCTAAGAAACTTGGAGAAGAGACCTGCCTGGCTTGCATTCACTAAGCTGACCACTTTTTTCCCCAAGCAGATTCACATCAGAAGGTGTTTGCTTTTCAAAATTTCTGCAGTGACTGTATTTGCCAAGATAGAAGCTATCCTAGACTAAAAGGCACATCCATACGTAAGGAGGAAAAACATTTATCATCTAGAAACTCACTTTCCCCAAAATACAAATATGTTTCATATATTTATTCCAGTGGCTTTTTAAACTTGGCTGAATATTGGAATCACACATAAGTTTTTTAAAAAATTAATTCCTTGATCTGGAAAAGAAAAAAAGCAGTCAAGTAGTCAAGTGTCTTAGTTTGCCAGGGCTGCTTAACAAATACCACTCACTGGTTGGCTCAAACAACAGGAATTTATGGTCTCGTAGTTTGGGAGGTTAGAAGTCCAAAATCAAGGTGTCAGCTGGATCAGGCTTTCTTTGAAGTCTGTAGGGTTCTGGTGGTAGCTTTTCGGCAATCCATAACCCAGTCTCTGCCTCTGTCACATGGCCTTCTGTGTCCCTCTGTCTCCAAATTTCCTCTGCTTATACAGACTCCAGTCAGATTAGGTTAAAGCCCACCCAGATCCTATTTGGCTTTCATCTTAATAGGATCCTTGAAGGTCCCATTTACAAATGAGCCCACACCCATAGGACTGGGGCTTAGGACTTGAACATGTCTAGCAGGGGACATGTTTCAATCCCCAATGTCAAGTCAAAACTACAATAAGCTATTTGGCTTCTGACGCCCTTCCACTGACATTGTGCATCACCTGCCTGCCAGGAGCTTTACCTACGGACAAGTTCGGGATCTTCCTCACACTGCCTGTCTTTAACCTGAACTCCCTCTCCTCTCTCCTATACTTCTAGGAGCCCCCACTCAATTTAAGCCCATTGAGGAAGGAAAAGCTTTCCCCTTCCCTAGACCGAGGTTTTGAGTCTAGTTTCCAGGTTCTGAAGAATCTAGTCTTGTTCCCCTAAATGAGGTGTGAGTTCTGATTAGGATAGAGCTTAGAAATGTATTTTATTTTGTTTTTATGGAAGTATTGGGTCCGTATCAAGGGAGCAGTAATCTGGGATATTCTGCACTAATCAACATCCTCTAGAGTAAAATGTTCTGTTCTTGAGATAAAGAGCAGTACATCCAAAGGAGGGCAGCCTGCAGGGTGATAGGTATTGAAGCCAGGATGTTGGGGTTATGGGGAAACTACCAGAAGGAAACATAAAAGATGTCCTCAGGCTAAGGGCTGCCTAGGAGAGTGGGTTAGACTTGCTGTGTATAGCTGCTGAAGGCAGACCTCAAGAAGATGAATGGAAGTCACTGGGAGGAGGATCTGACAAACTTCAGGACAGTGAGGTTATTAAAAATGGAATGAGTGTCTTTTAAGGGAATGACCTCTCTGTAGCTGGACATATTGAAGCAACAAGCATGATACCTTCTCTAAAGAAAAGCCACTGAAATCCAGGGTTTCTCTGTCACTTGGGAAGGCACATGGCCGTCATCTGCTGATCCTTCTTTCCCAGGTTCTGTAGCTTTCAGCTTCTGGCTTCAGTGGCTCTCTCATTTCCTCTGAGGGCTTTTTCTTTCTAAACTCTCTCCAAACTTCCCTGGGTGTTTCTCTCTGAGCTCTCTGGGCTTTTTCTGTGTTCTTTATCCTCTTATAAAGGACTCCAGTAAAGGATTAAGACCCACCTTGAATTGGGTGGGTCACATCTCAATTGAAACAACCTAATCAAAAGGTCCCACCCACAATAGGTGTGCACCCACATGAATGGATTAAAAGAACATGACATTTTCTGAGGTACAAAACAGCTTTAAACTGACACAGCAGGCATTCATTGCTGAAGAACTGAGTGATCAGGGATGACTGTAGAAGGAGACCCTGCCTGGGGTGGCAGTGGGTCTGATTATCTCTGAATGCTTTCCAGCTCCAAAATCCTAGAATTTTTTAAACTCTAAGACTGGTGCCCTGAGGTTCCTCACATTTGGAGCTAACACCCAGCTCGAAAAGTTGTGAACAAGAGGACCATCAAGGCAGTGTTGCAAATTTCTAAATGAGTCAAGAATTCATGTGGTGAGTTCAGCAGAAACTCATGTAGGTTGGGGTGTGGGGTGGGGGTGTTGATGGGGAAGGATTCGAGGCAGCAAGCTACAGAAGTGAGGGCTTAGGTTTGAGGTGAGAATCTCAACCACTTTGACTTGATGCCTTCGAGCAAGTTACTTAATGTCTCTGAGGCTCAATTTCAGCATTTATAAAAACCTTGCAGCATTTTTGTGAAAATTAAATATGAACCATCAGGTTCAGGACCAGTCACAGAAGTTTGTTGTTCAAAAAGTGCTTATTCCCATTATGGTAATTGCTGTTATGGTAATTTAAGTTAAGTTTTGATTGGGTTGGATCTTATAAATAGAGATGTGTAAAAAAGACCAACAAAGTAGAGGGCAGGGCATTTACAAAGGCTCAGATGCTGGAAAACAAAAGTTATATTGGTGAGGAAGCCCAGCACAAAGTTTAAGAGTAGGGAGCTGTATTAGTTAGGGTTCTCTAGGGAAACAGCACCAATAAGAGAGATCTATAAATATAAGATTTTATAAAAGTGTCTCACCCAACTGTGGGGATGCACAAATCCAACTTCTGTAGTGCAGGCAGCAAACTGGCAACTCTGATGAATGTGTTCGATGAACTCCTCAGGCAGTGAACTGGCAACTCCAATGAACTCCTCAGGAAACACTTTGCTGGTCAGCCAAAGAAGAAGTGAAGGTCTTCTATCTGTCTCACTTAAAAGTCTTCAACTGATGGGATTAAATCCAGCTGATTGCATTCTCTCATTGTAGAAGACACGCCCTTCGTTGATGTTATCAGTCACAGCTGCAGCCAATTGACTGATAATTTAATAAACCATCCTTCTGGTTTATTAGCCAGCCACAAATGTCCTTGCAGTAATGGTTAGGCCAGTGCTTGCTTGACCAGACTCCTGGACCCCATCACCTGGCCAAGTTGACGCATGAACCTAACCATCACAGGAGTCTAAACCCAAACTGCCTGGATTCAAATCTTGGGATTCACACTTACTAAATGGGTAACCTTGGGCAAGTTACCCTCTGTGAGCTGTAGTAGCCTCATCTGTAAAAGGGTGCTAAATATAGTACCTGTGTTATAGGATTGTTGAGAGCATTAAATGAATTACTTTATGTTAAGCACTTAGAAGTGTTCCGTAATTGTTAGCTCTTAGGATTATTATGTATTCTGAAGAGAGTTTACCACACATCAGTTTGGTTGAAGAGGAGGAAGGAGCCTTGGGGAGGCAGGTTAAAACCAGACATATAGTGGAATAGAAGACAAGCTTGTCTATTTTGTAATATTTTTTATGGAGTTTGTCCTGGAAGCTGAAAAACTCAGGCTAGTAAGCATCTCTTTATTTAAAGTTCTACAAAGCAATTTGAAATAATTCATTGTTCTTACCTAATTTCCAAGTGGTCTTTTTCTTAGCAAGCTTAATATAACTGGGGAAAATGTCTGGGTAAAGTAAAACATTCTTTGGATCATGTTCCAAGCTTTCTTAACACTGCACCTAAAATAACAGGTTATCTTGTCTCACCCATTTGCCAAAATAGCCATTTCTAAGTTAAGGAAATTTTGAGGTAGGCTGTTCTAGTTTGCTAATGCTGCCAGAATGCAAAACACAAGAGATGGATTGGCTTTTATGAAAGGGGTTTATTTGGTTACACAGTTACAGTCTTAAGGCCATAAGGTGTCCAAGGTAACACATCAGCAATCGGGTACCTTCACTGGAGGATAGCCAATGGTGTCTGGAAAACCTCTGTTAGCTGGGAAGGCACATGGCCGGCGTCTGCTCCAAAGTTCTGGTTTCAAAATGACTTTCTCCCAGGACGTTCCTCTGTAGGCTGCAGTTCCTCAAAAATGTCACTTTTAGTTCCACTTGGGTTATTTGTCCTCTCTTAGCTTCTCTGGAGCAAGAGTCTGCTTTCAATGGCTGTCTTCAAACTGTTTCTCATTTGCAGCTCTTGTGCTTTCTTCAAAGTGTCCCTCTTGGCTGTAGCTCCTCTTCAAAATGTTACTCACAGCTCCACTGAGTTCCTTCTGTTTGTCAGCCCATTTATATGGCTCCACTGATCAAGGCCCACCCTGAATGGGTGGGGCCACACCTCTGTGGAAATGTCTATGAGTCATCACCTACAGTTGGGTGGGGCGCATCTCCATGCAAACAACCTAATCCAAACCTTCCAACTTAATCCCCACTAATATGTCTGCCCCACAAGATTGCATCAAAGAACATGGCTTTTTCTGGGGGACACAATACATGCAAACTGGTACATAGGCTTACGGCATTCTAGTTGTATTTCATTTCAGATTGTAAACTCAATGGCAGGGACATTGTATCAATAATTATGTTTCTATACAACAACCACTGCAATATACTTTTGGTGCTTAATAAATGTTCATAATTATTAAAAACAAGAACAACAACAACAACAACAGACATAAAGGGCTTGAAAATGTGAGCCCTGCCTGACATGGGCTTTTCATGTGTGTAAACCAGGCCTGCGTGCAAGGCCTACTTCATCTTCCTCATCTCCCTCCTGCATAAACCTCTCCCAACTACCCCTTCCCCTGAATTCCTGGGGCACCAAGGATGGGTGCTTTACATATATATTGCCTTGCATTATTATTTATGGTTTTAGATTCTATTTCCCCTACTCAATTGTAAACCATAGAGGAATGATAAATAATACCCATCGTAGACCACCTTTTATCCAATACCTTTCTCCTATACTCTGCCCAAAGGGTGAGGATGATATAGGTGGGGGTAGGTGGTTAAGAATAGTCTTGGAGTCAGGCAGTCTCAGATTTTAATCTCAGCCCTGCTATTTCCTAGATATGTGGCCTGAGTGAATTTGCTTAGCATTGGTAGACTTTACTTTCATCATCTATACAATAGGGATGATGGTATTATCTACCCTAGAGGGCTGTTGTGAGGATTGAGACAATGCATGAAAAGTATTTAGCACAGAGACTGTGGACACAGTACATTCAGTATGTAGTAGTTTGGGTTATGTTCAAGGCAAAAGAGAACACTGCCAAGAAGTGATACTATTAGGAGCACAGTCTGCGGTTTATAGTAGATTGGAGTAGGGAGAGCAAGGGGCAGCCACTGCAATCGTCCAGCACTATTAGCCTATACTATTTGGCCCCTGGCCACTGCCGGGGCAGTACTGGTCAGTCAATCCCATGAAGATGATAGCCTTAGTTTTTAATATCAAACTGATAAGTACCTACTATGGATTATATCAATATAATTTTTCTGGCTGTGGTATTGTACTATAGTTATGCAAGATGTTAACATTGGGGGAAATTGGGTGAAAGATATGTTTGGGACATTCTGTATTATATCTTACAACCACATGTAAATCTACAGTTATCTCAAAATAAAATGTTAAAAAAGAAGTACCTCAATTAACTCTTACTTTTCACAACCCCCTTTTTTATGGCCTTCTTTCTCCCTAATTCCCTTTCCACAGGTCTTTAATATCCTTGGAATCCTGCACACATCATTGAAATTAAATTTTATCCATGCTCCGCTAAAAACCCAGTGAGAAAATAACAATACTAGATAATAATTGAGCATTTACTGTGTACCAGAATGGTTCTAAATACTTGATATTTATTATCTCTTTTAATCTTTGCAATAACTCTAAGGTTTTTGTAATCTCCATTTTATTAGTGAGAAAACTGCAGCTCTGAGAAATTAAATAATTTGTCAAAGGTTACACGGCAAAGCTAAGACTCCAAATTTGCCTGGCTTCAAAGGCTCCTTGGCCAGTATTCTTTGTAGATTTCATAAAATCTGAGAGTTCAAGAACTTGAAAACAATATCTAAAAATGTATCTTTAGATAACTATTGGATTTTCCTTTATCTGGGCTCCGTGGATTCTGTAGCAAGGCCCCCAAGAAGTCATACAGCATGAGGGAATGGCAAATTCAATCCCTCACATCCTTCAAGCCTTTGCCCAAATGTCTTTGCCAGAAACCTTTTCTACTAGGATGTCTCTGACCTCCATATTATATTTTTGGAAATTGCTTTATGGTGGTTTGGAGCTTTGTACCCCAGAAAAACATGTTCTAAAACTTCATCCATTCCTGTGGGTTGAACCCTTTGTAAGTAGGACCTTTTGAAAAGGTTACTTCAGTTAAGGTGTGACCTAACTCAGTCAGGATGGGTGTGCCGGTTTGAATGTATTATGTCCCCCAAAATGCCATTGTCTTTGATGTAATCTTTTGTGGGCAGACATATTAATGTTGATTAGATTTTGGAATCCTTTGGGTGTTTCCATGGAGATGTGATTCAGTCAACTGTGGATAAGACCTTTGGTTATAATTTCCATGGAGGTGTTGCCCCACCCATTCAGGGTGGGTCTGAATTAAATTACTGGAGCACTGTATAAGCTCAGACAGAAGGAGCGAGCTTGCTATCCAAGAGGGACACTTTGAAGAATGCACAGAAGCTGAGAGAGTAGCTGCAGATGAGAGACAGTTTAAGATGGCTGTTGAAAGCAGACTCTTGCTCCGGAGAAGCTGAGAGAGGACAAACACTCCAAGAGCAACTAAGAGTGACATTTTTGAGGAACTGCAGCCTACAGAGGAACAACCTGGGAGAAAGCCATTTTGAAGCCAGAACTTTGGAGCAGACACCAGCCATGTGCCTTCCCAGCTAACAGAGGTTTTCTGGACACCATTGGCCATCTTCCAGTGAAGGTACCCCATTGTTGATACATTACCTTGGACACTTTATGGCCTTAAGACTGTAACCGTGTAACCAAATAAACCCCGTTTATAAAAGCCGATCCATTTCTGGTGTTTTGCATTCTGGCAGCATTAGCAAACTAGAACAATGGGTCTTAATCCTGTAACCGGAGTCCTTTATAAGCAGTAGGAAATGCAAACAGCTTTAGCGAAAGCCAAGGGACGCAAGAGCTGAAGGCCAGTGGAACTTGGAAGAGAAGGGAAAGGCCAGGAGAGGCTGCCGCTTCCATTGCCATGTGACAGAAGAGCCAAGGACCAAGGATCACTGGCAGCCTGCCCCAGAACCCCAGTCTTTGGGAAAAAAAAAGTGTCTCCTTGATGACAACTTGATTTGGACTTTTCCTAGTCTCAAAACTGTGAGCCAATAAATTGCCATTGTTTAAGCCAACCCATTACATGTTATTTGCTTGAGCAGCCAAAAAGAATTAAAACACCCCTACATATACACCCTCACTTCTCACTTGGGTGACCAACAGTCCTGTTTTCTAGGAACTGAAGAGTTTCCCAGAATGAGGACTTTGCAGTTTTTAAATCAGGACAGTCCTGGGCAAAACCAGAGGAGTTGGTTACACCAACCCCTTGCTCTCTTATCTCCCTTGCCTGCAAGCCAAGAAGATATCTAGAGGCAAAACATTCCAAGCAGAAGCAATAGCAGGTACAGGGCCTTGAGGAAGAACATGCTTGACAAGTTGAAGGAAGAGCAAGGAGGCAAGTATGGCTGGAGTGGGGTAAATGAGTGAGAGTGTGGTAGGAAATAGAGAATTGGGGAGAGTACAGATCACTAGTACCTTATAGTCTTGGTAATGGCTTTGGATGCTACTTCGAATGAGAATAGAAGCCATTGGAAGGCTTTGCATAGAGAAATGACATAATCAGACTTATGTTTTAAAAGTATCCCTGTGTTGAGAATAAATTGGGGTAGGGAAGGGTGAGGAAAGGAGGAAGGCCAGAGACAGGAAAGGGCAGAAGAAGGATGACCAGTTTAGAGGCTGTTACACAAATCCAGGTTGAAAAATGGTGACTTGGACCAAGATCATGACAGTGGATATGATAAAAGGTGATCAGAATCAGGAGAGTTTCAAAGATACAGCTGATGGGATTTCCTGATGGATTGGATGTGAGGTATAAAAGAAAGAGGAGTCAGGGTGATTTTTAAATTTTTGGCCTGAGCAACTGGTAGAATGGAGCTGCCATTTACAGAGATGGAGAAGACCCAAGGGGAAGCAGGTTTAAAGGGGACGAGTTAGGATTTCAGTTTTGGAGGTGTTAGATTTGAGATGCCTAATAGAAACCAAGTGAAATGTTGAATAGGCAGCTGTAGATACTCCAGTCTGGAGTTCAGCATAGGGGTTAGGGTTTGAGATACAAATTTGGGAGTCACCACAAGTAGGTGAGATCTATGGCCATGGGACTGGATGAGAACCCCTAGGGAGTGAGTGTTGATAGAGGAGAGAAGTCCAAGGATTGAGCCTGAGGTCTTGCCAACAATTAGCAGTAGGGAAGATGAGCAGGCTCCAGCAGAGGAGACTATATTAGTTGCCATAACAAGGTGCCACAAACTGGGTGGCTTAAAACAGCAGAAACGTATTCTCTCACAGTTCTGGAGGTGAGGGGTCCAAAGTCAAGGTGTCAGCAGGGCCATGCTCCCTCCAGAGGCTCCAGGGGAGGGTCCTTCCTTGCCTCTTGCAGCTTCTGGTGGCCTTATTCATTCCTTGTCTTGTGGCAGCACAACCACAATCACTGCCTCCATCTTCACATGGCTGTCTTCTCCCTGTGTGTGTCTGTGTCTTTGTGTCCAAAGCTCTCCTTCCCATAAGGACACAAGTCATTGGACATAGGGCCCATCCTAATCCAGCATGACCTCATCTTAACTCATCCTAATTACACCTGCAAAAGTTCTGTTTCCAGTTGAGGTCGCATTCTGAGGTTCTAGGCAGACATGAATGGGGGGCGGGGCACTATTCAACCCACAATCAATACCCAGAAAGATGGGGCAGTGGGATGGGAGGAGAACCCACGAGAGAGGGCTGTCTCCGTGGTCAAGTGAGAAAGGTTCTAAGAAGCAGGGAGTGGACCAGTATATCAAAGGAAGTTGATAAAATGAGAAAAGACCATTATTGGTTTTGGCAGCATGATGTTCACTGACTCTGATGACCTTGACAAGAGCTGTTTTTGTGGAGTTCTGGGAATGAAAACCTGATTAGATTTAATTTAAAAGGAGAACAAGCTAAGTGCAATGTAGTCTTCTAGACTGACTCAAAGAGAAAAAGGTCATTCGTGGAAAAACTGGAGAAATTGCAATAGAGCCTACAGTTTAGTTCATAGTCATGTTCTAATGTTGGTTTCTTGGTTTAAACAAATGTTCTATGTAATGTAAGAGGTTAACTGTAGGAGAAACTGGGTGAGGGGTAAATGGACTCTCTATTATCTTTGCATCGTTTCTGTAAATCTCAAATTATTCCAAAACAAAATTTTATTGCGAATGAGAGAGAGAATGGGGGGAGAGGAAAAGGAACCAGCAAATGTAGACAATTCTCAATTCTCTCAATATAGAATGATTTGTCTGTGGATGATTTTTGGACTCTTGGAATTCTACCATCAAAAATGTCAGCTTTTTGGCAAAGACTTCTTTTTCACTTCTCTAAAGTGAATACTCCTGTAGAAGACAATCCATTAATCCTTATCAGCCATTTATATCTTAACATAAATGAATTTCTCAGCTACTTTTCTGAGAGCAAGCGGGGCTAGAAGGCAGGAAGTCAAGGTTTGCTTACTTCATTATTTAGGACTGGACTATTTAATTACATACCTATTCCTGTTTAGTTCTGCTTTCATTCTTCACATTATGCAAGTGTAATGTCATATCATTCTTAGGTCCATTCATCTTTCTTTCTTTCTTTTTTCTTTTCTTTTCTTTTCTTTCTTTCTGTGGTTGCTTACAAAATTAGCAAAAATGGGGGCAGAACCATACTTTCTTCCTTGGTTACAAGTGCTTTCAAGATGTTTATGTTTTTACAACTACTTTGCTCCTGGCACTAACCCAAGGCTAATCCATTACAGAAAAGCATATCTGAAGTCTCCAGATGACAAGCCTAGCAGGAGGATGGCTGGGAGGAATTGGACTCTTACTGAAAATTACATGTTCTTGCCTTATCTCACTGTCACAGATCCTTGAACTTTTGCTTCTCTTGTTATGTAGACGGAGAGTATTGGATTCTTAAGAGTAAGAGAGAAAACCCATAACAAGGTGAGAAGATCTTATATTTAAAGAAGCTGTTAAATATATCCTTTTTTTCTGAGTTGAATAACTTATCTGAAACTTGAAAAGCCAATATTTATATAGGTCTTATGAATAAAAGTAGAAAATACATTTGAATCTAATTGTATTTTAAAGTAAAACATCACAATGTTACAAAATAACAAACCTTTGACTTTTTCAAGGGTGGAATTCTTTAAAAAAGAATTCCATCTTTCCAATTTGCTTAAAGGTTGGAATTCTTTAAGCAAAATCTTTAACCTCCAAAAACAGAGGGAAATATATACTAGCCAATTATTAACTGTGTATTTTCTACTAAACTTTAAAATATAGCTGAGTTCGTTAAGACATATGAAACCATCAACTCCATAAAATGCACATTATTGTTTTTTATTAGAAAAAAAAAATCCAACCATTGTACACCTTCCAAATTGATAACGTTGTGTTGGATCTTTTTTGATCTTTGTACGCTAGAATTGTCCTTAGCTTATGGGGCCTGCCATTGCCTTCAAGGCAAATTTATAGAAAAATGAGAACCTGTCCAAGACCTCATTAAAGAGAAGCACAAAAGCTTTTAAGTTGATTAGATGTTCTGCATAAAAACAGTGCGAGTGGAAGCATCCAAAGATCCTTGTTCCATTTGTAATTTAAAAGGCTGAGATTCTGCCTAGAAAGGAAGGGGAGTCCTTAGCTGTGGCCTAGGCAGAGTGACCAGAAGTCTCCTTAGTTTGAGTGGTTAGGAAGGGTCCCTCTGGGGAAGTACAATTAAGTTGAGACTGAGGCCAGTGGCATCAGGGACAGCTTCATGTGTACGCAACCTGTTCAGTCATACTGGGTTCGTGCTCAGAAGGGCTCTGTGCTTGTTTTAATGCTCTACTGTCACCGTCTTGAAAGTCTTAATACTTTTTGAACAGGATGTCCTGCGTTTTCATTTTGTGCTGGGCTGCACAAATTACGTAGCTGGCCCTGCCTGGTGTAGAGTGCCTTGTGGAGCATTTGTCGAATGGTTGATAAGAAGCCAGCTGTGCAAAGAACCTGCTAACGGATGCCCAGGCAGAAGGACCAGCAAGTGCCAAGCCCTTGTGGTGGAAAGTGCTTGGTGTGTGGAAGCAGGGCTGCCACAATGCCCATTTCCAAGGGCACCCTTCCCTGTGCAGCCTCCTGAACGTGTCTCCTGGAGTTATGCAGTGCACAACCTGCATGTCTGGAACGGTGGCCCTGTGTGCAAGAAACAAAAATGTCATTGTGGATAGACTGTTACAAGGCAGAGGAGAATGCTACGACATGAGATCAGAGAATCGGGGGGTGAGGGGAGGGTGGGGGCAGATCATACAGGGCCTCCAAGACCATGGCAATGAACTTGGATTTTATTCTGAGGTGAGATGGAAAGCAGATGAGTTTTAGGCAGATGAATGACATGATCTGATTTACTTTTTGTTTTTAAATTTATAGACCTTTATTCTTTACTACAAATACTCTTGAAATTTAAAAATCATGGGATGAGACAAAATAGAGGAGAACTTATCATTTTCTTTATCTTTGAACTTATCAATTTTTTTAAAAAAAGCTTTATTGAGATATATTCACAGAGCATACAATCTATTCAAAGTATATAATCCATGGCTTACAGTATAATCAGAGTTGTGTATTCATCACCACAATCCAATTTTAGAACATTTTCATTACTCCAAAAAGAATAACCCGTATCCTTATTACTGACACTTAGCACTGGTGTGGTCCCTATGTTACAACTGATGAAAGAATATGAAAATATTACTGTTACCTATAGTCCATAGTTTGCATTAGGTGTATTTTTTCCTATATACCACCCTATTGTTAACACCTGGTAATAGTGGCATACATTTGTTCTAGTTCATGGAAGAACATTCTTATATTTGTAATATTAGCCCCAGTCATCATCCTCAACAAGGTTCTCTGTGTTATGCAGTCCCATGTTTTTTCCTCCAGCTTTCCTTCTAGTAACATAAATGACCCTAAACTTCCCCTTTCAACCACAATCGCACGCATAATTTATTGCTGTTAATTACACTCACAATAATGTGCTACCATCACCTCAATCCATCTCCAAACATTTACAATCAACCTAATTAAAAATTCTGCACAAAGTAAGCATCAGCTTCCCTTTCTCTACTGTCATTTCTATCTCCTGGTATCCTATATTCTAAATTTTAGCTCTGTGAGTTTACTTATTATAATTAGATATGTTAGTGAAACCAAACAATATTTGTCCTTTTGTGTCTGGCTTATTTCACTCAACATAATGTCATTTGTGAATAATGCTGCTATGAATATTGGTGTGCAAATGTCTGTTCGCAACCCTGCTTTCAATTCTGCGTACATACCTAGTAGCAGGATTGCCAGATCATGTAGCAATTCTATACTCACCTTCCTGAGGAATTGCCAAACTGTCTTCCACAGCAGCTGTACCACTTTACATTCCCACCAGCAGTGAATGAGAGTTCCTGTTTCTCCACATCCTCTCAGAAAGCTTGTAGTTTTCTGGTTTTGTTTTTTTTTTTAGAATAGTGGCCATTCCACTGGGTATGAAATGATGTCTCATTGTGGTCTTGATTTGCATTTCCTTAATAGCTAGTGATGTTGAGCATCTTTCCATGTGTTTTTAGCATTTGTATTTTCTCTTTGGAAAAATGTCTGTTCATGTCTACTGCCCATTTTTTAATTGGGCAAAAGACAATTTTTATTGTTGAGTTGTAGGATTCTTTATATATTCTGAATATTAAACCATTATTGCATATATGGTTTCTAAATATTTTCTCCCATTGAGTAGGCTGCCTTTTCGCTTTCTTGACAAAGTCCTTTGGAGCACAAGAGTATTCAGTTTTGAGATGGTCCCATTTATCTATTTTTTCTTTCATTTCTTGTGCTTTGGGTGTAAAGTCTAAAAAACTATTGCCTACCTGAAGATCTTGAACATACTTCCCTGCATGTTCTTCTAGGAGTTTTATGGTCCTGGCTCTTCTATTTAGGTCTTTGATCCATTTTGAGTTAATTTTTCTATAAGATGTGAGGTAGGGGTCCTCCTTCATTCTTTTGGATATATGGATATACAATTCTCCCAGCACCATTTGTTGAAGAGACTGTTCTGTCTCAGTTGAGAGGACTTGGCAGCCTTGTCAAAATCAATTGACCATAGATGTGAGGGTCTGTTTCTGAACTCTCAATTCAATGCCTTTGGCCAATGTCTGTTTGCAACCCTGCTTTCAATTCTGCATACATACCTAGTAGCAGGATTGCCAGATCATGTAGCAATTCTATACTCACCTTCTTTATGTCTTTATGCCAGTACCATGTGATCTGGTTTACTTTTAAGGTGACTCTAGCTTCAGTGTGGAACATGGATGGAATGGGTCGGAGTGAAAGCAGAGAGATGGCTTGGGCTATGATGGTAGCAGCAGAAAGTGAGGTGTGAGCTGATTTAGTATTTAGAGCCAATAGTAGTATTCTAGTCATATGTATGCATGGTTTCTGCTGGCAGCCATTGAAAGTGTTTGTTCTACAGTATAAGTCATCACTAAATTCTTAAGGTCATTCAACGTGTCAGAGCTGACAGAGTTTTGTCTGAACCACTTGTTAAAAGAGTCCGCATTTGTGTAACAGATCTGGACTGACTCAATTTAGATTATGAAGTAATGTTCATAAATGAAATAGGGATCTAAAATTTGTAGATATATTTATTTTTGGTTATCAAGAGTCTCTTTCATTTCAATAGGAAATGAAACCACACACGCACACAAAAACCAGCAAAAGTACTTAAGACAAGAACTGCTGTATCATAATGACTGTGTTCCCATAGCAATCTCACAAGATATGCAAAAAACTGGGGCCACTTTGCAGTCAGTACACGACTATGGATTGACAAAAAGCCAGTTGGTGGATGATGGGAGTCTGCCTGGTAGCAGCAAAGGCCTTCCAATAGGCAAAAGCCTTCACCAGGAGCAGGACGCTGAGAGCTGCCATGGAATTCAGGTATCTTGAAAGCATCCTGATGCACCAGTGTCAAAGATTTAAAAATACAGAATGAAGGAAACTGAGCACTTTGGAGTTAAACAACTTTGGATGGTGCCAAGTCCAAGATCAACCTCCAGACCAAATAAGCAGCCTAGGGAACAAGGTCACATTGGTAGAACTTGTCCTTGTCCCAGGTATCCCTCATCTTCTGCAAAATCAAGCTGTCTGCCCTATAAAATGCACAGAAGGTAGGATCAGCAATTCCATGTATTTGAACATGTCATGCTTCTTTGTCATGAGGCTCCTTTTTCCAGCACTGGGCTGGCAGAGCATGGTGAGTAGAGGGGTATGCAACTACAGAGTAGCAGCTTTGAAGCTGGGCTGCAGGGCAAGATTCACCAAGGGCAAAAGGCAGCATGACTGCAGAATGCTTGGGAGGAAAGGAAAGCCTGTAAATCAACCTGGTACGTCACAGTTAGGCTCAGGCTGGGTCAGTTCAAGCCAATAGGAGGCAGAAAAAAACCACAATAATTTTGGAAATACATCTTACAGACAGACAGAGAGCAACAAACCAGAAGACAATCTTTGCCCCAGCTTGGTGTGGGAGAGAACACTGGCAATTCCTGCATAGGCATAGCATGGTGAGGAGAGTGACTGGCCACGTTGGCATCTTCTTCTGGGAAGGCTAGACCCAGAAGCCATGGCTAGTCCTGGCTCTGCCGCCCACAAGCTGTAGCACCTTGGGTGTGTCCTATAAGCTCTATGAACCTCAGTTTTGCTCTTTCATCACCAAAGGCTACTTCTGAGTTCTTGTCCTATGAGTCATCTCTGCAGCATTTGACCCTGGTAACTACCCTGACCCTTCCTTCTTTCACTGACTTCTCCAGCTTCCTCTGCCCTTGCTCTCCTTCCACTCTGGCCACTCTTTCTCAGCCTATGCCATTAGTTTCTGCTCTAGTGCTCACCTCTTAAATTTGGTGTTTCTCAGTACTTACCCGTCTTCCATCTCACACTCTATGAGCAATCCTGTTAGCCTTCAAGTTCTGATGACCATGTTTTCCAAATCTCTATGCCCAGCATGAAATTTTCTCAGGGTCCTTGGACAACTATTTCCAACTGCCTACAAGATTGGGCAGTTTTACTTGGATATTCTTTGGTCAACTCAAATTCATTAATTCTAAGCTCAAGCTCGTATTCTCCTGCTCTTTCTCTTCCCCTAGAATCTATCAGTTAACACCATCACCATCTGCTCGTCTAAAAACCTGGGAGTTGTCCACTTTTCCTTCTTCTCCCTCCCATATGATCAAAGCATTCTTCAACCCATCTTGAACATGGTTCTCAAATACACCCCATCCACTCCAACACATAACCACCACTTTAGTTCTGCCCCTCCCGTTTTTGCCTGCCCCATTGCAACAGTGACAGAGCCTGTTTATTTTCTACCAGTATGCATTCTCTTTATTTTTCTTTTAGTATTGAACCCCCAGTTTTAACTGGACACAAAGCTGTCCAGGTAAGAGACTATGTTTCTTAAAGTCCCTTACAGCTAAGTAAGTCCTATGGGCACATGGCCACATGAGTAGGTTCCAGTCAGTAGGGTGCCAGCAGAGGTGATGCATTCAACTTCGAAGCATATTCTTTAGAAAAGAAATTGTTTACCTTCCTTCTTTCCCATTTTCCACAGGCTGGCATGTACCCCAAAGGATGCCAGTTATTATTATGTCCTGATGAGGTATTCACTGTAGACCTTCTCTCTTGGGTTCACTTGGATTTTGAAAACCCCCCAGTGTGTCCCAAGGAATGTAAGGATCATGCCCAGTTCCCCACAGTTTTGACCTGGCAGATGAGGCCAAAATCCTACAGCAGTGTTTCTCAAACTGAGCAAGCATCAGAATCACCTGGAGGGCTTGTTAAAACAGATTACTGGGCCCCACCCCCAGAGTTTCTGATTTGGTAGGTCTGAGATGGGGCCTCAGAATATGCATTTCTACCAAGCTCCCAGGTGATGTCATGCTGCTGGGCCAGGGACTGCACTTAGAAAACCACTGCCCTGGGAAAGCAACAAAATAGAAAGAATCCGGGTCCCTGAGTGGTCTCATGGAGCAGCACCACTTCTGTGGCCCTTGACCACTCGCTTTGAGACTGTTACATAAGAAAGAAAGAAATGATCTTGTTTGTGTCTTCTTTTGAATCTCTATTTACATAGGCTTCGCCTATACCCAAATAATACCCCTATTGCATCCTTCATGAGTCAACTTCCATTAACTTTTTAAACCACTGATTTGACATGTCATTCCTCTTTAAATTTTCAAGTGTTTCCTAATGCCTAGCACAGTTTAAATCAACCAGGGTGTCCGGACAAACAATGAGAACTGAACATCATGAGAAAAGGGCAGAATTTCATCTGGTAAGCTAGGAATGGACATCACCCTCTGTGTTCCTCAGGACACAGTGAGGGGTTTTTCATACTCTGAGTGCACCCAGGGAAGAAGGTATACAGTGAATATCTTATCAGGGCAGATAATAATGATGAGCATCCATCAGTTTCTATACCAGTCATATAATCCTCCAGTTGTCCTATGAGGGCTCTACTAGTATTATTTCCATTTTTTTTCTGATGAAGAGAGAGGAAGTCATACAGTTAAGTAAACTGCTCTGGTTTTAGACAAGGAAAGGTGCTGCTCAGAGGTCCTCCAAGGAAGGTCTCACAGCCCAGCTAGTCAGCAGGCTGCTTCCTTCTTCAGGTTCTGCACCAGCTTCAGAAAGCCACTTCATGCACGGTCATGCCCTTTCTAGGATAATCACATCTTGTGACTGAGGGAGGTGGTGGCATAAAGGCCTGGCCATTTTGGTCCAACACAGGACAGCTTGGACAGGCCACACTTACTCCAGAGTCTCTGTTGGGTTGCCTGAGACTTTGTTGGGTCTCCTTTCTCTACCATCCCTGCTTCCTCTCGCTTCCTCTCACAGGTGTTGATTCCTAATAAACCTCTTCCACCCCAGAGTTCATCTCAATGTCTGCTTCCAGAGAACCAAGGCTGTGACCCTGCACCATCTCTCACAGCTAGTAGGTGGTGAGTTGGACTACAAACTCAGGCAGTCCACCTCTTCATCACAATTCCATGGCAGGTTGCAGTATCTTTTTCACAGATAAAGTCCAAGTTCCTTAGTTCCTTAGGCCCTTTCTAATTTGATTCCAGTCTTCTTTGCTCACTGTCTTATTTCCCACCACTCCCTATTACAGACCCTAGTCCACAACCATACCAAGCATTTGCTCAAGTACTCCCTCCATCCACCCAAAAAGGTCTTTCCAGGTCTCGCTCAGACGTCATCTCCTCTGGGAAACCCTCCTGAGCCCCTGAAAGTACAGAACAGCACAGAGTAGTGAATGGAGCCTGGGAGTCCAGGTTCAGATTCCAGCTTAGTGACACTTACAGCTGTGTGACATGGAGAGAATTATGAAACTTCCCTAAACTTCCATTTCCTGAGCTGTAACACAGGGATAATAATAACGATCTCATTGCATTGTGAATTAAATAAAATCTATAAATTACCTAGCCTGGTGCTTCTCAAACTTCAATGTGCTTAGAGATCTCCTGAGAATCTTGTGAAAAGGTAGATTCCAAACAAGTGGGTCTGGGATGGGGTCTGAGATTCAGCATTACTAACGTGTGCCCGGGTGATGCAGATGCTGGTGGTCCATGGACACCCGTTGGGTAGAAAGGCCCAAGCCCAGCACCTGGTCCTTGGTGGACTCAATGACATTGACTTTCCCAACTCTCTTTATTACACCTTCCTCTTGGCTCCCATAGCATTTTATTCATACCATTTGCATAATGCTCATCACATCATACATAATTACTTGTGGTGTCTGTGTCTCTGCTAGACTGTGAGTTAAGTTGAGGACAGAAAACTGTATTATCTTCCAGTCAGTATCATCAGTGCCTAGCACAGGGCCAGGCATATGAAAAAGGATAGATAAATGTTTGATGAACTAAGCCTATAAAATGGAAATAAAAATACCAACTCTGCCTGCCTCAACAAGTTGTAATGAGCAAATGAGATAATTTGGGAGAGGAAGCATGGGAACATGTAATAGAAGGTATTATTATCCATCGGTTTTCCACTCTGCAGTTCAGATTCCTGCAGCTGAAGCATGTTTACTTGCGGCAGTTGCACAGACTCTGTTGATTATAAAAAAAAACTCAGATTCATCTTTAGTTTAAAAATAAACCAAATCCTCTCCTGGATAACAACTGTGGCACTCTTTGCCTGTGGTAAGAAAGCAATTATAATGAAAAGGGCCTGTCTTTCAATCAATGGTCATTCAATCAATCAGTCAGTCACAAAGCAGGAATTGAGTTCTCTTCAGGTGGCACTGGGCTTGCAAATGACATTTGCCTATCTTCACCTCTAAATGATCAAGTGATGTCCACCTTATCATCTCCCGCCTGTTTAAAGATATCCCAGAGAAGGGAGAAGGAAAGAGAAATTCCCAAAATATGGGACATAGCAAGGCAAAGAGTGTTCCACTCACCCTGCCTGACACCAGCCACACTCTCTGGATCCATGTGGGTACTGTAACATTTTTAGGGTAGGAGACAGATGGCCCCTTCAGCTGGGATAGGAACAATTTTTAATGAAAGGACTATTCACTGATTGGGGGCAGGGTTGAGATGACCCAACTTGGGTAAAGCTTCAGGAACCAGCAGTGGTGGAAAGTTGTCAGCACCAGTTGTCAGCACCCGAGGCCAAGAGTCAAGGGGAAGACATGATGTTTCTAGTGCCTGGTTAAAAGCTGGAGCCACGGAGAGGGGCTGCCCCATGGAGGCTGTGATTGTAAAGGACACAGTCACTTTGATCCAAGAGGGAGAACCACGGGGAGAGTGAAGGAATAAAGACCCTGCGCTCTCATGAACTCAGCCTCTAATTGCCTGCCAGCACCTTCCATTGGCTCAGCCCAATCAGAAGCCAGCCAGCGAGGGAGCCATGTGCACCCCACAGAGATCAACTTTCCAGGGACAGAGCAGGGCAGAGAAGGGTAGAAAATTAGTCAGGGTTGGGGGTAGAAGTTGGGGCACCCAGTCCACTCAGAGACCTGCTATGATCCTTCCTCAGTTGCCCTAACTCTGACAACATTGGTTGCCTCTATTTGTTACATAGGGCTGTCATAAAAAATTACCACAAACTTGGTGGCTTAAAACAACAGAAATTTATTTTCTCACAGTTCAGGGGACCGGAAGTCCCAAATCAAGGTGTCGGTAGGATTGGTTCCCTCTCAAGGCTCTGAGGGAGAATCTCTTCCACGCCTCTCTCTTAGCTTCTGGTGGCTGCTGGTGACCATGGCCTTGACTTGGCTTGGGGCTTCCTAACTTTGGTCTCTGCCTCTGTCTTCACATGGCCTTCCCCACTGCCTCTGTGTCTTCTTTTCTGTGCTTTATAAAGACACTCATCATTGGATTTAGGGTCCACCCTAATCCAGGATAATCTCATCTTGAGACCCCTACGTTAACAATATCTGCAAAAACCCTTATTCCAAGTAAAGCCACAGTCTGAAGTTCCAGGTGGACATATCTTTTGGGAGTCAAAATTTAATCCACTCTAGTCCCCAAATATCCTTCTTTCCACATTTCCTTGGTGCCTGTCTTCCTGGCCCTTTGAGTCTTCTCAAAACTGTTCATAATTGGAGTAAATCCTCCAGTTAAACAATGTAAACCAGTGTAATCCCAGACTACTCAGTTCCAACTAGAACCTGAAAAATTAAGACAGAGTCAACCATCAATTCTGCATTAGTCACTAGAGATAATATCTTGTATAGTCCACCAAAAGTACTGTCTAGTAGCCAGGGGTAAGGGATAAATCTACGAATCAAAAACTACTTTTCAATTAATTGTACAAAAACGTATGCAAACCATGTCAAAATAAAAGTAGCAATTCAATTAGGAACAGGCTGTTTTTCAAACACTTCCTCCATTGTTGTACATTCATATTAGATGTCCATAATTCACAGAGGCCACTGACTTTGTTTGAGCTGAAAGAGAGACTCTCCTCCCCAAAGAGGGACCCCTGCACAGTCAACAGGGCAGCAGACTGGTATTTGGCCTGAAAAAGGAACTGGAGAAAAGGAGCCAAATGTCAGAATAAAAGTTTTCTTTCTTAGCACATGTTCATCATTGCCTTCATCAAAGTGGGACTATAAGAAGTGCCAGACAAATGTATGATATAATTCTAGACCAACCCTCTGTAGTTTACAGTATGAGCAAGATGTACCAGTGCAAATATATGTGGACAGATAACAGAGATGTAATGTTGAACTGGTAAAAAAAAATACATATAAAGGAATTCACCTGCTACACACAAAAGGGATAATAGCAAGACTTCCCATAGTGCTCACACAATAATCCCATGGGGGTAAGTACTATTACTATCCCTTTTTGTGGAAAAGGCACAGAACGTCTAATCTTGCCATGCTCACGTCGTTGGTAGGTGGTAGAGCCAGGTTGTGCATCCAGGCCACTGGCTTAGAGCACCTGTTGATAACCATGACATTGTGCTGCCAGAGGTGTACTGTACTGCTAGCATGACATGGAGTGAGACAGACCCAACTTCAAATCCAAGTGCCATCATTTATTAATTGCGTGACCTTATAAAAACCACTTGATCCCTGAACCTCAGTTTCCTTATTTATAAAAGGATGGACAGTAACATCTACTTTGAACAATTGATTAAGGATTCAAGGAAATGTATGTAAGGGAACTAAAAGCACATGGCATACAGATGGTTCTCAGTAACTAGTAATGACTGTTAATAGATAATATTGATAACAATAAACTGCAAAGATGGGCATATTAAAGCTTTTGACTACCCTAACTAGGCTCCTGTAGGGATCTGTGTTCTGACCCTGTGGCACACCAGGCACCCAGCAAAAGAATGTCTGGGGCACTCAGCCTGGCTGGGCACTGCTCTGGCCTATCCCTCCTCGGTCGCTTGGCCTGGGCTGCTGTTCTTCAAGCTCCATCACTTGCCTGATGAGCTCCACCTTAAGGTAATGCCCTGCTGATTGGCCTCTGACAGTAGGACTCTTAGAATTGATCGGCTAGCGCTAAGGCCAGAAGTTACCTCTCTGCAGTGCTGAGGGAAATGGAGTAAAATGGGGCAGTGGGAAAGACCTGCCACGGGAAGACCTGGAACCCTGACTGTCTGGGTAGCTGAGCTAGAGATTACTGGAGGATTATTCATGGAAGCACCTGCTGGGAAGGGAGATGGATCAGCAGAGGAGGCTCTGGAGTCTAGCTGCCACCATATGCACCAGCACCCCCATCCCCTTCCTCTTGCAGCCCTCCTCCTCCCTGAAGGGGTGAGTTCTGTGACAGGTATGCGCACATCCAGTGAGAACAGGGATTTTGTAGACTTGGTAAGGAATCTATCCATTTGGTGTTTAGTTAATAATTTTGGTCTGGTTCTCACTGTGGTCTGGATGAGTCTGGTGGAAGTCTCGCCCACAGGGCCAGTTCCAGAGTCAAAAGGCACCAGGGCCAAGTCCAGCCCAGAGATATGACCAGGTTCTGTGAGCCAAAATTAGTGGGTTATAGTCAAATCTGAAAGGCAAGGCCAAGGTGAAGGTGGGGAGCCTAATGGGAGGGGGTGTGAGAAATGGGGTAGATGTGAGAGTAGTTTGAGAGCAGTTCAGAACCTGGCTCACAAATAGGGAGTAAACACTTCTGTTCCTTTTGGGGAGAGTGGGAAGGGATGGTGGAGGGGCTGGGCCATCTGATGGGATGGTCAAGGTGGCTTAAGTAAGTTTTGCAAAGCTAGAAACAGTCATCGCTGATGAAGACTCTATCCTTAGCATTCTTTGGTGAGTGGGCAAGATCCTGCCTGTTCCCTTAGCACGTGGTCCCAAGAGTGGTAGGAGGGGATGCATCATAAAACCAGAAACCTGGGACATCATTCCTGGAGCGCTCAGGTGACAACAAAGTTTGCATTTGAGGGCTCGTTTGGGGTTTTTATGTGTTTTCCTTTTGCTTTGCAAAAGATGAGACCAGGTAGGGATTTGAAGGGATCACATGGCTTTTTTGTGGTGGTGGGTAGCTAGTATAGGCGGTGGTGATGGTAAGGTGGTGGCACAAGACAGGTCTGAGGTCAAGGGATGAAATTCCTGTTGGTCTGGAGTAAAGTTCATGGTAAATTTTTTAAAGCACCATACAAAGCTATGTATTAAGAAAGTTCAAAGTGAATTGGCATTCACAAAAATATTAACTCTAGTTATAGCTGTGTAGTTTTATTTTCTATGTGGTTTCTTTCCTGTATTTTTCCTATTAACATATATTATTTTATTAGCTAAGAAAATTGTTCTCCTGAAAAGAAAAGGAGAACAAAGCTTAGAAGAAGATGAACCAAAAGATTAATGGTGGTTATTTGGGAATTATGGGCTCATGGATCTCTTCTAATTCTTAATTATATATAATTATGTGTTCTAGATGTTCTAAACTAAAATATATATATATATATATATATATATATATATTGCTTTTATAATTTAAAAAGTTGTTTTCATAAAGTCTATAATAGCAGAAGAAAATAAGGAAAAGTACATACTTTCCTAGTTCCAAACCTAAAAATGATCCTTGATTCCTCCCTTTCACTTTTACCTCCTGCATCCAATTTATCAGCAACCTCTGTTAACTCCATCTCCAAAACACTTTCTCTCCTCTTCCATCTCCAGGTTCCAGCCTATCACCTGGATTCCTGCAGAAACCCTCTAATTGATCCCGCTGGTTCTTTTCTCCACCCTATACAATCTCTTCTTCACATCATAGCCAGAGAGAACTTTTGAAACATAGTGTCCTGTCAGTCCCCTGTCTAGAACCTCAAATGGCTCCTCATTGCCCTTATAATAAAATCCAGCCAGAGCCCATCTCTCCAACCTTGTCTTCTACACCTTTCTCCCTTGCTCATTTCACTCCATCTGCATTGTCCTTCTTTCTGTTCTCAAATGTGCCAAGCTCTTGCACACCTTAGGAAGAGTTTGCATTTGCTGTAACCTCTGCCTTGGAGTCCTCATTCCACAGATTTTCAAATTCTGGTTCCTTCCTCTTATCAGTCTCAGCTTAAACATCATATCCTCCGAGAGACTTTTGTTGACTATCTTAATCTAAAGTAGCCTGCCTGTCCTCTCTAGCTCATCACCCTGCTTTTTATTTCATTTTTTTATAACAATTGATATTTTCTATCTACTTGCATCATGAAGTAAAGAGAAGCTATCTTGTCCTTCTTATTCACCCCCATATTCCTAGAACCCCAAACAGAACCCAACGCATAGGAGGTGCCAAGTGAATTAGAAGAATGAATTAGAAGTTAGTGAAAGGGGGACTAACGAAATTCCAAGTCTAGGAGCATCAAGGAAAAAGAAAGCAAGATTCCTCCCTCTGGCCAATTCTGAGAGAATTATGGAGAAGACTGGAGGTTTTAGGAGATTCGCAATTCCTGCAAACTGGCTCCAACCTACTCTTTTAGCCATCTGTTCCAATATTTCCAGACACTTTCTTAAAAGTCTTTCCCCAGAGTCTCCTGGACATCCTTACTCTTTCTTATCTAAAAATTCCTGCATTCCATCTGTTGTCAACCCTTTAATCACTTGATCTCTACACCAACTTCAGTAGAAAACTTATGTAACAACAACATAAGCCAGGGACTGGCTTTCCTCCTTCCAGCATTCCTGAAACACTCAGGGTTCCTATGCGAAAGCTTTGATTTTTACCTTGTGCCATCTTTCCCTACTGCTCCACATTGGAAAGGCTGACATAAAGGGAGAGAGGTTTTGGTTAAGTGTGCTGTGGGCATCTTCGAAAGACATGCACATTTTGGGTCTTAATCATGCCTGACTACTCTTCTAACTACCTGAGGTGAAAGTCCTATCTTTGGCAGTGTTACCTGAGGACTTTGCATTTAACAAGTACTTTTATGTCATATCTTTATAGAGATAAAATTTAAAATTTATTTGATTTTATAACATATATATACATGGGCCAGAATCCCCTAGATGATCCCCTAGGTTCTTCCCCTAGAGGCAGCCACTATTCCAGTTTGTAGAGGTGTTCATCTAATTCATGGGTTTAGGTGTTCAGTCTAATTCATGGGTTACTGGTTAAGAATCTTCAAGACTGCAAATATTTTCACCAGGCTTTCCCACATTTTCAGGTATCACAAAGATATAATGTAATGAATACAAGACGCAAAATCAGAGCAATGAAGTTCTAGTATTGAAGACTGTTTATCAGGTTTTAATTCAAATTCTTACCAGCCTGTGACCTGACTCTTAGAGGCCCCAGCTGGACTTGTGCTGTTTGATATAGTTGGAAGGATTTCTAGACAAGCAAGAAAATCTGGCTTCCAGGACAAGCCCTATACCTACGCAGACAAGGCCCCTGTGGTGATTCCAGAAATTAAAAGGTTCAGTGCCCCTAGAAGTACCCACAGCAGTTTCCCATGACTGGCACACCTCCCTCTCCTTTGTTCTAAGGCCGTCTGGTGTAACCTGGTGTCATACAAGAACATGGGCTAAGCAAGCCTGGAGTCAAACCCCAGTTCTGCCTCTTATAACAGTGTGACCCAGGATAGGTTGCTTCTCTTCCCTGAAGCTGTTTCCTCCAGTGGAAAACCAGACAATATCCACCCCATAGAGTTGTTGTGAGGATTAAATATCATGTGTGTGCATGGCTCTCACAAAGTCGATATTCTGTGATTTGTTAAATGACTTAGGGTCCATTAAAATCCAGATGACCCCCCCAGTGGAGCCTTTCATAACTGGCCCCATCTGACCCTGCATAGCCTTAGCATCTGCTGGTCTCAAAGGATGAGTCTCTCTTCCTGTTTGGTGTCAGACCCTCCTCAGGTGGCCTCCATTGCCTCCCTCATCCTGACTCCTCTACCATCCAGGTCCATTGCTAACTTTTTTCTCTCCTATGTCTTGAATCTCTCCTTTTCCGTTGGCTTTTCTCTCAGGCTTGCTCAAGTCTCTCATATTTGAAATAAACACAAAGTCTGTCAGTGAATCCTGTGTTATCTGTCACCTCCGACTGTTTCACCTTCTCTCTCTTTTTTAAAAAATTCAGTTTTATTGAGATATATTCACATACCATACAGTCATACATGGTGTACAATCAACTGTTCACAGTACCATCTTACAGTTGTGCATTCATCACCCCAATCTTTTTTTTTTAAAAAAAGCAGATTTATTGAGATATATTCACACTTTATACAATCCATCCAAAGAATACAGTCATTGGCTCACAATATAATCACAGACTTGGGCATTCATCACTACAATCAGTTTTAGAACATTTTCATTACTCCAAAAAGAAAAACCCCATACCCCTTCCCACCCCATTATTGTCCCTTAGCATTGATGTGGTATATTTGTTACAGTTGATGAAAGAATATTAAAATATTACTGTTAACTATAGTCCATGGTTTGCATTAGGTATTTTTTTCCCTTTATACCACTCTATTATTTTTTTTTCATTTTTATTGAGATTGTTCAGATACCATACAATTATCGAAAGATCCAAAGTGTACAATCACTTGCCCCTGGGTACCCTCATACAGCTGTGCATCCATCACACTTAATTTTTGTTCATTTTTAAGAAACTTTTCATTACTCCAGGACAAGAAATAAAGTGACAGATGAAAAAGAAAAAAAGAAAAGGAAACTCTAATCCTCCCCTATCCCTAACCAACTCCCCTCAATTGTTGACTCGTAGTATTGGTATAGTACAATTTGTTACTGTTCATTGAAAAATGTTGAAATACTACTAACTGTAGTATATAGTTTGTAAAAAGGTATGTAGTTCTTCCCTATATGCCCTCTGTTATTAACTTCTAATTGTATTGTCCATACATTGTTCTGGTTCATGGAAGCGATTTCTAGTATTTGTACAGTTGATTCATGGACATTGCCCACCATAGGATTCAGTTTTATACATTCCCATCTGTTGATCTCCAACTTTCCTTCTGGTGACATATATGACTCTTGAGCTTCCCCTTTCCACCTCATTCACACACCATTCCGCGCTGTTAGTTATTCTTACATCTTGCTACCAACAACCCTGTTCATTTCCAAACATTTAAGTTCATCCTAATTGAACATTCTGCTCATACTAAGCAACCACTCCCCATTCTTAAGCCTTGTCCTATATCTTGGTACCTTATATTTCATGTCTATGAGTTTACATATTATAATTAGTTCCTATCAGTGAGACCTTGCAATAATTGTCCTAATGTGTCTGGCTTATTTCACTCAGTATATTGCCCTCGAGGTTTTGTCATCAACCCATTTTTTTTAATATGGTTTTGTTCATTTACCATACATTCCATCCCAAGTAAATTAATCGCTGGTTTTCTGCACTGGTTATACATTTATGTATTTCACCACCTTCACCACTATCTATAGAAGACGCATCTACATTTCTTCCACAAGGCAGGAGGGAGAGTCAAAGAAGGTTAGAGAGGCAAAAGAAAGAGGAAAAAAAATGACAGCTAGGAAGCATGCAAAAGGAAAATAACCTTAAATCAAAGTAGAATAAAGAATCAGACAATAACCACCAATGTCAAGTGGCTAAACATGCATCCCCTATCCCCCACTCTTATCTGCATTCACCTTGGTATATCACCTTTGTTACATTAAGGAAGCCTAATACAATGATTCTATTAGTTACAGTCTCTAGTTTATGCTGATTGCATCCCTCCCCCAATGCTTCCCCATTTTTTAACACTTTGCAAGGTTGACATTTGCTTGTTCTCCCTCGTAAAAGAAACATATTTGGTACATTTTTATCGCCAAATTGTTGAATACTCTAGATTTCACCAAGTTACACAGTCCCAGTCATTATCTTTCCTCCTTTCTTGTGGTGTCTCACATGCTCCCCACCTTCCCTCTCTCAACGTATTCATAGTTACCTTTGTTCAGTTGTACTTATATTGTTGTGCTACCAGCTCCCAAATTGTGTTCCAACCACGCACTCCTGTCTTCTATCACCCTGTAGTGCTCCTTCAGTATTTCCTGTAGGACACGTGTCTTGTTCACAAAAGTCTCTCATTGTCTGTCTGTCAAGAAAATATTTTGAGCTCTCCCATCATTTTGAAGGACAGCTTTGCTGGATACAGGATTCTTGGTTGGCGGTTTTTCTCTTTCAGTATCTTAAATATATCACACCACTTCCTTCTTGCCTCCATGGTTTCTGCTGAGAGATCTGCACATAGTCTTATTAAGCTTCCTTTGTATATAGTGGATCACTTTTCTCTTGCTGCTTTCAGGATTCTCTCTTTGTCTTTGACATTTGATAATCTGATTATTAAGTGTCTTGGCGGTAGGCTATTCATATCTTTTCTGTTTTGGAGTACACTGCGCTTCTTGGATCTGTAATTTTATGTCTTTCATAAGAGATGGGAAATTTACATTAATTATTTCCTCTATTATTGCTTCTGCCCCCTTTTCCTTCTCTTCTCCTTCTGGGACACCAATGATACGTACATTATTGTACTTTGTTTCATCCTTGAGTTCCCGGAGACGTTGCTCATATTTTTTTCATTCTTTCTCCATCTGCTCCTTTGCGTGTAGGCTTTCAGGTGTTTTGTTCTCCAGTTCCTGAGTGTTTTCTTCTGCCTCTTGAGATCTGCTGTTGTATGTTTCCATTGTGTCTTTCATCTCTTGTGTTGTGCCTTTCATTTCCATAGATTCTACTAGTTGTTTTTTGAACTTTTGATTTCTGCCGTATACATGACCAGTGCTTCCTTTACAGCCTTTATCTCTTTTCAATATCTTCTCTAAACTTTTTGAATTGATTTAGCATTAGTTGTTTAAATTCCTGTATCTCAGTTGAAGTGTATGTTTGTTCCTTTGACTGGGCCATAACTTTGTTTTTCTTAGTGTAGGTTGTAATTTTCTGTTGTTCTAGGCATGGTTTTCCTTGGTTATCCAAATCAGGTTTTCCCAGACCAGAACAGGCTCAGGTCCCAGAGGGAAGAAATATTCAGTATCTGGTTTCCCTGTGGGTGTGTCTTAGAAAATTGCTCCACCCTTTGATGCCTCGGGTCACAATGCTTTCCTGCCCAGCAGGTGATGCCTGTTAGCCTATAATTCTTGACTGGTGTGAGGAGGTGTGGCCGTGTTCCCCCAGGCTCTGGGGTCTGGTTCTGAATGGAAAGTGCTCCACCTCTTTCCTCCTAGAGAAGACAGACCCCTCAGGTGGAGGTCATTAGCATTTCAATTGTCTCTCTCTCTCTCTGCTTGTGCTATCTCCACCCTTCCCAGAGTCACAGCCCCGGAAACTGAAAATGACTGGGGCTTTCTCCACTGAGCCAAAAAAGAAACAGATAGTCCCCTTCAGACCCAGTCCAAGGTGACCCTCTGGCTCTCTCAGGTCAGTCGTCACCCAAAGCCTCTGTCTGTTTTTTGGGGATGCGTACCTGTAGTGAGCAGTTCACACTCGCTACTTAAAACCTCAGTTGGAGCTCAACTGAGCTATATTCGCTTGCTGGGAGAGAACTTCTCTCTGGCACCATGAGGCTTTGCAGCTCGGGCTATGGGGGAGGGGGTTTCACGACTTGGTTCTGCAGGTTTTACTTACAGATTTTATGCTGTGTTCTCGGGCATTCCTCCCAATTCAGGTTGGTGTATGATGAGTGGATGGTCTCGTTTGTCCCCCCGCAGTTATTCTGGATTATTTACTAGTTGTTTCTGGTTTTTTGTAGTTGTTCCAGGGGGACTACTTAGCTTCCACTCCTCTCTATGCCGCCATCTTGCCCGAGTCCCACCCCAATCTATTTTTGAACATTTTCCTTATACCAGAAAGAATTAGAATCAAAATAAAAAACAAAAACAAACAAACAACAACAACAAAAAACCCCCACCCAGATCACCACCCCCCATCCCACCCTATTTTTCATTTAGGTATTGTCCCCATTTTTCTACTCATCTGTCCATACACTGGATAAAGGGAGTACGATCCATAGGGTTTTCACAATCACACTGTCACCCATTGTAAGCTACATTGTTATACAATTGTCTTTAAGAGTCAAGGCTACTGGGTTGGAGTTTGGTAGTTTCAGATATTTACTTCTGGCTATTCCAATATATTAAAACCTAAAAAGTGTTATCTATATAGTGCATAAGAATGTCCATCAGAGTGACCTCTCAACTCCATTTGAAATCTCTCAGCCACTGAAGCTGTATTTCATTTCATTTCACAACCCCCCTTTTGTTCAAGAAGATGTTCTCAATCCCATGATGCCAGGTCCAGATTCATCCCTGGGAGTCATACCCTGCGTTGCCAGGGAGATTTACACCCCTGGGAGTCAGGTCCCATGTAGGGGAGAGTCTTCTTACAAGCTTTTTAAAAACCCTATGAAAAATTTTAATAAACAAACTTAAGGAAGAGTCTGGGTGACTGGTCCAGACCTCTCAGCTGGGGCAGAACATCCAGGATCTACTTAGGGCACAGGTGAAGTGACCCTCTCTCCTGTTTAAAGAGCCAGCTTCCATGTGAGCAGTAAAGGGGGAAGCCTCTGGGTTTCTGCTGAGGTCTGGAGAAGGGTGGAAAGGACCCAACAATGCTGAAGGGAAGGGACCAAATTCTCCTCATTCTTCTCTACACTGAGAACCTGGGGAGACTCCAGCACAAATCCAGCTTTCCATCAGAAGAATCATTTACACCATTTTAATTGAGTTTAAACTTGACCTGGGAAGGAAGGAAGGCCTGGGGCTTCCTCTTCCCCCTGAGTAGAGGACTGCACTTTACAGAAGCCCAAGTTCATACCCTCAGTCTCTCCTTTGGAAAGCCAGTGTCCAAAGAGGGATGAGCAAGCGCTCATACTCTATCATATGCCAGATCTCCAGACCCTCGAAACTGGGGGGCTGGAGGAGGTACAAGGAAATCAGAACAGGGCCTCCACCTTTACTTCCTATCCCAAATTGAAGGGGAAGGGGCTCAGGAATGTATGCCTTGATTCCAAGGGTGGACATTTGGTCTTCCTCTTCTTTCCAGCCAGATTGTATCACTGAGAGCTGTAATCATTCCTGTGGAGCCAGTGGTTGTTCACCCCTATGATCCATCATTCACCAGTGGAGGATGCAGAAAGATGGAGAAAATGAGAGGTGTCTACTGAAAGTGGAGACTGTTGGGCAAAGAGTGCACCCTGAGTCCCTTGCCAGTATTGGTCTAGGGGTTTTCCCTGCCTATTTTAGAGTACTTGTTCCCAGTCACTTGGATCTGAAATGACTGTGGTCTACGTTAGCCTCTCAGGATGGAGAAGCTCAGCAGGCTTTATGAAAGAATGATCCTTAGTCAGTCTCCACTTCCTCATCTCTCATCCACTCCTCAATCCACAGCTTCCTACTCTTGAGACTACTATCATCAGGGTTACCAATGACTCCTTTTGTGCAGAATCCAATGGACAACCCTCAGTCCTTATTTCCTGGATCTTTCTTGGGCACCCTTGGGAATTGGAACCCCTCCTCCTTGAAACTGTTTCCTTGGCTCCTGCAACTCTCTTCTATTCTGCTTCTCCTTCTCTGATATCAAGACTTTTTTGTTCCTCTTTGTGGGTTCTTCCACTGCCCAGCCCTTAAAGATTGCTGCCCAGGAGTTTTTCCTTGGACCATTGTCCTTCCCTGTCTTCCCTGAGCAACACTGTCCAGTCTCAGGTTTTAAACTAACCTCTCTGTTCTGGTTTGCCAATGCTGCCAGAATGCAAAACACCAGAGATGGATCGGCTTTTATAAAAGGGGGTTTATTTGGTTACACAGTTACAGTCTTAAGGCCGTAAAGTGTCCAAGGTAACACATCAGCAATCGAGTACCCTCACTGGAGGATGGCCAGTGGTGTCCAGAGAACCTCTGGTAGCTGAGAAGGCACGTGGCTGGTGTCTGCTCCAAAGTTCTGGTTTCAAAATGGCTTTCTCCCAGGATGTTCCTCTCTAGGCTGCAGATCCTCAAAAACGTCACTCTTAGTTGCTCTTGGGGTGTTTGTCCTCTCTTAACTTCTCCGGAGCAAGAGTCTCCTTTGAACAGCCATCTTCAACATGTGTGTGTAAGCTGAGGCTCCTCTCTCAGTTCCAGTGCGTTCTTCAAAGTGTCCCTCTTGGCTGTAGCAAGGTTGCTCCTTCTGTCTGAGCTTATATAGTGCTCCAGGAATTTAATTCAGACCCACCTTGAATGGGTGGGGTAACACCTCCATGGAAATTATCCAATCAGAGTCATCACCCACAGTTGGGTGGGGCATATTTCCATGAAAACACTCAAAGAATTACAATCTAATTAACACTGATAGGTCTGCCCACACAAGATTACATCAAAGATAATGGCATTTGGGGGGACATAATACAGTCAAACTGGCACACTCTCTATGTGAACAACCTACAAGTCTTTATGTCCAATGCTGACATCCCCCATGAATAGCTGACTGTATACTGTATAACTGAATGCTGAATATGTCTATTTGAAAATCCCATAGCCAACTGAAAATCAACATAAAAAAAAAAAAAAACCTCATTATTTTCACTCCTGTTTAATTCTTGCTAACTCCCAGATTCTGTAGGACAAACCCTGGGTTATTCCCCTCTATTCTTTAATTAGCTTATAGCACTGCCATCCATTCAGACATCCATACCAAACCTGGGTGGCCTCTTAGACTCCTCCGTCTCCCTTATCTTTCCTCCTAATATTTTGTCTCCAAATACTAAATCCTGCTGATTTTTGCTTCCTATATTTTGCTTCTCCATTATAGTAGTTCAGAACTCACCACCTCTCTTCTGAACTGTAACCTCCTAATAGCTTCTGGACTAACTCCTTCTTAAAATCATATTCCACCCTAGAACTAAAGTGAAAAATCTAAAATCTAAATTTGTCCTTTCATTCTCCTGCTGCAGCCACCAACTTACACTTGTCATTTGAAAACTCACCTTGCGAACTCTCTTCTCTGTGCCTTTGATTATGCTGGGAATGCCCTGCCCACTTCCCTTAGCTTGTAAATTCTTATTCATCATTTAAGACAGAATTCAGATGTTATCACTTTCACAAGCCCACAGGGTGAGTTGTGACTCCCTGTCAGAGCACCTTTTGACTAACTGGCCTGGGGAATAGCTAGGAAGACTAGCAGTCTCCCAAGACATTCCCTTGATGAATTGACCAGTTCAGGGTCCCGTACTCAACCTGAAAGATTCAGAAACCTAATTTCATCAGCATATTGAGAACAGAGCCATCTCTTAGTGACAGAAAATGTATAACTTCTTGAAAAATGTATAAAATAAGAATAGCAACAGATTAATTACGATAAGAACTTTAACTGTCCTAAGAACTGTAATACTGGAGTTTATGAGACCAGTGCATTCTTTCCTTGCAGGCAGACTTACCCATGGAGATGAATGAGAATCAGAACACTGGAAGTTAAATAAATCCAACAACTAATGGAATCAGGCTCAAAAAGTTTGTTGCCTTTATCTCCACATCAGGAATGGGTTTGACAATGGGACCAATATATTAGAAGTTTGTTGACCAGTGTTCCCTATTCCCTGGCTAAAGCCTGGATGGTCACTGCCAATGTTAGCCTCTGTAATTATGTTTTTAACTTCCATAGCTGACCAAACTTCCCTCCACCACCAGATCTGGATGCTACTTTCTCTCATTAATCCTTTAATGCAGTTACTGAAAAGACCTGTTAGCAAAGGTCATCTTTTCAGCCTCTGCTTTAATCTTTTAAGTATGGATTTCATCGTTTAAGAGTTCAGCTTTATTGCCAGGTTCTTGATGGAGGCCTCTCTATAGCAGCCAAATAGGAACTAAAAATGTTAGCATTTATCTGTCGTTATCAGAAGCATGGGGCAGGGTGAAGGAGTTGGGGGTGGGGCAAGAGTTCGTAGGAGGTGGGGGGGGGTGGTAGTGGTTGAGCGATTGGGAGGGTTAGGGAATCAGGGGAGAAGTTTAAGGAGTGATTCCCCTCCTCCTTAAACAATGTTTTAAGGTTAGAGGTTGTCATGCCAGTTGTAAAACTGTGGTGAAAAGACTATAGAGGAAGTGATATAAACCACAGTAGTCAGACCTTGAGACCTACAGAGAAGGAAATCAAAGGATGGTACTTTGTGTTTTCACATCTCTAGCCCCACCCTCCAACCTTCAACCTAGGACAAAGGTTCTCAAAGTACAGCCAGTCCCTGGACCAACATACTCAGCATCACCCGGGAACTCGTTAGAAAAACATATGCCTTATCCTCAGAGCTTGGTTCCCCTCTCTCCTCATGTACTCTAAATTTCTCCCCTTCCCTCCCAGACTGCCCTCTGGTACTCAGATTTTACTCTTCGTTATGTCAAGCCATTTAGTTTTTCTTTACCTAACTCCTAACTTATTCTGCCATCCCTTCAGGACTACTTTTTTGACAACCAAAATGACCTGTGAAAGTGCTTTGCTAAGTACAGTTGTTTAGCTAAAGACAGTTCTTTCACCTAAGAGGAATTCTGTTGGCTGCTTTCTTTAAAACAAAAACAAAATGAGGTTATGTATTGATGGGTTGATGAAAATATTGTGACCAGAGGCTCACAGGAACTCAACACTGTATTTCCCCTAGGAGCAATGGCTCAGTGGTTGCTAATTTAGTCTTAATGGTGACTTTATAGATCATAACTCCCACAAATAATGAGACACAACTGTATACATGAAATTATTTTGGGTAGCTTATGCCCACTTGTTAATGGAAGTCAGAGGATTTCTGAGGACTTTTCCTTTCTAATAGATTTTCTGGTTATAATTTGAAGGTAGTGCCTATAGCAGTTATGGACAGATCAGATGTGGGTGTGAGAGAAAAGGTGAGAAGCTGGAAGTCGGAGTGGCCATTGGCCAAGAAGCAGAAGACTGTGAAAGGAGCAGGTTGGAGGTGGACAGCTCTCAGGAGCTCAGTGTTGAGTAAGGTGAGTTTGAGATGCCTGCTGGGCATCCAGCCAGTGAGGTCAAGGAGGCAGTTTTCTCTGTGGTCTGTGAGAGTCTCGCTGAAGGTGTAAAGACTGGATGAAGTCATCAAAGAAGTAAGTATTGTTAGCAAAGAGAAGGAAAGTTCCGAGGACTGAGCCCTGGGTACCCCAACAATTAGAGTCGGAAACTGAGAAGGATCCCTCAAAAGTGACTGAAAATCCAGAGACGAAAGGAAATTTGTGGTTGCCAGGGGCTGGGGGCAGGGGAAATCAGGAGTGACTGCTACTGAGTAAGGGTTTCTTTTTGAGGTGATGAGAAAGTTCTGGAACTAGATGGCAGTGATGGCTGTACAATATTGTGAATGTATTCAATGCCACTGAATTGTACGCTCCAAAATGGCCAAAATGGTCAATTTTGTGTTATGTATATTTTATCACAATAAAAATTGTAAAAGTTAAAAAAAAGAAAGAAAAAGTGACTGAGGACAGCCTGAGAGTAGGAGAGCCAGGGGAGTGTGGCCCGGACATGCACCCGTAGTCCAAAGCACCAGTGCTTCCTTCCTGGGTATGGCAGCTGCCTCCTAACTTGCCATCTGCTTATACTTCTCTCTCTTCCCTCCACCAGGTCAATTCTCAACGTATCAGCCTATGATGACTGCTTTCTTAACTATATGTTTTTTCTACCCTCTGCAGGGTGATGAAGGTTTGGAGAGGTTCCAACTGTGCCCCTGAATCCTGAGAGGAAAGGAACCAGCCTCTAAGGAGGTGATGGAAGGAAAGTGCAGAACTGGAGTCCAACCAACGCTGCTTCAACAGAGAAAAGTGCACCCGCTTTCTGTGGGTCGCCAGTGGAGAGGTGGAAAGAATCAGACACCCAGGGGTCAAGGGACCCTGTGACCACAGACCTAGCTAAAAAGGTAAACCAAACATTTCTTGGGATGACATAATTGTTTTCTAAGTGGATATGTACCTTTTAATTCTGGGAAGATTTAAATTTAAGTAGAGATATTCTAAAGGAAATCAAACCTCGCGGTATTAATTTTCTTTGTATTGAGGAATCTATATATTTTGGTATTTTAAATGCTTCTGATGTTGGGTATTTTAAGTACTTTTAATATTTAATAGTATTTAATACTTTTAATGTTTAATGAAGTATCTAAAATTAACTTTGTAGTACTGATTTAAAATGTATAACTAATTTAGATTTTTTATTTTAAGTTAAAATCTTAAAATGTTTGTACACTGTATTGGAACTTCTAAGAGACAGTACAATTCACCATATGTATTTGTTTATTACTTTTATGAGAATTACTTAAGAATTTGAGAGGGTTTGTTAATCAGAAAATTATGTTTGCAAAAGGAATCAAATTATTAAATAAATAAATGTTGTTTAAAATGTTTAAAGGAGTCTAATTAACCAGGTGGATCAGACAGTAATTCGCTAGACATATAAATAGAATAATAAAATGGATATGTTGAATGTAAAAGATTAAGAACAAGATTTTGAATTGGAAAGTAATGAATATTAATTTTTAAAAGCAAAGTAACTTCTAAATAATCTTTTCAGGGTGAAAAGTAATAATGCTATTTTTAGCCTTTCCTTTTTCTTTTTTTATGCTACCGTAGAGAAGTTCCCAGGGAAATATCCTAGTCTGTAAGTGTGTATTCCTCATAAAAGTGAATAGCCAAGAAAAAAGCACTGGAGGTTCTGTGAGTAGGCAGCCAGTGAGCAGACTTGTTTCTCCGGTTGCCTAGAGGCCTTCAACTGAGCAGCCTTGTACCACCTTCAACTTTACACTTCAAAAGCTTAACTCCTTTCTTCCTTATCTCCACCTCCCACCTCTTGGTCTCAGCCAAAAGGCCTCCCTTCAGAAATAATGGGTTTATTGCACCATAACAACCCCAGTTCAACAGGCTGGAAACTTTGCACTTGTTTTTTCACTCCTCTGCTTCTTCCCCCCACTAATGTGAATCCATCATCTAGTCCTGATGAGTCTTTCTCTGCAAGATCCACTTTCTTTCCCATATCCTCAAGCAACACTGTAGTCTATGACCAAGTTGCCTCAATCTGGGATTACTATAATAGCCTTCAGTCAATCTCCCCTACTGCAATTATCCTACAAATAGTTGCTAGAAGAGTCATCAAAACTTCTCATCTCTAATATTTTTTATGCGTGAGCTTTCACTGACTCCTTAATGTTTGTCAAATACAGTCCAAACTCGCCTTTGACATCCAGTTTTTCACCAACTAGGAGTACTCCTAATCTTAGCATCCTCATCTTTCGTTATTTCCTTATTGGGCCTCTCTATCTTGTCAAGCTCATTTGTGGTCATGTTCCCCACTTGGCACTGTGCCTGTCTACACATCTTTGTATGGCCCATTTCCTTTGTCTGGAAGACACTGAACCCTCTTGTAAATGAATCTTGTTTCTTCCTCTCTTTCTGAAACCTGTTAAACATCACCTCTTCCTAGGAAGTGTTTTGTAATAGATCTCATTTGACTATATACAATTCACAGTCTCCTCAGCATCTGTACTCATTTCCATAATTAATTTCCATGTATTAAATATTACTCTGTAGCAATATGTTCAGTTTTGCATGTCTGCTGTTTCCTTAAAGAGACTATAAATTCTTTAGGGAGGGAATTTTACCAGCCCTGTTACCAACAGGTTGTAAAGAGGACCAAATGAGATAGTTTATGTGGAAGTGCTTTGTAAACTATGAAGTGTTATTCAGCTATAGTGCTGATGTCACCATGATGTGGCTGAAAAAGCAGAGGATTTGGACCTGGAAGTTTGACTTGATAGACTTGAGTTCACTTACTAGCTCAAGTTCTTCCCAGTTGTGTTTTAAGCAAAACTTAACCTCTCCTGAGTTCCAGTAATCTCACCAATAACATGGCCATAAGATGCCTTACAGAGTACAGGAGGGTTATGAAGATTAGATAAATTAACATCGATAAAAGCTTTTTGCAAGCTGTAAAACACCATACAAATGTATATTTCTCAGTAATGATGAGGTAAGCACTTGAGCAATAAATGTTGACTTAGCAAGCAATACTAATGACTCAGTGTCACAATGACTTAGTGACACAAAAAGATTATAAGATGACACATACAAACCATTATTGCATAAGCAGCCTCACTCCATAGATGGATATCATAACAGATGCAAGTAGCTCTAGTGAGTCAAATATACTAAATGTCTCTGACTTACAAAAGAAGAAAATAGGACTCAAGATGGATTCTAAGGGAATCAAAACCATCACATAAAAACAGTATCTGAGAGTAATTCACAATGTTTATTCAATTATGACGGGCTGTTTGATAGTTATGGCATTAGTCCAAATTCTCTCAAGCTTCGGGCCCTGTATTTGAAATGCATTCAATATTTGCTCATTCAACATGTTTGCTTTTTTTTTTTAGCAAATGTTAATTGTACAGCAACTGCCGTGGCAAGCAGTGAAGACAGCTCAAGTTCCTGTTCTCAGAGACCTTACAGTCAAGTAGAGAGAGAGAATGTTTAAATAAACAAATTATTTACAATTATAAAAAGTGCTTTGAAGAAAGTAACTGTGTGGGGGGCTGGAGGGGCACGATAGATGGCACATTCAGAGACAACATGAGTGAGGAGGTGACATTTAAGCTGAGGATGGAGGATAAAATGGAGAGCCATAAAAAGAGACCAGGGAAGAGCATGCCAGACTGAGAGAAGTGAGTGCAAAGGCCCGGAGGCAGGGAAGAGTTGGCTGCCTGAGAGACCTGGGTGACTGGAGCCTAGTGATTCAGGAGAAGGCTGAGGCCGGATGGTGCAAACGCTGGTGGGCCTTGGTAAGCAGTTTGGATTTTATTCTATGTCCAATGGAGAGCCACTAAAGAGTCTTACATATTATTGAAATTAAAATTGTGCTATTTAAAAAATCATATTTAGTATTATAATAAGGTAATATCTTGGATCACTTCACAAGGTTTAGCACGATTTGGTTCAAAATATAAGTTTAAAAGGCAAGGGACCAGGAATTTTGAAATTTGGGCTTCTGCCATATGGGTGGGGTGCACCGAATAGGGGCTGCCATCCGTTCTACCTGCTGTTATTGTTGCCTGTCTAGTGAAATCAGGATTCTTAAGATTCCAAAGGTGAGCTATCTCATCAGTTGTCAAGATGGCACACAGGCCACCTTCAGGTATCCTTTAAAACAGGAAGGAGAAAGAGAAAAAGCTTTGCTCACAAAAATGATATGTTACCATTACTTGTATATACATCAAGTATCTCTGGGGTGCAAAAGAAACTGATAACATTGTCACACTTATGCTGAAAAGATCTGGGTAGGTGGGATACAGGGTGGGAGAAAATTCTTCCTGTATACCTTTTTGTACATTTAAACTATGTGAATATATTATCTATTCAAAAAACAAATTACAATGTGAAAGTTTTTCAATAGTGATCCTTATCTGAAAGGAAATAGATGTTCCAGAATTACTGGGGAGAAGAAAAATGCATGTGTCTAACTTTAATTTTAAATTAATTAATATTAAATTAAGTTTAAAATTCAATTCTTCAGTCATACTAGCCACATTTCAAGTGACTCAGTAACCATTAGCCACATCTGACTAATGGCTACTCTGTTAGACAGCACAAGTAGAGACCATTTCCATCATCTCAGAAAGTTCTATTGGATAGATATCCTGCTATATAGACTATGCAAAATACCACCAGGGTATGAACCAGCTCTTAAAACTTAGCAGATTGTTACATTGAGACTCAGGAGTAAATTCAGATATATTCCATTGCTAATTTTCTCCGGATGACTCACTACAACAGTACTTTGAGGTACAATCAAAACTCCCAGCACTAGCAGGGTGGGTGTTTACACACAAAAATAATTCTGTCACTACAACAAATCATTTATAGTAGTATAGACACTGGCAGTTATAACCTGTGTTAAAGTTAAAGAATTATTCTTCTAAATATAAACTTAAATTAAGTAAAACTAACATATTTGCTTTTGACTGAGTTTGATATTCTGTACTGATTCAATAAACAAGTCAATAACACAAACATGATAACAGGGTGAGTAATGACATGCAACTTCTTTCATACAATTTGTCAACTTTTCTCCTTTTTCGTATCATAATGGACTCATAGCTTTTCCCAAATTAACAGATTTCAGTTAACCCATTTGAAACCCAATTGTCAGAACTCAGTCAATGGTGTTCCTCTAAACTGGCGCCTGTGTTCTTCCAGGCAACACCATTTTTTTGAAAGCATCCTTGCTTTCTGCACAAAAAAACATCCCAGACTCACCTTGTATCTTCCCAGATCCAGACATAGAATCAGCTGTTTTTCCAAGGCATGTAGGTTCCTTTAAGTGAAAGGTGCTATTAGACCCTAACATTTAGGTATTAGGCACACAAATCATCAGACTCACGTTGGTGGCACAATATTGTACCTTGTCCATTTCATCAGATAGAGTTAGAAAAGACAGCTTTTATTAAATGTTATTAGTTTATGTTAATATTTCTAACTTAGTTCCCACATTACAGCATGCCTACTTCAATTATTTTTTTCTTCATCCAAATTATGATAATATTTCCTTTTCTTTGTAATTCAATAAACATTATCACCCTAAATAAAAATGTTAGACTTGACAAAATTAGCATACTTATTTTTTTGTCTGACAATACAAAACACAACAGGAATACAAATACTAACAATAAAGCTACTGAACAAAATTCAAATTTTTCTTTGCTTTTCTCTTAGAATCCATCTCACTAAGGATGTACAGACCAATTACTTTGCTTCTCACAATGTCTTCATTTTGTGTGCTTATATAATACTTACAAATGTATGGTTTAGTCATCTTGCCTTAGTTCACACAAGAGCCTTGGCAGGCAGATGCTGACAGTTCTGTATAGTGGCTTTCAGTGTCTCACTTTTTCCTCTTGAAAAATTTAAGAATTTTTTTTTCAAATGCAAGGTATTTTATCAATAGTTAAATTACAGGTAGGCTATCTTCATATTTTTTAAAAAATAGATTTTTGTATGGAAGGAAATGGACAGCATTACTAAATTATTAGTGAAAAAGAAATGGTATAGCTGGGTGAACTTGAAGAAATTCTGATTAAAAGTAGGTTTAAAATCTAGACTATACAACTATAGATTTTTAAGACAGTGACACACTGAACAAGTACTATGCCCATATTTTTGTCATGTCATTCAGTGTACACTTGTGAGGACACAGGCATTTATCCACCATTTGGCATAAGTATATTTTCTTGTTCATCCTATGAATAAGTGAAAAGAAAAATTTCTAGAAGAAATTGTTCATATCTGGTTGGTTTCCTAGAAGAGAAAACAAAATAAACCAATGAACCATAGTGGCAGGAGCTGCCTTGTTAGTGCTACAGTACCAGGATGGATTCTCTTCTTGGAATCCTACAGGTTGGTCCCTCATGGCTCACCAGGGCTGCCCTGGTGCTCTGTCAGGGCCTGACTCCCAAGACAAGGTGCTGTCGTGTGCATTGCTCATGGGCCTGCCCGGGGTCCAGCTGTGGGCTGACCGTCTCTGGGCGTCATTTTAATCCCCTGGGCTGTTGTGTTGTGAGGAAAAGGGCTCGCTGAATGGCGGCTACTATTATATTAAGACGACTCAGCTTGAGTCCACCTCTCATGTTGCCATCCACAAACACTCCCAAAGCTTAGTTCAGTGCACCTGTTTTGTATACCTGGAACGTCTTGTGCTTCCCTTACGATACCATTTATTGCATTGTACTGTAGTTGCTGGCCATCATATCTGTTACCCCAGTAAACTAGGACCTCCTTCATACAATGTTTTACCATTATGGAGGTCTCCATGAAGTATACTTCTTCAGAAGTGAAGGTTCTGCTGTTTACACTCGCTGTTCACATCAAATGGCCTCTCAGAGTTAGACTTAAAGATCTCAAGAAACCAGTTAACTCTGATTTGTCTTACATTGCATGGTCTATTATAGGTTATTGTAGCTATATCCTAAAAACCAGTCATTTGAAATTCATTTATAAATCTCTGAGGAAGCTTAAGTGGTCAAGTTTTCTAGAGAACTTTGCAATCTATTCACTAAGAGTAAAAAAAAATTTTAAAAAGGTGAATTCAGTGCTATTGATGTTACAATACATTCCTCAGGGCAGGGATTGTCTTGTCCATTTTTGCTTCTGTGGTGTTTGTAGGTACCTAATATATGACTCGATAAGTATATATTGAATGAGTAAGTATTTGGATATATGTAAATATTTATGTCCTTTTAATCACCAACCCAGAATAGTCCTTTAATTACCTACCAGAGACCTACCTGGGCTTTCTGAAACAGCCTAGATTAAACCACTGATATTTGAGATATGTTGCCTAAAGGCTACACTACCAATCTAATTTTCCAACTTGGTTACCATTATAAAATTTCTTGTATCTGCCCCCGTCTCCTGCCTACTTTTACCCCTTCCTGTATGCCATGTTTCACCCATGTGACTTTGTCATACCCCAACACATCCTGCTTGTTCCCACCTGTATATGACATTCCTGATGTTATTTCCTCTACTTTACTATGCCCTTTCCTCTCATTCCAAGTCTTGAACTCTGTAAGTCCCATATCAAAGATCTAATCCTTTGAATCTTACACTGCCTATGTCTGAATCAGTTTTTCTACTTCTTTAAGCCTCAGATTCTTCACTGGTAATAGTTTCCTACCAGATAGGGTTGCTGTAAGGAGACAGTAAGATTATCCATGTTAATCATCAATAAATACTAAAATTTTTTCTATTTACCTGAAATGTAGTTTTTTCTTCATTAGAGAAGTTTTGGATCTATAGCACAATCATGCATGAAATACAGGATTCCCATACACCACCTTACCACCAACACCTTGCATTGGTGTGGAACATGTTACAATTGATAATAGCACATTTTTATAATTGTACTATTAACTGAAGTCCCTGGTTTAACTTACTGATCACTGTTTGTGTAGTATAGGTCCATGGATTTTTTTAAATTTTATTCTATTACTAAATATACAATCTAACATTTCCTCTTTTAATCACATTCAGATATATATTTCAGTGCTGTTAATTGCATTCACAATATTGTGTTACCATCACTGTCATCCATTACCAAAACATTTCCATCATTCCAAATAGGAACTCTGTACATTTTAAGCATTTTAAGCATTAACTTTCCATTCCCTATCCCCAACCCCTCCCTTGGTAACCTATATTCTAGATTCTAACTCTATGAGTTTGCTTATTCTAATTATTTCAAATCAGTAAGATCATACAATATTTCTCTTTTTGTGTCTAGCTTATTTTACTCAGTACAATGTCTTCAAGATTAATCTATGTTGTTGCATGTATCAGGGCTTTATTCCTTTTTATGGCTGAATAATATTCCATTGCATGTATGTACCACATTTTGTTTATCCATACATTGGTTGATGGACACTTGGGCAATTGTGAATAACTGTGAACATTGTTGTGCAAATGTCTGTTTGTGTCTCTGCTTTCAGTTCTTCTGGTTATATAGCTAGTAGTGGGATTGCCAGATAATACAGCAATTCTATATTTAGCTTCCTGAGGAACTTTCACAGCAGTTGCACCATTTTATATTCCCAGCAGCAATGAATGAGTGTTCCTATTTCTTTCCATCTTCTTCAACACTTATAATTTTCTGTTTTTTTAATAGAATCCATTCTACTGGATATGAAGTAATATCTCACTACGGTTTTGATTTACATTTCCTAATAGCTAGTGATGTTGAACATCTTTTCATGTGCTTCTTAGCCATTTGTCTGTTTGGAGAAATGTCCATTCAAGTCTTCTGCCCATTTTTAAATTATGTTGTTTGTCTTTTTATTGTTGAATTATAGGATTTCTTTACATATTCTGAATATTAAACCCTTATCAGATACGTGGTTTCCAAATATTTTCTCCACTGAGTAGGTTGTCTTTTCACTTTTGTGATACAGTCCTCCTTAGATGCACAAAATTTTTCATTTTGAGGAAGTTCCATTAATCTATTTTTTTTTTTTCTTTTGTTGCTTGTGTCTTTGGGTGTAAAGTCTAAGAAACCATTGCTTACCACAAGATCCTGAAGATGCTTCCCTACATTTTCTTCTAGGAATTTTATAGTCCTCATTCTTATATTTAGGTCTTTGATCCATTTTGAGTTAATTTTGTGTAAAGTGTGAGACAGGAGTCCTCTTTCACTCTTTTGCATATGGTTATCCAGTTCTCCCAGCATCATTTGTTGAAGAGACTATTCTTTCCCAATTGAGTGGACTTGGCAGCCTTGTCAAAAATCAATTGGCCATTTCACTGTATCTTTTCCCCAGATCAATGCAAACTAAAGTCTATAGTTAACAGTAACATGTAATAAGCTTACATTAATTGTAAGAAAGGCAATATACCAAAGCTAAATATCTGTAAGAGGGAGATATAAGGGAGGGGTATGGGATTCTTGGCAGTGGTGTTGTTGTCTGACCTTTTATTGTATTTTATTGTATTTTTATTTTATTTTGTCTTTTATTTAGGTCATTTTTTTCCCCCTCAATCTTCTTCTTTTTTTTGCCTCTTCCTCTTTGTGGAAGACATGGAAATGTTCTCATATAGATAGTGGTGGTGAATGCATAACTATGTGATTATACAGGGAACCACTGATTGTTTACTTAGGAGGGAATGTATGGTGTGTGAATAAAACTGTCTAAAAAATAAACAGATGGATACAAGTGCTGGAGAAAATCTGGAGAAAGGGATGTACCTAATCACCATTTGTGGGGAAGTAGAATGGCATGGCTCATCTGGAGGGCAGTGTGGTGGTTCCACAGGAAACTAAGCATAGGGTTGCCAAATGGTCCTGCAACCGTTATTGGGTATATACTTGGAAGAACTGAAAAGAGGGACACGAATGGACATTTGCACAGTGGGGTTTATGGTAGCAGTGTTCATGATTTACAGTGGATGGAGCTGGCTTAATGGTACATTGATTGATGAATGGAATGACAAACTGTGGTGTATACATACAATGGAATATTGAGCTGCTACAAGAAGGAATGAAGTTGTGAAGTCTGCAACTGGATGAATGGACATTGAGGTCAGTATGCTGAGTGAAATAAACCAAAAATAAAAAGACAAACATTATAATGCCTCACTAATATGGAGTAACTATAATGTGCAAACTCTGAGAATTAAATCTGAAAGCATAGGTCATCAGGGGAAGGTTTATTGTAACAGTTCCTAGATTGTAAGTTCTTACAGCAGTTACATCTATTCCTGAGTTATAATGGCTATTTCTAAATACTGAGATGATAAGCTCTTTGTGTATAACCTCATCGGTCCCTGGAATTCAGGTATCTGTGTGACACCTGAGACTAAGAGCCAGAGTCCGGCAGCTATAAATGTCAGCATTACCCCATACAGCAAATGTTAAAGAGTCTGAAAAAGAGATCAGACTTCAATTGGAGATGTGCATGAAATGGTCTTGGTTAGGACTAAGGCAAATTAGACTAAAGGGTAAATGACAATATTGATGGTGTTTTAAAACATGAACTTCTGTGTGAGACCAAAGGAAGAGAAGTTTATTAGGTGCAAAATCTATCTTTTTTGTAGCACACTATATAATTTAACTTGTATGGTTAGTTGATTCAAACACCATAATTACATGGAACTTTGAATAGGGAGTGAGATCTGGTTGGTTTGTACAGGTTACTGTGAGGCCACGATACATCCTGGAGTAATCTGGACAGACAATAAAAATGTATTTGCAAAGCCCCCGTGAGGAACTGGGAGAAAGCGTGGAACTATTAAACTTCCCCACCTGGGAAGTTACTGATATTCTCATAAAGCATTGATGACTAGCAATTTAGAAGGCCAAGCCCTCAATCTTGGGGCTTACCCTTAAACCTTGTTACTGCAAAGGAGAGGCTAAGCCCTTATGTGCCTAAGACTCTTGTGCCTAAGAGTCACTCAGAGAACCTCTTTTGTTGCTCCGATGTGGCCTCTCTCTCTAAGCCAACTCTGCGGGTAAACTCACTGCCCTCCCCTCTAGGTTGGACATGACTCCCAGGGGTATAAATCTTCCTGGCAATGTGTGAACATGACTCGCAGGGATGAACTTGGCCCTGGCATGGTGAGATTGAGAAAGCTTTCTTGACCAAAAGGGGGAAGAGAAATGAAACAAAACAAAATTGCAGTGGCTGAGAGATTTCGAATAGAGTTGAGAGGTCATTCTGGAGGTTATTCTTATGCATTATATAGATATTCCTTTTTAGTTTGTAGTGTATTGGAATAGCTAGAAGGAAATACCTGAAAATGTTGAACTGCAACCCAGTAACCTTGATTCTTGAAGACAGTTGTATAACTATATATTGTACACTGTGTGACCATGTGATTGTGAAAACCTTGTAGCTCACACTCCCTTTATCCAGGGTATGGACAGATGAGTGGAAAAATGAGGACAAAAAAGTAAATGAATAATAGGGATGAGGGGTATGGGATGTTTTGGCTATATACATGATACTGTGAACTATTGTTTGCACACTGTAGATGATTGTATGGTTTGTGACTATATCTCAATAAAACTGAACTTAAAAAAATCAGTTGGCTAAAGATGTGAGGGTCTATTTCTGAACTCTCAATTTGATTCCTTTGTTCTATATATTTATCATTGTGCCAATACCTTGTTGTTTTGACCACTGTACCTTTGTAATAAGCTTTAAAGTTAGGAAGTGTAAGTCCTCCAACTTCATTCTTTTTTCAAGATGTTTTTGTACATTATGTCTTTTAAGTTTACATATATTATTTAAATCTGACACTAATCCAATTATGTAGGTAGTAGTATCCCTGTTATAGGAGACGTGTGGCTATCCAACAGTCATTATGTCAGGTACACTGGCTTAAGGCCATGCCCTTAGAAGAACACTTTCTAAGAAATCTTAGTACCGTATTCTGAGATTTCTCTGAGTTTCTTATTCTCTTCTACAGCAAAGCCATGATTACCTTTTTCTCCCATTACTGTTTTTGTTTATGAGTGTTTATGACCCTACGTGGGTCTTTGTTTCAGGAAATACATCCTCTTATTGGGCAGCCATTTTCTCAGAGCTCACGTCAGGTTATGTCGTCTGACACATGGTCTGGGGACAGGACCCAATTTTAAAATTCTTTTACAAATCCCTTTCTTAGTTTTTGGTTAGTATGAGAATATATAATGTGTGTGAAAGAAAATATAAAATCTGAATGGAACTCTCATTATAGGAATGCTTCTGATCATGGGCATGATAATTTACAAGTTTGAGTAGATGTTGTATTCCTCAAACCCAGTAAACTAATGAGGCAGAGAGCTAATTTTCTTAAACATTGTATACTTTTGGTTTTATCTTAAACATTGTATAATATTTTTATTTTTCAAGGATCTACAGAAAGTATACCCCTCCAATTGGGAGAGGGCTGCTATATTCCCATATAATTCGTCTCAAATATACCTCTTAGCATTACCCAAAGATCTCATGAGTTCAGTCAAATTGGTCTTACATTACACAAGATACTATAAATTATTCTGGATATATTCTGAGTGTATCCTGGATATAGCCTGAAAATCAATACATCTCTAGTGAAGTTCAAGGGAACAAGTTCTCTAGGGAACTTTACAATCCATTCACTAAGATAAAAACAGGTTAATTCAATGATATTGATGTCATTAGACATTCTTAGGCACCCACAGTGAGATGCTGCACATATAAAGACATTATTCTATCCCACAGCTTGTGATCTAAAATTAGATAAATACAGGCAGGCCAGATAAACATAGCACATTTTTTTTAAGAACAAAAAGAAATTGATGGGAGAGAAAAATGAGAGTAGAGAATCAAAAAGGCAAAGGGAGTTGACAAATATTTCATCTGCCTTTTGTTTGTAGTCTTAATCGCCTCTGTCAGAATGTATTAAAAAAAAAAAAAAAAACTAACAGGAAGAAATCATAATGTAAAAAGCCAAAGAGGGAGGTAGTCTGATAGTCCCTGAAGGGTGTCAGAACATTAATGGGATCATCATTGAACTGTGTCCTCAGCTTTGGAGGGCCAGAAACTCCTTTTGCACAGCAATTCTTACATGGCCCTGCTTGCTTTGGGTACTGTTCCAGTTTGCTAATGCTGCCATTTTGCAAAACAGCAGAAATGGACTGGCTTTTATAAAGGGGGTTTATTTGTTTACAAAGTTATAGTCTTAAGGCCATAAAGTGTCCAAGGTAAGGCATCGACAATAGGGTATCTTCACTGGAGAAAGGCCATTGGCATCCAGAAAACCTGTTAGTTGGGAAGGCATGTGACTGGCATCTGCTTGCTCCCAAGTTATGTTTCAAAATGTTGTTCTCCAAAATGTTGCTCTTGGGGCGTTTTTTCCTCTCTTAGCTGCAGCTCTTCAAAATGTCACTCTCAGTAGCTCTGAGGTCCCTCTGTGAGCTCTTTTGATAGGACTCCAGTGAACTAATCAAGACCTACTCTGAATGTGTGGGGCCACATTTCATGGAAACATTCAATCAAGAGGTCACACCCTAATCAAAGTTGTCACTCACAGTTGGTGGGTCACATTTCCATGGACACACTTAATCAGAAGTTTCCAACCTAATCAATACTAATATGTCTGCCCCCACAAGATTGCATTAAAGAATATGGCTTTTTCTGGGGGACATAATACATACAAACCAGCACAAGTACTAAAAGTCTACCTCTAAGCTCAGCCCTGGAAATGGGAGACCAGCCAGTATGTTAGGAAATACTCCTACCAGAGCCAGTGGGATTTGGAAGTAGTGTGCAGCGGCAGACCAAGCAGTCTGGATGTGAACGCCACCCTAGTTGCCCATGAGGGCATCAGGTTATCTCTCTATTCACCCCCGCTCTGTGTGGTCAGTCCACGAGCCTGGCCTTCTCCCTGAGTCCTTGCTTCTTATCAGTTAGGGGGAAAAAAAAGGAAAAGGAAGTCCATGTGTCAGATTTTGTGGTAGGTGGTAGGGATACAGCTAAATATTACACAGGATCTCTTTTGGAGCTTACAACTTATTTTGGGAGACAGTTCATAAACAGACTATTTTAATATAATATGGTAAACATAGTGGCAGAAGGTAGTCAGGATAAAGCCCAAAGGAAAGGTGCCCAGCCCAATTAGGTGGTCAAGGAAGGAGGAATTATAGTCTGAGGGTTAGGAGGAGAACCAGAAGAGCTGTATCCCAGAAGCCAAGATAGTGTGTTCAGGAAAAGAGAGAGGAAAACAGACTCAAATTCTGCATAAATCGAGTAAGATGGACCTGAAAAAAAGTCCACTGGATTTGTCAGATGGGAGGGGGTTCCCAGGCAACTGTTTGCAAGGCAGTTTGAGTGGAGGTGGAGGAAGCTATATTGCAGTGGGTAAAGGAATTAAGAGGAGATGAACAAGTGGAAATTAAAAAACTTGGCTCTGAAAAGACGGTGAATTAGAGAGGAATGTGTTGTTAAAGTAGAGTTTGTCTTCTCTTCCTTCCCCCACCCCACCCCCATCTCTTTCTCTTTCTTTCTTCCTTTGATCAGAAAAACAGAGTTCTAATCTGAGAGAAAGAAGCTGGTTGGAAATGGAAAGAGAAAAGATGATTGCTACAACAAGGGAGCTGGTTCTCTGTTCCAGTTCCATATCCACTTGTTTCCTGCTGGGATGAGCTCTGAATCCCTCTCCTGATGCTGCTAGCTCCCTATGCTCAGACATGGACTTTGCTTCTAATTTTCCTTGCACAGACTCAACTATATCTCCCTGAAATATGACAGTGACATTCCTGGAATGTCTAGAAGTCCTGATGACTAGCTCCCTTCTTAAAGCATTTACTAATCTAAAAAGGGCTGATATACCTTTCCAGTGACTAGACTGCCTCTGTCTACCATCCAGGGCATCCATTTCCTGTGTCAAGGTAAGACTGAACTATTAATTGGACTTATCCATTAAATGGTTGCTTGTTCAAACTGTATCCAGAACTATTTAATCCAGGCTCTAGTGAAACCTGAGGGCAGGACCTCTTGTGACTGGGGTACTCAAACCACCCAGACAGTGCTTCCCAAACTCTTGCTCTCTGTTAAAAGTTTTCTAGATCCCAAGGAGACCATTTTCTTTACCTTTGTTATTTACAATCATGTTCCAATGAGGTCCACCAGAAACCATACCCTTATTGTCCTCTACCAGAAATATATGAAAAAAAAGTCCCCAGATAATCTTAGTAATTATGTATGGTTTTTGATAGTTTTAAATTCTTGATGTTATCTAATTTCCAAGTTATTGGAGGTGGTCTCCCTTCACCCTTCTTTAATGAGTACATATCTTCTATCATGTCTATTGCCTTTTCATATTGTCTCTGTTCATTACGTTTATGTAAATACAGAAATGAAGCCTGTTTTCTTTTAAACTACAGTAACAGAATTTAATTTTTAAGAAAACAAATTCAGGAACTAATAGAAAATTTTTGCAGCCTGATAAAATGCTGGAATTGGCTGTTTATTGATTTTAATGATAGGATACTTATGCAAATACCTTTAAAACTGTTAAGTGCATTAGTAGTATTTGTTGACAATGTCATTCTTGTTTTTTATTGGTGTCCATTTCTTAAATTTATCATTCTTACTAAAATGATAAGCTGGATGCACAAAATTGTTTTAAACTTGTGTAATACTGTGTGGTTTTAGACTATTCCTGATTTTGCCTAGTAGAAGGTCTGTGGTGCCAAGTACCAGTGACTGTGATAAAGTTATACTTTAAGGAAAAATACTCATTTTCGTCGAGTCCTCTTTTCTACCTCAAAGAAATGTTGTCTGGCAGAAAACAGCACGAATCAATAATCTCAACATAGCACCTTAAGGTAGTTAAGTGACCCCGACATTTAAAAAGAAGCGAGTGAAGAGCCCAAAACAGCTTTCCCAAATTAAAGCCACTTTGACCATCCCGTAGCATCCAGTAGCGAGAACAAGTGTTGGGCTGTCAAACCCAAGAACAAGAAACCCCAAAACCTCTCCCCTCCCCCCCTCAGCTATTGGAAGAACCTCGGGGTGGGGACGGGGGTACCAGCGCTCAGGACGGTTGGGGGTCCCCGAGCGGGCGGCCAGGACCCGCGGCCGGTCGGGGTCAGCGAGAGCCGCGGCCGTTGGGGACTCCAGCTCCCAGCAAGCACCGCTTCTGCGGCGGACGCGCGTGGCGGCGCTGCCCACAGGGACTCGTAGTACTGTCAGGGTAGGAGAAAGGGGGAGCCACCCCTGACTTCTTACATGCACGCTTCGGAAACCGGGCCTGAAGGTGATCACGCCGGCCCACTCGCGCCCGGCGTCCCTCAGGGGCAAGGGGAAGAGGTGCCGGGCGGGCGGCACCTAGAAGAAGCCCCTCTGGCGACCACGCACGTGGGAGGTGGTTAGTGCTAAGAAACCCGGAAGCCCCGCGCCCCGCCCACTGCCGCGGTGACGGGTTAACGCTTCTGCCGGGTGGAGGTGGGGGCGGGGTATGTGGAGGGAGGGGCCCGCCCACCCGACTCCACAGAGAACCGGCCGCGAGCCGGCCTTTCCCTTCCGCGGCCCCGCCCCCTAGCTGCGGCGCGTGCGCAAAGACCCCGCCCCGCTCCTACACAGCCCACCCCCACACCCGCAACAGCCGCCGCCGCCACCTCTCCCTTCCTCTCTGCTGTTTCCTCCTCCTGTTTTCTCTTCCCTCCTCCCCTTCGTCTCCTTTTCTCCTCCTCCTCCGGCGCTGACGCTCGCGTAGGGCCCTGGCGTCAGACGCGCGGGGCGGGGCGAGTGCGGCGGGGGGTATAAGTAGAGGGTGCAGGAGGCGGTGCTTCCCCTTCTCCCCGGCGGTTAGTGCTGAGAGTGCGGAGTGTGTGCTCCGGGCTCGGAACACACATTTATTATTAAAAAATCCAAAAAAAATCTAAAAAAATCTTTTAAAAAACCCAAAAAAATTTACAAAAAATCCGCGTCTCCCCCGCCGGAGACTTTTATTTTTTTTCCTTCCTCTTTTATAAAATAACCCGGTGAAGCAGCCGAGACCGACCCGCCCGCCCGCGGCCCCGCAGCAGCTCCAAGAAGGAACCAAGAGACCGAGGCCTTCCCGCTGCCCGGACCCGACACCGCCACCCCCGCTCCCCAGCCAGCAGCCAGCGGCAGGGGATCGACCCGGTTCTGCGGCCGTTGAGTAGTTTTCGATTCCGGTTGATTTTTGTCCCTCTGCGCTTGCCCCCGCTCCCCTCCCCCCGGCTCCGGTCCCCGGCCCCAGCACTCGCTCTCCTCTCACGGAAAGGTCGCGGCCTGTGGCCCTGCGGGCAGCTGTGCCGAGATGAACCCCAGCGCCCCCAGCTACCCCATGGCCTCGCTCTACGTGGGGGACCTACACCCCGACGTGACCGAGGCGATGCTCTACGAGAAGTTCAGCCCGGCCGGGCCCATCCTCTCCATCCGGGTCTGCAGGGACATGATCACCCGCCGCTCCTTGGGCTACGCGTATGTGAACTTCCAGCAGCCGGCGGATGGTGAGAGCCGGGCCGGCGGGCGGGCAGCGGGCCATGAGGCTCGGGCGGCGACGGGAGGGCGGGATAGGCCGGCAAGCCTGGGGAGAGGAGGCAGGAGGGCTTGTCACCCCCCGAAGGCCACCGGGAAGAGGCTCGGGCGCCGGGACTCCCCGGTCCGGCTGCTCCACCTGAGCCATGTTCACCATGCCCGCGGGGACCCGCGCAGCCAGCAGCCGCACGCCCCTCGCATGCCGGGTCACTTCCTCCTTTGCGACCATTTTCTCGGCCGCAGCCACTCTCGAACTTTAGGGTGATGACGCGCCAGGAGGGTGGGTGAGATTCGGTTCTTAGTAGTCGCACCTGACAGTAACCGGGATTTGGGGACGTTGAGTGTAGAGACCATTTCTCCACTAATGGGTGGAGGCACTCCCGGTCCCCGGGCTCTTGCCGGCTCCCCGGAAAGGGGAGGAAGTGAAATTCAGTGCTCGAAAAATACCACGTGTTGAACCTTGTAACCTCGCAGGCCCGAGGCCTGTTCCTGATGTTGGCCCAATCGCCTAGGGGAGCCACAGGTCCTTAGAATAAAGTTGCAGTGATGGGGTGGTCATCCTCAGGCTTCTCAGTCCGTTGTTTAGAAGTAACTCATCAGTGACTGATGGATCTAGAAATGTAAACTACCAATGAGTAGTGCATTTGGGGTTTTCCCCTAGACCTAGCATTTCTCGTTCACCATTGACTGCAGGGTAATGGGAGGAGGGGATGGGCAAGAAGACCTTTTGGAGACCATGTATTTGTCAGCCAGCTTTGATCCTTTTATTTTTTGTTCAGCTTAGGCTTCTTTGGTTTCAAAGTCGTTAATATGTTCAGTATTTATTTTTTTACCTTCTGAAATAGCTCCTGTGGTTTTCAGGGTTTTTTTCTTAAAAGTATATTCATCAGTTTTAGCTGTAAAATGTTAGTATAAACCGGACTGAATCGTACTTCAATCCAGTACTCTTGAATCATTATGTAGGAATATGTAGCATTCAAGTGGTTCAGTTTTCTTTTATTTTTACAGGTGGTCCAAAATATCCGTAAATCCTGGAATAATTGAATACAAAATAACTGAGATTAAATTTAGTTTGAAATCTATGGGGAAAATACAGCTAATTTTTTTTTTTGTTGTCGTAAATCAATGAAATATGTGGCTTGATGGGTCATCAGAATTTTTATTTCTGCATCAGTTGACTTCCAGAAGTTAGCTTCACTTGATTTTACAGCCCAATTTTGCATTTTTACAGAGTGTTAGGATACTTTTCAAGTATTCTAAAATGTAAGGAATTTAACTTTCATTTTTCTAGAAATGGCCTTAAGGGTGGGATTTAAACTTAGTAAGTTTGTTCAGTAGAATTTAGGTTACTTTAGTGAACAACTTTTCGCTAGGTTAGGTTGATAGCTGAGACTTTGGGTAAGCAGAATATTGAGTGACACAGCTAGAAGTTGTAAAATTGCACTTCAGGTTTTGCTCTGTCGGCAGTAACTCCAAATATCACTCCATAACTCTAGGCAAAGATTATCATTGGATGTAAAATAAAAAATTTGAGAAAGTGCTTTGGGGGGCAGGTAAAGAGTTGGTAGAGAAAACTTGAACAAATCCTGTGAAATAGCTAACTTGAGACTGTATTCTTTCTAACCTTAATGGTTTTAAATAAAAAAAAAATTTTTTTTATTTCCTTAGGATTTGAAAAGTTGAACTTAAGGTTGCTGTGGTTGTAGTGTACTGTATATTGTTCCATCCCAGTAGCTACCTTCCATTTTCCTGGTTTTTGTGTTTAATTTACCATCTTTCCAAATGGTTTCTCCAGTGATTTTTTTTTTATTTTTACTTATTTATTGCTGCATTTGCTATATTGATGAGCTTGTAGAATAACTTCTGAAAGTAACCAATTTCCAGTTTGAACAGGAAGAGGTAACTTATTCAAAAAAAGCTCAATCAAATCAGCTAAAAAACTAAGGGAGCTAAGTAGATGTGGTCAATTGATAACGAGCTGAGTGTTGATTATTGCTATCTAGAAAATGGAACTTTCATTTACGTAAAGAAGGAGCTGGAAAATATGTCCTTCACAGTTTCATTGGCATGGAATTGTGAAAACTGGTGTTTCAGGACTTCCCATGAATTATTTGTTTCCCTCTTGGGGATTAACAGGTTTTTTTTAAGTTACATTTTTCTGTACAGAGTGTCAGCTCTATTAAAGGAGCATTTCCTTAGTGATGGTGGATACACAGTTCAGTCCCTCAAAGACCCTGGAAATTAACTGGATATATTTTGAAGTTTTCTAGCACTATCCAAAAATAATCTGATTAAATCCTCAGTTGTTGAGTAAAAAGATGATTTAAGATAAAATTATGTAATTGTAGATTTGTGTATCGAGAATTGCTGAAAGCATTCAAAGTGAATTATGAATAGGCAAACTTGATATATCAAAAATTCTGTGATTACACATCCAACTTCTGTTAGTTTTAAAAGACCTGATTACAGTCTTTCTAAGTGGGTATAGCCAGGTATCTAGCCTTTCGTTTTCTACTTGGTATTAGGAAGTGATAGCATGAATCAATGAAATTTACCCAGTAATTTAGGAACTTTTTTTTTTTTAAGAAATGGACTCGTTTTGTGTATTGGCAGTGATAGCAATGAAATGACCAATTTTGGCAAATAGTGAAGAAGTTAAAATGCTTGAAAATCTATAAAATACTCTCAGCCTGTAAATAATCTAGAATTATGATGTATTTTGTATTGCTTATTAAGCAGATTGTATTTGAAGGGGAATCTGGGTTTTGACTGGGAACAAAAAGGTACTTTTAAATTTAATAGCAGTTGAGGAAAGAGATTGTTTAAGAAATTATATGAATTATTCACAAATGCCATCCTTTAGTGCATATGGGAAATTTGTTTTATCTTGTCTTTTTCCAGTATACACTTTAAATCTAGACTAATATGTGATACTTGAAAGGTAGGTTCAGTCATCTTGCAGTTAGTGTATGAAGAGGGCATGTTAGTGATACCACAGGCCCAACCAACCATAATTTATATAATCTTAGGTAGCCCGTAAAGTTATAAAGTAATATTCATTCTGAAAATGTTCTTACAGCGGAGCGTGCTTTGGACACCATGAATTTTGATGTTATAAAGGGCAAGCCAGTACGCATCATGTGGTCTCAGCGTGATCCATCGCTTCGCAAAAGTGGAGTGGGCAACATATTCATTAAAAATTTGGACAAATCTATTGATAATAAAGCACTGTATGATACATTTTCTGCTTTTGGTAACATCCTTTCATGTAAGGTAAGCAGAGTGACAGGTAAACATATTTACAGTGTTTTAGTTACCTTTAGTTTATTCCTTAAAATAGCAACCATGTTACCTGTTAATTGGATAGCTTTACTTCCCAAATTATCAGGTTAAGTGGCCGACAAGTTACCTCTGAACACTTGGAAAATGCTAAATCAATAGCAAGTAATGGAAAGTTGGTATGCCTTTTTCCCCTAGGTGGTTTGTGATGAAAATGGTTCCAAGGGCTACGGATTTGTACATTTTGAGACACAGGAAGCAGCTGAAAGAGCTATTGAAAAAATGAATGGGATGCTTCTAAATGATCGCAAAGTGTAAGATATTCATATTCCAATTATGTTTTTAATAGTTTCAAATCAATTTTAAAAGTTAGTATATTTTTGCTCTTTATGAGTTAAAATTAGTAAACTGCGTCTTGATTTTATAATTGTTTTTTCTCTACATCCAATGTAATGTACACGTAACAGTGAATTAATATAGTTGGTCAACATTGAAACTGAAAAGAAAAAGGAGAAGATATATAAATAGGGACATCAAGCTTTTCCAAAAATAAGTTTAAAATTGAAAAATCAGATATTTAGACAGAAACTTAATCCTCATAATTCCTGATGTAAATTAGCCCATTTTATAGTTGAAGGAATAGGTATGGAAACAAAGTAAATTGCATTGGGATGCAGACCCAGTGGTCTGATTTCAGAGCCTATCCCCCTTTTTGGCCATACTGCTGCAGTTTATATTGATTGATTCAGTGAATTAAGTCAGAAGTTGTTATGATTAATCTTTCCTGAAATATACTTGGCTTTTAAAAATAGCAAACTTTTAAAATTGTAAGATAAAGCTTATATACAGGACTATTTCTACTATGGGTTGTAAAACATTTTATGAGCCCAAAGAAATGACAAATCTTAAATTTAATCATCTGGGCAAATTGAGCTGTAAGGTCATATTGTAAAAGATATGTGAGTTCGTGTTGCTATGTAAATGGCAATAATCACATGCAAATTAACTGTATTACCCTAAGGTGTGGTTTTCATAAATCCCTGCCTCAAGTGGTATAGTCAGTCTGTACCTGAAGAAGACATTAAATGAAAATATTTCAGTTTGCCTGTTGGTGCTTTAAAGGGAAAGAAAAGTTTGCCTCTGGCAAGGTCTATATTAATGATTGATTTATTGCTGCTTTGAGTATAAAATGATATAACCCTTTGGAAAACAATTTGAGCATATGTATAAATAATAAAACTTTTATATACTCTTTTACCTACTATTAAGGATTTCTGCAATTCTAAGAGGCAACACTATTTACACAAGCAGAAGCTTATCCTGTCCACAATGAAATATTATGCCTCCATTGAGCACATTTACAAAACTAATAGCATTGAGAAGCTAATAGGGGAAAAATACCTAATTCTTTAAAGTCATTTTGTTGATAATGCTGCAAAGAAAATCTCCAGGCAAGTTGTTGTATGCAAAAGAATACAAAATTCAGAAGTTTTAGCTTTTGTTTTAGGAACTGGCAAACAGTGCAAAGGCCCATTTGAAACCGTAAGGTTGAAAGCTTTTGATCTCTTTAATCCCTGTTAGCTAGAGGGAAGGAAGAGAGGTGCTCCATTTTTTGCGGTTGTATTTGAGTTGTTTTCATACTTGATGTTAAGGCCCTATTTCTGTTTTTATAGTGTGTTCTTAGAGATACTGAAATTCTCATTAACAGAAACCATCAGGTTTAATCTGAATTTCATAAAATAGAACCTAATGTCATAGTATTTACATATTTTATTAGATTTGTTGGACGATTTAAGTCTCGTAAAGAACGAGAAGCCGAACTTGGAGCTAGGGCAAAAGAGTTCACCAATGTTTACATCAAGAATTTTGGAGAAGACATGGATGATGAGCGCCTTAAGGATCTCTTTGGCAAGTTTGGTAATGTGTCTGAATTAAATTTTTATGCTCGAAGTTCTAAGTGATTGCTCAACATTAGTTTTAGTTAATACTTCATACTTCAAATTAGCTGAGACTTACATGGTACTTAAAATATTTGTAGTTATTTGGGTTAAGCTACCAAGAGACATATAAAGAGACTGTCCAGTTTAGATTAAAAATTAATAGCACTGGATTAGTACAGTAAGATATGACCGTCTCACTAATTTGAACAGATTTTAAAACTTTGCTACATTAAGGTACATATATAGTGCTGGGTTTTATGCCTTGAAGATTCCTTATTAGGGGCATGCATTTGACACAATCAAGTTGGAGTGCGGTTTTTTAGTTATAGGACAGTAAAACCCGGCCAGCTTTAAGATATTTGGCCAATTTCAATAGCATCATGTTGGAGCAGTTTAAAACAATGACTTTCAAAGACAAAGCCAATGATCCAGATTTTCCAGTCGTATCTCCTTAGGATGGATTTCTGAATGCATGGGATCTTAAAATATTTTTCCTTCCATTTCAAATTAACTTCATTAAACTTCACATTAATGAAGTATAACCAGCTTCACTTTAGGTAGTGGGATAACAGATTGGTAGATGAACTTACAATTGTTTATATTTGCAGATGATTTGCTTAGTACATCCTTTGTGCTATCTTATTTGAACTTAGTGGCTTTTTTATTTTTTGAGTTCTCCAATTCAGTTCATGAATTAATGATGGACTAGAAAAGATAAAGAATTAGGAAAGCTACATTGACCCTCCATGCTCTGAGCAAAAAATTTGCCGTCTTGCTTAAAGATAAATCATTTACAATGTGGGAAATAGGTGACACATGTCCCACATCTTATCCCAAATTCTCTTTAATGACTGGTTTTCTTGGATTTCATCTGTCTTGTTTCTTAATCTGTTTGAATTAGATATTTTGTAACTAGTTGGTTAATGCTAAGCACTTAGTTCAAATGAATAATGCTTGATTTAGAGCAATATTGTAAATATGTCATATTTTGACATTGTTTTATACAGCAGAGATTTGAAGTTCATGGCCTTAGGACAGAGACACATTCAAAAGAAACAATTTACCTGTGCTCATACTTCTTCCAAATTCTCTGAAATCAAATAATGTGATTTTTAACCTGTTTCTTCCCCACCTATGTGAGTTACCACTCACTTAAGTTTAAGTGTCTCTTCAGAATCATGCCTCCTCCTCTCCAGGGATTCTGCTATGTCTTCCCAGAGTCAAACCATGTATTCCCTCCGCTTCCTGTTGAAAATCTGGTGAACCAAGGCTTAAGAAATTCTTTGTCAAGAAAATCAAATTTTACACTATCTAAAACATCTTCTTAAATGGAAAGAGGAATCTTTCAGGGAATAGAGAGTATTTACTTAACTTGCTGGTAAAAGTAAATGTCTTTTGAAGAGCATACTAAGTGCCCATTTGTGTGTGTTTTGGTTGAAGGCAGTTGGAGGGAGTCTTGGAAGTTTAAAAAATTCCTTTCTTTGGTGGCTGACTTTGCTTTTGTGTGTGTTTAAGTTAAGTATGCAGACTGTTGTATGGCATATCTGAAACATTTAAAAATATTTTTTTAGGACCTGCCTTAAGTGTGAAAGTAATGACTGATGAAAGTGGAAAATCCAAAGGCTTTGGATTTGTGAGCTTCGAAAGGCATGAAGATGCACAGAAAGTAAGGCTTAAATATACTAATTAAAAGCAGTTTTTGTGGGATTTTTTTTTCTATATTCTATAGTAAGAAGAAGAGATGTAAAGTTATATTGCTTTCGTGTTGAAATACATGTTTATACCAGTGGCTGTTTTCTATGTTTTTGTATCATTTTGGGTTATTTGCATTTTATGTATTTGTTTTGAGGGTGTAAATTTGGGGGGCTATGTTTTCCCAAAACCTCTGTACCTAGCTTTTGTAATTTAACAAATTTTCTTTATTGTTGAAGAAATGAGCTATGTTGCAAATTAGTGATTAAAATTTGTGATCTCTTTAAGGCTGTGGATGAGATGAATGGAAAGGAGCTCAATGGAAAACAAATTTACGTTGGTCGAGCTCAGAAAAAAGTGGAACGACAGACGGAACTTAAGCGCAAATTTGAACAGATGAAGCAAGATAGAATCACCAGATACCAGGTTCATTTTTAATTGAACAAGCAAAATAAGACAGGGTTTAGGAACCTATGTTACATTCGTTTCAGTTATTACCAGGTAGCTGAGAGGGTTTTAGAGGGGAAAGGAGAAGACACATGGAATAGGTAGTGTGCTTAAGTGTGTGCCTCACTGTGGTATTCTTTTCCCTTATCTATAGTTTTGTTTTCTTTTTAGGGTGTTAACCTTTATGTGAAAAATCTTGATGATGGTATTGATGATGAACGTCTCCGGAAAGAGTTTTCTCCATTTGGTACAATCACTAGTGCAAAGGTAGAGTGTGTGGTTTTTGAAAGTATGATGCTTTTTTTTTTTTTTTTAGGAGTTGGGAAAAATCCATGTACATGTATATATACATATGTGAATTTCTCACATTAATATTCCTATAGTGTTTTTTCTTGTTTTTTAAATGGTCAGGTATTCTGGAAACCAAGTTTTTGCTTCATCACTTTTAAAACTTTTACATTCAGATTCAAAGAGGATGTTGTTAGTTCAGTGTTTCCATTTTGCACATGGCAAGTTAATTCTTTCCCGAGGAAGACTGCATTGGTGATGACTACATATGTACTGTATCCTGTACTCAGTTAAACTGGTTTATTTTACTGGTCAAAGAAGGGCAATTTATTAGGAACTATAATTGTTACAGTAGTGTAATCTTGATATTCATTAATACAGTTCATTCTGTGTAGTTAAACCCCATATCTCCTAGCAATAAAGATCCTGATTATATTTCCTTTTGCTTGAGATCAGCAATAGAGTAGGATTTTCATCTAAATTCTGAAATTTTCATTTAGGAACCCCTGCTCTAGATGTTTTTATCTGGTGTCCATGGTCCAGGAATCCAAGTTATGTGTTATGTGCTTAATGTTTTGGGGAGGAAGGTCCACAACTTTAACCAGTCTCAGAAGATCCCAGGAAAGGTTACAATGTGCTGACCTGGAGTGATCTCATGGCCAGCTTTATACACGTCTTTTCTGGTGACCCTGTTAACCAAAGGAGCTTATTTCTGTAAATAGGGGGTGTTAAGGACAAGGTAGATGAATGCAAATAAAAGGCAAAGTACTGTTGTTCCCTTACCTTTCAGCCTGTGCTTTTCTACGTTATCTAGAGGACCATAGCTTTTATTCCTGAGGGTCTTTATCCTTATTAAATTCCTTGAAAGTTGCTTAGGTTGAATATTGTCAATCAGTTTATTGCAAAAGTATGAATTCTCCTTTAGTTTTTTCTAAAACATGTTTGTGGATAATATCACCATTGGCTGGGAAAACAGTTGGCAAGAAATTCTTGAGGGAAGAGTTCATTGTGTTAATTTTGCTGGAAAAACAAATTCATCAAGCAAGACAGAAGGGTAGAAAGTGAAAAAAAGGTCATTCCTCGATCCCCCATTTTCGGTCTCCAGAGGGAACTCTTGGAATTTGAGTATCCTTCCTAAAGAATTTTTCTTGCTTGTCCAAGATTTTCTTTTTTCTTTTTTTTTTTGTATATGTATATATAGTTTTTAGAAATTGGGATCATACTACATATTCTATGAATTACATGTGTATTTTTGGCATTTTTTTAAGGCTTGACTATTCATAGTGTGGCTGTGCCAGTTTACATTAGTTCGTAGTGTGGATGTGCCATATTTACTTCATCATACCTATATTGGTAAACTTTGGGGTTACTGGGCAAGTTTCCACTATTAGAAACACTGCTTTAATTAACATTCTTAATTTAATAGGAAGTGGTATCTTGTCTTCGCAATATATTGTGAAATATAGTGGTATTGTGCATTTAATGTGTTTAATTTGCCTGGTTTGCATATGTCTCGTCTTGGCATATTGTTATATTGCGTATTGGTTGTCTTTTTATTGATTTAGGAGCATTTTCATGCCAGCCTTTTGTTTAAAGTTGCAGATATTTTGTCCGTGTCTTTTACTCAGTTTGGGGGGTTTGTTATCTTAGAAAGATTTTCTGTTTTATTTTGGGAATTTTTTTTTTGTATTTTATGTGCCAGATTCAAAATTATCTGGCAGTTTGATTCTTCAGTGTTTTGTGAAGAAATTTTTTTTCTTCGGTTTTCCTGATGTACCATGTAATGAGTATTCAGAAGTCCGTCTTCTGCCCACTATTTTAAAATGCTAACATTAACATACTGAATCCTCCATAGTTGCATGGATATGTTTAGTTAATATAGTTTGATAGCATGCATATGTATTCAATTTGCAGAGCTAAGGTTCTTTGCTGGTTTAAAAAATCTTGACAGTTATTTTTGAACCTGCTTCCTGAGGTATCTTCTATACCCAATATTTACAGCCCTTTTGGTCTTGAATGTGAAATTTTTATAAATTTATAGAAGTAGATATTGAATTATAAGGTTCAGCTGCTTTTTTTTCTTAAAAGAATACTAAAATCTTGTGAGCTTGTATTGCCAGAATAGTTGAATTTTAATTGTTTCTAATATGCCCAAAAGTCCAGTTAGTGGGCTTTGAATGTATTTAACATTTGTGAGTTTTAATATTGAAAGTTAAAATATTAATATTGAATTAATATTTGATATAGTGACTGTAGTTGAGTCTGAAGGATAAGATTCTCCTCTTTTTGTGCCTCATTCTGCCATTGCATTAACCTTTTTTTTTTTTCTTCTTTTAATAGGTTATGATGGAGGGTGGTCGCAGCAAAGGGTTTGGTTTTGTATGTTTCTCCTCCCCAGAAGAAGCCACTAAAGCAGTTACCGAAATGAATGGTAGAATTGTGGCCACCAAGCCATTGTATGTAGCTTTAGCTCAGCGCAAAGAAGAGCGCCAGGCTCACCTCACTAACCAGTATATGCAGAGAATGGCAAGTGTAAGAGCTGTGCCCAACCCTGTAATCAACCCCTACCAGCCAGCACCTCCTTCAGGTTACTTCATGGCAGCTATCCCACAGGTAGGTTCTAGGAGAGTACAAGAACCTTATGTTTTTACAAGTTTTCATATTTGGTCATTTTTAGTGTTTAGCATTTTAAAAAGTAGTAAAGCCATAAAAACATGAAGAGACCTGTGAATTAATGATTGATTGAATTTGAAGAAATGCTTAGAATATGAAGACCTGGAATATGTTTTGAGAGTATATAACCAGTTGCATTGTTTGCTGTTTTCTTCATCTGATAAATTTGCTTCCTTTCTAGACTCAGAACCGTGCTGCATACTATCCTCCTAGCCAAATTGCTCAACTAAGACCAAGTCCTCGCTGGACTGCTCAGGGTGCCAGACCTCATCGTAAGCCTTTAATTTTCTTTTAATTAAGGCTGTTAGTTATTTGAATTAAAAATATACATGAGACAAATGTAGCTAATAATATTACGTTTTCGTGGTATATTCTGCGTTTTATAATTTACAGTGCTAGGTGCTCCTTTTTGGGATCCTAGTTTTTTTTTTAATCACTCAAATTGCTTTGCCATTTTTCTTAAGACAGTAATGCCTGTGCTGGTTTGGTTTCCTTTTATAAAAATTTTAGGACTAGATCCTTCTCTAATTTCATGTTCATTTAGGCGGTGGTTTTAGAAAATCTATTCCATCTAATCATATATGTATAAAGGGTCAGGATCCTGGTATTTTAGGTCTTGTTCTGTGTAACAATGCTGTATTGCCAGAGCACTTGGGACCATCTTTATGTAGTCTGACTTCAGATATAAGTACTTGTTTGTCATTGTGTGTTTTTATTTACTAGTTTTCTGAGCTGATAAGTCTGGGGAAAATGCAGATGTAAGGCTTGGTCTTAAACTGTATTTATATTTGGTCACTTTTAGCTTCTTGTGCAACCTCAGCTCTGTAAATAGCATGTAAACACTTTTACTTTGTTTTTCCCAATTATTGTATGTTAATGTCTTCTGATGTAGCATTCCAAAATATGCCCGGTGCTATACGCCCAGCCGCTCCTAGACCACCATTTAGTACTATGCGACCAGCTTCTTCACAGGTTCCACGAGTCATGTCAACACAACGTGTTGGTGAGTCTTTACCCTGCCTGTAAAAATTGATCTCCAATATGAAGTAGCCAAAAATATATAAAAATATGTTTGTATTTTCCAGCTAATACATCAACACAGACAATGGGTCCACGTCCTGCGGCTGCTGCTGCTGCAGCTACTCCTGCTGTCCGCACCGTTCCACAGTATAAATATGCTGCAGGAGTTCGCAATCCACAACAACATCTTAATGCACAGCCCCAAGTTACCATGCAGCAGGTATGGATTTAATGATTTCTTTATGAAAATGATAGTCCTTGGTTGAAATCAAAGAAATTGAAGGCAACCATGTGATATATGAGAGCTTAAGCTTTCTAGAAAATTTGGCAAATTCATGATCCATCAGTTGGTAGTATGTAAAGAATGTGTTACATGGCTAACACTAAAGGAATTAGACCAGTCAGCTGGCAGTCTCAGTCCTGAATTACTGGTAGTTTGAGAGTTTTGTTTGGCATAGTTTATTTTGGCTTACCTGTTTTCCAACCTTGGGACCAAAATTGATACTGATAATAGGTGAATGGTTACAAAGGTGAAAGAAGAAATGAAATAATATCCCATGTGGTTCTACCTATTTGAGCATATAGGTGTTAATAGCTATCCTAGACTGTATTTTTAATTTACTTAGCTTCTATTCACATTTAGATTGTCATTTTGATCACCATTTTCCAGTGATGTCTGCATCTGTACTTTAAACTCTTGAATCTTCCTATTTAATATTTAGCCTGCTGTTCATGTACAAGGTCAGGAACCTTTGACTGCTTCCATGTTGGCATCTGCCCCTCCTCAAGAGCAAAAGCAGATGTTGGGTAAGTAGCTTTGCCCCACTTAGTTCCAAAGAGACTAAAATACAACGATCATTTGGATACCATTTGCATATAAAAATGACAGTCATGGTAGTGGGATTGATCTAAATTGGCATGCATGATTATGATGGCATTGTTGGTTTCCCTAAGCAAATAAAATATATTTGTGGGGAGCATGGGTAGGGCACGGCAACAATTACCATGGACCCTCTTCCATTTTTGGAACAAAGAATTTGAAACAAATGAGAAGAGTGACTTGGCCTGAGCACAGATTTAACAACCTAATACTATAGTGCTTAATTTCTTCCTCCCTCCCTTCCCTCCTTTCTTCTTTTCTTTTCTTTTTTTTTCTTTTGGTCAACTGATAGTGCTGAGAATTAATTTTCTTGTGGAGAAATTTCTTATTCTGATCTATAGCCGTCTTTTCATTAAGTTATACAGAAGTTGGCTTCTAAAACCGCATTCTAATGAGGTGAATGCCCTTAAGATTTTTTTTTGACCAAAGAAGTTCTTGAATGTTTTTGTTCGTAGGTGAACGGCTCTTTCCTCTTATTCAAGCCATGCACCCTACGCTTGCTGGTAAAATCACTGGTATGTTGTTGGAGATTGATAATTCAGAACTTCTTCATATGCTTGAGTCTCCAGAGTCTCTCCGTTCTAAGGTAATTTAAATTTATCATTTATCTAACTGCCTTTTATAATACCTACTCTATGGCTTTTTGTAGAAACTAATTTTATAGAACATTTATATTGTGCTTTCTACAAACAATGCAGTTCTAGGAGCTTTATAAAGACTTAATTTTAAATCCTCTTAATCCCATTTTATAGATGAGGAAAGCATAGGGAGATTGAATAATTTGCCCAGTGTTCACAGCTACTGAGTAAGTGGCACTTGTCTAGCTTCAGCATCTCTGTGGTCTCTTAGTTGTGCTGCTGCTTTCCCTATTGGAGAACGGAGATGTTTCCTGATGCCTCTCAACTTTTTTTTTTTTTTTGATAGAGGGTAAGATGTTAATCTGCAAGAGAATGTAGTTCTTCTGTAATGGTGGAATGAAACACAGATACAGTGTTTTGATAGACTTTTTCTACTTTCATCTAAAGAAGGGAGTTTGTTTTATTTGTTGGAAAATTTGCATATTGTTTTTTGGAAACTTACTCTAGATGTTCCTTTTCTGAGCTAACTCACCCCCCTCCCCCACCTTTTTTTTTTAGGTTGATGAAGCTGTAGCTGTACTACAAGCCCACCAAGCTAAAGAGGCTGCCCAGAAAGCAGTTAACAGTGCCACTGGTGTTCCAACTGTTTAAAGTGAGTTTTCCCCACTGTGGTATATATTATCTTAAGCTTGATTTTTTAAATCTTTTATAACAGTTTGTTGAGTATATTTTGAAACACACATAGCAAACATTCATTTTTCTGTCAATCCAAATGTATTGATAATTTTTTAGAGATAACTAAAAATATAGAAGAAATTAAAGGAAATTTTACCTATTACCCTAGTATCAACCTTGACTTGAATTTTTAAGATCCAAGCACTTTTTATATAGTAATTTGTATTTGATGGCTTGTAACGGGGTTGGTAATGCTTTTCGGTAAGGGATAAAAGAACTTTTTGGACCATATTGTCTCTGTTGCAATTACTCTTATTTTACTGTTACAGTGTAAAAGCAGCCATAGACAGTATGTAAATGAGTGGCTGTGTTCCAGTAAAACTTTACTTACAAAAATAGGCAGCAGACTGAATTTGGCCAGGGGCTTTGATTTGCTACTGACAAGTGCCGTATTAAACATAAAGCAGTCAAGCTTGATTTCTGAAGCTCAAATGTTCGTTTCTAGGAGTAACAAATGATCAGTTTCCCAGAGATATTTGACAATTTGGGAAATGATGGCCTATATCATAGGAGGTTGATTAGTAGAAAAACTCAATTTTTTTTTTTTTTTTATTTACAGATTGATCAGGGACCACGAAAAGAAACTTGTGCTTCACCGAAGAAAAATATCTAAACATCGAAAAACTTAAATATTGTGGAAAAAAACATTGCAAAATATAAAATAAATAAAAAAAGGAAAGGAAACTTTGAACCTTATGTACCGAGCAAATGCCAGGGCTAGCAAACATAATGCTAGTCCTAGATTACTTATTGATTTAAAAACAACAACAAAAAAAAAACAAAAAAAAATAGTAAAATATAAAAACAAATTAATGTTTTATAGACCCTGGGAAAAAGAATTTTCAGCAAAGTACAAAAATTTAAAGCATTCCTTTCTTTAATTTTGTAATTCTTTACTGTGGAATAGCTCAGAACATCACTTCTGTTTTAGATAACAGAATTGATAACTGAGCAAGGAAACGTAATTTGGATTATAAAATTCTTGCTTTAATAAAAATTCCTTAAACAGTGCACAGTGATGTTATGCTTTTTTATTTTAATTCGTTGTATTGGCATGTGTAAACAGCTGAGCTGGAATTAACTGGACATAGTTTTATGCAAAAGAGGCACAAGTCAATTCCTGTAATGTGCTCTATAAATGTAGCTTTCCATGTAGCAGTCTTGAACCAAGGTTAATATAATGTATGTCCTTCACTTTTTGAAACCATGCCAGTTTATAACTTGAGATTTCTAGGTCGGGAAGCAGTTAGCTTAAAACCTAATTTATATAGTATAAAACAATAAAGCTATGCAATATATTTATTGGAGAGGAGAGTGGATAATGTAAACTTTTTGGCATTTTTAAGTGGATTAAATGTCAGAGTTAGGATTAGTTTGTTAAAGTTGTTTTGGTAGATGACTGTATAAGTACCTAATATAATTCATTATCACCCAGATACTTATTAAAAATGAAGATTTGCAGGTTTTACTATCCAGAGATTGGTTTTAGATGTGGGCTAGGGTCCAGGAGATATGCATTGAAACAATAACCCAGACAATTGAATTGTACTTTTGAGAAAAATGTTCTAATTTTAACCTCTACTCCATTCTCCATATCCTGCCAGTGTTAGCCTTCTGAAGTGTATGCCTGGCCATCTGGGAGAAATAGCTCTGTTGCTTTTGTGATCTATTGCTCTTCGGGTTCTGAACCTTGGCTTGTGACAGTGGCCCTTCTCTGTTTGATGAAGCCATAGGATGCTTCTATCCCTGGAATACTTTTTGGCTACTTTTTTTTTGAAACTCTGGGTTTGATTTAAACACAAACCTCCCCTTCCTACCTGGTTGCTTAAATCAGTGCACCTAGTAGGCATTCTAGTGTTGATTATTTTGCATTTTGCCTGACTACAGACCCCTAAGTGCTGACAGTTTCAATGAGAATTTCTGAGGCACCATTTAAGGTGATTCTATCTCTAAAATGCTTTAAGAAATCAGAAGTACATACCATATTACTCAAAATTTTAGTTTGAGTCATTTTAGAAGCTGTATCTGTAAATAAGATCCCAACACTAAAAAATACTCCAGTGTTGCATGCAGATAGGATTTACACGGACAGTAAGTAACTTACTTTATATATTGGGCAGTTGGAATTATGTGATATGAAAAAAATTTTCATATCTAACAGTTGAACTGTCTATTTTTGTAGAAGTAGCAAGCTTATGTGACTGATGGGAAGGAGCCAGCAAATTTGGAATGTAGTCCCTGTGACAGGACTTATGTTAGGAAAAATTAAGTTATATCTGATAAATACATAGTTCATAACCTACAGTGATTTGTTTTTAAACTACCTAGTTTCATGCAGGATTTGAGAGAAAAAGTATAATAAGACAACTGACATTAATTGAACCACCATATATCTTTAAGCATATGTAGGGTTGCTTCTACTGGAAAGTTCAGAGACTTAATTTTATAGGCAACATTTTTCTGGTGTACTGTACGTTATAGTTGCTAATTGGAAACTGCTTTTCTGACCTAGAATCCTTTTCTCCATTTCAACTAAGACTTGTATCTTCTTTATAGTATGCTAGCTTTGCTTCCACTCCTTTTCCCTCCTGCTCAAAATAATGGATCACAAGTCAGTGGGATTATGGAGAGTAATTAGACTATTTTTTAATGTTTTGATGTAAAACTGTTGTCCTAGTTTATTCATTTGTAATAAGTATATGACTTTGAAAAGGACCTAAATACTTGGGTTTAATAAGTGTATTCTCTCCCTATAGAGCAGCTCTCATGGAAGCAAAGTAAAATTTAGGAGGTTGGTTCAAGTTCGAAACAAAATGGGTGGAATTAGTACATTGGCTAATACAAGCAAGCTGTGATAGCCTGATGTACACCTCTCGGCTAGGAGGCTAAATCAATCATGGAGAATCTCAAGTCAGGACAGGCACACCTTTGGGCAATGCCAAAGCTACACTGATGAATTCTTTTATCTCCTTTTTTAAGTCTTCATGTTTTCTTCCACTTTAGTAAATATAACCTATCTTCATTTAGACAATCTAATTGGTTAGAATTAAAATCTTTCGGTTACTGTTCTAAGACTTAAATCACCTGAATGTTGGCAATGTCTTCTCAACCACCTAGTTTTAAGTGCTGCATTTATACATGGCAGAATTAGAGGGTAACCTTATTTCAAATTTTTGGCGGTATCAATCACAATCATTGCAAATTTAGGGAGAGAAAAACATGCAAATTATTTACTGACTTTGTTCTCCAGAAAATGTTGAACAATATGGGATTCATTAACTCAAATTAACATTCTTTCTATAGAAAAAAAGCTCTTCACATAAGGAGTCAAGAATATTTGTATTTTTCCAAAAGGTCCCACAAAATGTATAAAATACTTATTGATAGGGCATATATGAAAAGGTAGATTTATGGTTGGTAGTGGGTTTTTGTTTATACTACCCCTGAAGTAAAATATGGCACTTCGGATATATTTTATCAGGCTCATTTTCAAGTTGCCAATTAGACATGCCATCCGGACATTCAAAAGTACTATTTTCATCCCCTAATGTTAAGATTTTTTGAAATACTGAAATCAATCTAAGATATTTTGACCATTAAGTAATGAAAGTTATAATGGAAAATTAATCATATGCTAAACACTTGTCCTTTCAATTTTTAACTTAATCTTTTGATACATCTAATGTTTTTTATATGTAATCTGTTTGCAAAATTGGTGAGTTATTTACAATACAAATTGTGATTCACTGATAATTTGCTAGCACCAAAATTATGGCCTACAAGGAAAATTGTTATATAAGTGAGGAGCCGAGCCAATTTGTTCTAAGAAGTAGTAGCTGTGGGCCCCTGTATAAAGCAGTGATTCTTAAGGTAGGGGGCATGTGCAGTTTGAAAAAACAAAATTTTGTTGTTTGTTTTTAACAGTGAAAGAAATGTCTGATTGGGAGTAATGGTAACTGCTAACAATTAGCATATGCTACATGCTTGCTTATCAAGCGAATTCTTTACATGCATCTCATTTAATTCTTGAAACCACCCTATGAGATTGGTTTAGTAATGTATTCCCATTTTACAGATGAGGAAACTGAAGCTTCAAGAAGTTAAATGACTAAACAAACATAGGTGGTGTTGGAATTGGGATTTGAACCAGGTCTTCAGACTCCAGAGTTCATGTTTAGGCTCTGTGTAAACTGCCTGTAAACTGCAAAAAGTAAAGCTCCATAAAATCTCAGGTACTTGCACTACCCTTAGCTGGGGAGGAGTGGGGTGTGGGTAGAGGAGGAGCTTACAGGTAGCAAGCAGATTTTTATGTTTATCAAAATTTGCAGTAGTAAGCCAAAACTTGATGCTTTTCTGTTGTCACATATTAGGGCAAAGAGCTAAGGGAATAAGAAAGTCATTGTTTAGTCTTTAAACAGGCTGGGCATAAAATTCTGAATCAGAATATTTTCCTTGCTGTAAGCTTCTTGGACTGCCCAGGAATATGAAACACTTCTTTAACGACCTGGTGATCATTTTTCTGAGCTTGCTCATATTCCCATTCTAGGTTCTTTTGTAATTGATAAATGGATTTAACCAATGATTATCATAAGAGTCTATAGAACACCTACAGAAAACCTTCTGACCCTGCCTTGCACTTTTGTGCCAATTAGGACGATGTCAACCTTTTCTCAAGTTATTAAGAAATACTTTGGATAAAACACCAATTACCAGCTGCTATAGAAATTTCCAACAAATTAAGTACGTTTTCTTAATAACTTAATAACTAGTAACACTAGTAATAAGTGACAAATACAGGTCTGGAACTCCAGGCTCTCTGACTCCAGGGTCTGTGCTTTTAGCTCAGAGTTTGTTTTCTTTTGTTTAGTTTTTATATCCTTATCATTAATCTTTACCCTAAAAAAATTCAAAAGACAGAAATTCTTATTTCCTTTACCAATTATATTAATGGATAGTAACTTTAAAATATACATATATTTTGTCATTTAGACTTAGCTTTAGTCTGGACTCAGATGCTAACAGATACATGTGTTTTGTGGAATTTGTGTGTAAACAAGGTTCTCTTAATTGTGATCGAACCCAGTGGACTTAGGAGAGACAGTGCATTGTGTGTGAATGCAGCTAGAAAACTTTCAGCATACCCTAACAAGCTGCAGTTGGAGTATTTTCCTATAATTATATCTTTGGTATGTGGCAATCTGGGAAATCACCTCCTTGCCTTGCGGTAGACCAGATTTTTCTGTTGTTTGTTTTTACAACCCAGATTTTATTTTTGCATGAATTTTTTATTTTTTTTTTATTAAGGTTTCATTATGCAGTTGAAGGTACAAGTCTAAAGAATAAAGCTTTATGATTTGTAAGCTATGTTTATTCCCATATAATCACCACCCAGTTCAAGACAGAACATTTCCAGCACCTCAGAAAACTCCCATCTACCCCTAATGTTACCTCAAAGTTTGCTGCCTCCCACAAAGGTAACCACTATTCCTACCTCTTATCATAAATTGTGTTACCTGTTTTTGAACTTCATGTAAGTGAATTCATACAACATGGACTATTGCGTTTGGCTTCTTTTGTCCAACATTAGGTCTGTGAGATTTATCCATATTATGTGTAGCAATAGTTTGCTCTTATTTTGTTGTTACATGGTATTCCATTGTATGGATATGCCACAGTTTATTCATTCGATTGCTGATGGACATTTGGGTTTTCAATTTGGGGCTGTTAAGAAAAAAACAAACTATGACTAGGCCTTTGAACCACAGAAAAGGCAGCCAGCAGGATATTATATGCTGTCATGAGAATTGCTCTGCTAAGGCCACCAACAGACTACAGCTGGATTTATTGCATCGGAACAAGGCCTAAAACTCCAGAGACAATATAACATTGGTAACAATGTTTCCAATTGATTCCCAAATAAAGGGAAAATGTCTTCAAAAGCTCTGCAAAATCACAGCAAATATTGAAATGTAAACTATTATTCTAATAATAAAATGAAATGTCTTGAAATATATACTATTTCTTTGTGACTTTATAAAACCTACATTAACCTCCTTTTTCTCTATCCACCTTTTCTCAAGTATTAGGAAGGGCTTTGTTGGCTATTTAAAGAAGAAGAAGAGAAAGAGGACTGTAAGGACAACAACAAAAAACGAAGACAATGAAGAAAATTCAGGGATTTGCATGGAAATCCATCCCTGATAGGATCCCAGATGAAGGTGACTTCAACAAAATGGAAAAAGCAGGTGATAGAGCCATATCTATCTCTGTTTGAATCTTGGCTTGTTCTCTTTATGCGATAAGTTCTTTAATATCTTAGTATAGCCAACATTTCTTCATCAGTAAAATGAAGGCAATACCTATTTTGCAGGGTTGTTTGGAAAACTAAATGAGATAATGGTGTAAAATACCCAGTACCTCATAGGCTCCATTCACCCATCTCTCCCAAGGTCTAATTTCCCAGTAAGGGCACTTACTGGTAGGATCATGAATGTCTTCTCATTAGCTTTAGTGTTTGGCATATTGTAGATACTCAGTATCATTTATCAATCCATTTTCTGAACACTTGAGTGTAGTTTGTATACTTCGTGCTCTTTGAACGCTTAGTAGTGCCATGTACATTTCCTAAGAACAAGGATATTCACTTAGGTGACCACCTTAAGTACAGTTATCAATATCAAGTTCAAGAAATTTCACATTGATATAAAACTTACAGTCTATATTCTATTTTTTTATGTCTCAATAATGTCCCTTTGAACCTTCTCCTCCTCCCTTGCTAGATCCCATCCACAATCATGTATTACATTTAATTGTCATTGTCTCTTTTATTGCTCTTTTTTTTTTTTAATTATGGGAACATATACATAACATGAACTTTTGCATTTCAGCCACTTCCAAGCATACCATTCAATGGGATTAATCACATTCATGATATTGCTGTATCTTACCACCTTCTGATACTAAAACTTTCCCATCTCCCCAAACAGAATCCTAATCCTTTGTGCATTAACTTCCCATTTTCTCTGACCCCCCTGCCCCTGGCAACCTGTATTCTTTCCATGTCTATGACCTTGCATATTCTCTCGTATTTTCATTGCACAGGCATACCTCATTTTATTGCACTTTGCATATACTGCCTTTTTTGCAAATTGAAGGTTTGTGGCAACCCTGCATCGAGCAAGTCTATTGGCACCATTTTTCCAACAGCATGTGCTCGCTTTATGTCCCTCTGTTACATTTTAAATAAGATATGTACATTGTTTATTTTAGAGATAATGGTATTGTATGTTTAATAGACTACAGTATAGTATAAACATTTATGTGTACTTGGAAACCAAAAAATTTGTGAGACTTGCTTTAATTGTGATATTTGCTTTATTGCGGTGGGCTGGAACCGAACCTGCAATACCTCTGAGGTATGCCTGTAGTTACCATGTTACTTAAATTTAACTTTCTAAATCTGTAACAATCTCATTTACTTTGATACTAGCTTAACTTTAACAGTATACACAAACTGTGTTCCTATACCTCTCCACCCCCCACCTTTATGTGGTTTTTGTCACAGAGTACATGTTTATACATTATGAGTTAAAAGCTACTGATTATTGTATTTTATGCATTTGCCTTTTAGAGCCTGTAGGAAGCAAGAAGTGGAGATACAAGCCAAAAATACAATAGTACTGGCATTTATATTTACCCATGTTGTTACCCTTACCAGAGACCTTTATTTCTTCATGCAACTTCAATCTATTGTTTATTGTCCTTTCCTTTCAACCTGTAGAATTCCCTTTAGCATCTCTTGTGGAGCTGGTCTACTGGTGATGAACTCTCTCACCTTTGGTTTTTCTAGGAATGTCTTAATCTCTCCTCTTTTTTTTTTTTTTTAATTAAATTCAGTTTTATTGAGATACATTCACACACCATACAGTCATCCATGGTGTACAATCAGCTGTTCACAGTACCATCATGTAGTTATGAATTCATCACCCCAATCCATTTCTGAACATTTTCCTTACATCAGAAATAATCAGAATAAGTATAAAAAATAAAAGTAAAAAAAGAACACCCAAATCATCCCCCTCCATCCTATCCTATTTTTCATTTAGTTTTTGTCCCTGTTTTTCTACTCATCCATCCATACACTAGATAAAAAGGGAGTGCGATCCACAAGGTTTTCACAATCACACAGTCACCCCTTGTAAGCTACATTGTTATACAATGGTCTTTTAAGAGTCTAGGCTACTGGGTTGGAGTTTGATAATTTCAGGTATTTACTTCTAGCTATTCCAGTACATTAAAACCTAAAAAGCGTTATCTATATAGTACATAAGAATGTCCACCAGAGTGACCTCTCAACTCCATTTGAAATCTCTCAGCCACTGAAGCTTTATTTCATTTCATTTCGCATCCCCCTTTTGGTCAAGAAGATGTTTTCAATCCCATGATGCCAGGTCCAGATTCATCCCTGGGAGTCCTATCCTGCGTTGCCAGGGAGATTTACACCCCTGGGAGTCAGGTCCCACATAGGGGGAGTTCACCTGCCGGGGTGGCTTAGCAAGAGAGAGAGGGCCACATCTGAGCAACAAAGAGGCACTTAGGGGGAGACTCTTATCTCCTCATTTTTTTTGAAAGGCAGTTTTGCTGGGATATAGAATTCTTGTTTTTCTTTTTTGCTTTCAGGATTTTGTCATCCCACTGCCCTCTTGCCTCCCTGGTTTCCAATGAGAAATTAGCACTAAGTCTTACTGAGGCTTCCTTATACTTGACACTTTGCTTCTCTCTTATGGCTTTCAGAATTCTCTATCTTTGACATTTGACAGTTTGATTATAATATGTCACAGTATTGGTCTATTTAAATTTATCCTGTCTGGAGTTCATTGAGCATCTTAGATGTAAATTCATGTCGTTTGTTAAAATTGGGAATTTTTCAGCCATTTCTATGAATACTCTCTCTGCCCCTTTCTCTCTTTTCTTCTCCTTCTAGACTTCTACAGTTCGTATGCTGATACACTTGATGGTGTCCCCACAGGTTCCTCAAGCTCTCTTCACTTTTCTTTATTCTTTCTTCTGCTACTCATACTGAATGATTTAAATTGTCTTATCTCCACAATGAGATACCATCTAACACCGATTAGAATGGCTGCCATTAAACAAACAGGACACTACAAATGCTGGAGGGGATGTGGACAAATTGGAACTCTTATTCATTGTTGGTGGGATTGTATAATGGTTCAGCCACTCTGGAAGTCAGTCTGGCAGTTCCTTAGAAAACTAGATATAGAGTTACCATTTGATCCAGTGATTGCACTTCTCGGTATATACCCGGAAGATCGGAAAGCAGTGACACGAACAGATATCTGCACGCCAATGTTCATAGCAGCATTATTCACAATTACCAAGAGTTGGAAACAACCCAAATGTCCTTCAACAGATGAGTAGATAAAGAAAATGTGGTATATACACACGATGGAATACTACACGGCAGTAAGAAGGAACGATCTCGTGAAACATATGACAACATGGATGAACCCTGAAGACATAATGCTGAGCGAAATAAGCCAGGCACAAAAAGAGAAATATTATATGCTACCACTAATGTGAACTTTGAAAAATGTAAAACAAATGGTTTATAATGTAGAATGTAGGGGAACTAGCAATACAGAGCAATCAAGGAAGGGGGAACAATAATCCAAGAAGAACAGATAAGCTATTTAAAGTTCTGGGGATGCCCAGGAATGACTATGGTCTGTTAATTTCTGATGGATATAGTAGGAACAAGTTCACAGAAATGTTGCTATATTAGGTAACTTTCTTGGGGTAAAGTAGGAACAGGTTGGAAGTTAAGCAGTTATCTTAGGTTAGTTGTCTTTTTCTTACTGCCTTGTTATGGTCTCTTTGAAATGTTCTTTTATTGTATGTTTCTTTTTTTTTTTTTTAATTTTTTTTTCATACAGTTGATTTAAAAAAGAAAGGAAAGTTAAAAAAAAAAAAAAAGAAAAACAAGGAAAAAAATATGTAGTGCCCCCTTGAGGAGCCTGTGGAGAATGCAGGGGTATTGGCCTACCCCACCTCGATGGTTGCTAACATGACCACAGACATAGGGGACTGGTGGTTTGATGGGTTGAGCCCTCTACCACAGGATTTACCTTTGGGAAGACGGTTGCTGCAAAGGAGAGTCTAGGCCTCCCTATAATTGTGCCTAAGAGCCCCCTCCCGAATGCCTCTTTGTTGCTCAGATGTGGCCCTCTCTCTCTAGCTAAGCCAACTTGGCAGGTGAAATCACTGCCCTCCCTCCTACGTGGGATCAGACACCCAGGGGAGTGAATCTCCATGGCAACGTGGAATATGACTCCCGGGGAGGAATGTAGACCTGGCATTGTGGGACGGAGAACATCTTGACCAAAAGGGGGATGTGAAAGGAAATGAAATAAGCTTCAGTGGCAGAGAGATTCCAAAAGGAGCCGAGAGGTCACTCTGGTGGGCACTCTTACACACAATTTAGACAACCCTTTTTAGGTTCTAAAGAATTGGGGTAGCTGGTGGTGGATACCTGAAACTATTAAACTACAACCCAGAACCCATGAATCTCGAAGACAATTGTATAAAAATGTAGCTTATGAGGGGTGACAATGGGATTGGGAAAGCCATAAGGACCACACTCCCCTTTGTCTAGTTTATGGATGGATGAGTAGAAAAATAGGGGAAGGAAACAAACAGACAAAGGTACCCAGTGTTCTTTTTTACTTCAATTGCTCTTTTTCACTCTAATTATTATTCTTGTTATTTTTGTGTGTGTGCTAATGAAGGTGTCAGGGATTGATTTTGGTGATGAATGTACAACTATGTAATGGTACTGTGAACAATTGAATGTATGATTTGTTTTGTATGACTGCGTGGTATGTGAATATATCTCAATAAAATGAAGATAAAAATAAATAAATAAATAAATAAATAAATAAATAAATAAATAGTCTTATCTTCAAGTTCTCGGATTCTTCTGCCACCTTCAATCTGCTGTTGAACCCCTCTAGGGAATTTTAAATTTCTGTTACCATGGTCTTCAGCTCTGTTTGGTTCTTTTCATAATTTCCATTCTCTCTTTTGATATTCAATTTATGTTCATCTGTTGTTTTCCTGATTTCCTTTAATTTTTTACCCATGTTTTCCTTTAGCTTTTTAAACATATTTAGGACCCTTTTTAAAGAACTCTTTTGTCTGATATGTCCTCTTCGTTGATGGTATCTAAGGCTTTAATAATCTCTTTTTGCCTGGGTCATCATTTCTTGTTTCTTTATATGTTTTGTAATCTTGTTGAAACCTGGACATTTCGATATTTTAATGTTATCACTGGAATTTAGACTCTGACTTGTCTGTTCCTTAAGCTTGTATCCAGCTGGTGTTATGACAGAGTTTTCCTTGATTGTCAGGAACCAATAAAATAAATAAAAGATAAAGGGAAAAAAGAAAACACCTTTCCCAGTCTTTGCATATTGACCTCTGCAAGTGCTCTCCTTCAGGGCTTATCCATACATGAGATTTAGAGAATAGCTTAAGGCCAAAGTGTAGGTAGGGGCCTCCTTGATCCTTTCTGCACATGCTTCTTGTCTTGGGCATGGCACATGTGGCCCTAGGATATCCCCCATTTACATGGTTCTGAATGTCCCCTCTTACCTAGGAAACAGTTTCCTCATTGTCTTGGGTTTGCACTGTATGTCCTTCAGCCAGCATCCATTGCCCCAGGAAGCATGGCTTGACTACTGTCCTACAGCCTTCTGTAGGAGAGTTCCATGAGCTACCTTCTAAATGCAGGGCAAGTTCTGGGATAGTGAGTCCCTCAGGCTACCACCAGACAGATTTTTTACGTACATGCTCCTAGTATGTGCACGAGGGTTACTCTGCTTTCTCCAGGACCAAGACCAGGGATCCACACTAGGAGCACAGTCTGCCTCCAAGCCAAGCCAGTGAGGAGTGGGGGAGGGGCCAGCCAGAGTGAGAAGAGATTCTACTGCTTTTAAGTAACCTTTTTCTTGATTCAGTGCTTGCCCTTGTACTGCAGTCCTTTAAATGTTCTCTGGAGCTTTGAGAAGGATGTTTCTGCCAGTTTTTGCTGGTCATTCAAAGCTTCTGTTGTGGGAGACAGAGTTCTGAAGCGTCTCACTCTGCCATCTTGAGTGGGGCAGGACCCAGCCCATTAGTTTTTTTTTTGTTTTTTTTTTTTTGTTGTTGTTGTTGTTGTTCAACTTTATTTTGAAATACATTCAAACTTACAGGAACAGTTGCAAAAACAATACAAACTCCATACACAGAACTCCAGCATACCCCGACCCCCCTCCCACGATACCCCAATCCACCAACTTTAACATCCTGTCACACCACCATTTCTTTCTTTCCCTCCCTCCCTCCCTATCTGTCATCCATCATCTATTGCTCTGTCTTCTGAACATATGAGAGCAAGCTGCACACATCCATGAACAAACAATATAATTCACATATACATTTCCCATGAACAAGAGCATTCTTTTATGCAATCACATTAAGTGCAGCTAAGTTGTTCAAGAAATTCAGCATTGATACAAAGCTCACATTCTATATTTCCTTTGTTTTCTTTCTTATGTCCCAACTGTGTCCCTTTGAGCCTCCTCTCCTCCATCCTCAGATTCCACCCAGGATCATCCTTGGCATTTAATTGTCATTATGTATTTAGACTGTCTTTTTTTTTTTTCAATTGTGGAAACTTATAAACAGCCTAAATCTTCCCATTCCACCCCCTCCCTAGCATTCCATTAATGGGATTAATCACATTTAGAATGTTGCAATGCTGTCACCTTCCCACCATCCATTACTAGAAATTTCCCTTCACCCCAAACAGAAACCCTACACTCATTTCTTAACTCCACATTGCCCCTTCCCCCACTTCTCATAACCCATACTCTACTTTTCATCTCTGTGGTCATGTTCTCTGATACTTTCTTTGAGTTTACCATGGCAGCCCATTAGTTTTTAATGGTATTCTTTGACTCCTGTGTATTACCACACAGTCTGATCTTATTCTATTTCCCCCTCTCCTTTCTTTCTTCTCCTAATTTTAATTTTTGTTGTTTTGTCTGTCTTTAAATACAAAAATAAATAAAATAATGTCCAATGTACACATCACCAACCTTCAACAGTTATCAACACTTGGCCAATTTTGTTTCATCTATATTCCCCCAATCTACATGCCCCCAGATGATTTTGAAGCAAATTTCAAACTTCATAACTTTTTATCTGTAACTAGTTTGTAATGTACCTGTAAAACATAAAGACTATTTTAAATTATAACACATCACCATTCTACCTAAAAGAAATTAACAGTAATTCCTTTATATCATAAAATATTCAGTCAGTGTTCATTTTTCTCCAAGTTCTGTTTTGTTTTGTTTTATTTTTTAATGCAGGTTGTTTGAGTCAGGATTCAAATAAGTTCTGTTGGTATTGGTTGCCATCTCTCTGCCATGTCTCCAAAGCCTCTTTCAGTTTAAAGGTTCCTACTACTGATGACTGGTAATACTGAGCTTATTTAATTGGCTGTTCACATGTCTTGTTTTATGATGTGTCCAAGTCTTTTGCCCAATTTTTAAAACGGGTTGTTTGTCTCATTGTTGAGTTTAGTTCTTTATATGTTCTGGATACAAGTTCTTTGTCATATATACATGTTCAGAGATTTTCTCCCGTTCTGTAACTTGCCCATTCTTTTTCTTAAATGTGTCTTTTGACAAGCAGAAGGTTTTAATTTTGATAACTCCAATGTATTAATTTTTTTTCTTTTATGGTTTATGCTATTTGTGTACTATATAAGAAGTCTTTTTCTCTAATGTTTTCTTGTGGAAGATTTAGAATTTTACCTTTTTGCATTTAGATTTATCATCCATCTCAAATTAATTATTGTATATGGTAAGGGTCATGGGTTTTTTTTTCTTCATCCTTTTCCTAAAATTATTTTGGCTATTCTAGGTCTTTCACATTTTTATATAAATTTTAGAAATATCTTGGCAATGTCTACGCAAAAAAACTTACTGGGATTCTAACTGGGATTGCATTGAATCTGTATATTGGAAAAAACTGACATCTGAACATGGTATATCTTTCTACCTATTTAGGTATTCTTTAATTTCTGTCAATGTTTTGTAGTTGTCAATTTATAGGTCATGCACACATTGTGTTTATTTTATTCCTAAGATTTCGTGTTAATATCAGTTGTAAATGGTATTTTAAAAAATTCCATCTTCCACTTGTTCTTATGCCTATATACTGTGACCTCATTAAAACCATTTATTAGGTCTTTTTAAAAAATTCCTTAGGGTTTTCTATGCACATAATCATGTCATCTGCGGGAAAAGTCAGCTTTAATTCTTCCTTTAAAATTTTTATGCTATTTATTTAGCTTTATTTTACTGGCTAAGACCTCAAGTATAGCATTGAATAGAAGTGGTTAGATTGGACTTCCTTGCTTTGTTCCCAATTTTAGGGAATAGCAATCAGTATTTCACTATAAGTGTGATTGATGATTCAAGCTGTAGATTTTTTGTAGCTGGCCTTTGTCAAGTTTAGGATGTTTCTTCCTGCTTCTAGTTTAGTGAGAATTTTGGTTCAGGTGAGTGTTGAATTTTGTTAAATGTGTTTTCTATATATATTTAGTTAATGATCTAGTTGTAATCTGTTTATAAACTAAATTACATTGATTAGTTTTCACATGTTAAATCAACCATGCATTCTTTGGATAAACCTCACTTGGTTGTGATCTATTGCTGGCTTCAATTCGCTAATATTTTGATAAGGATATTTTTAAACTTTTTATTGTAATAACAAATATGCTGCACAAAATTTCTCATTTTAACCAGATTCATGTGCACAGTTCAGTAGTATTACTTATATTTACAATATTATGCTACCATTACTGACAACCATTACCCCTACTTTTTCATCACCTCAAACAGTAATTACTCACCCATTAAGCTATGATTCCCTCTTCCCACTCCATCCACTGGCTCCTGGTAACCTGTAAATCACCATCTGTCTCTATGAAGTTTGCTTCCAGGTATTTTATATAAGTGAGATTATACAATATTTGTCTTTTTGTGTCTGGCTTATTTCACTCAACATGATGTCTTTAAGGTTCACTCATGCTGTAGCATGCATCAGAATTTCATTCCATTTTACAGCTGAATAATATTCCATTGTAATTGTTTATATATACCACATTGTGTTTATCTGTTCATCTGTGTTGGACACTTGGATGTGTCTACCTTTTGGCTATTGTGAATAATGCCGCTATATACATCAGTGTAGAAATATCTGTTCAAGTCTCTGCTTTCAATTCTTTACGTATACACCAAGAAGTGGGATTGCTAGGTCATATGGTAATTCTGTTTTCAATTTTCTAGGGAACCACTGAACTGATTTCCACAGTGGTTACACCATTCTAAAGTGCCACCAGTGATGTGTAAGGGTTCCTATTCCTCCTCATCCTTGCTAACAGTTACTTTATTTTATTTTGTTTTTTAATAATATCCATCCAAATGGGTGTGAAGAGATGTCTCATAGTTTCAATTTGTATTTCCCTGATGACCAGTGATGTTAAGCATCTTTTCATGTGCTTATTGGCCATTCATATATCTTCTTTAGAGAAATGTTTATTCAAGCCCCTTGCTCATTTATTAATTGGGTTATTTGTCTTTTTGTTACTGAGTTGTAGCAGACCTTTATATATTCTGGATATTAAAAACTTATCAGATATGTGGTTTCCAAATATTTTCTCCCATTCTATAGGTTGTCTTTTCGCTTTCTTGATAGTGTCCTTTGACAAACAAACATTTTCAAGTTTGATAAAGTTCATTTTATCTATTTTTTCTTTTGTTGCTTGTGCTTTTAGTGTGTATCTAAGAAATCAGTATCAAATCCAAGGTTATGAAAGTTCTCCCCCTGTGTTTTCTTCTAGGGGTTTTATGATTTTAATTCTTATGTTTAGATCCTTAATCCATTTAGAGGTGACTTTTGTGTATGGTGTGAGATAGGGATCCGACTTCATTCTTTTGCCAGTGGATATCCAGTTTTCCTAACATCATTTGTTGAAGAGACCATTCTTACCCCAATTAATGTACTTGGCACCCTAGTCAAAAATCAGTTGGCCATAGATATGTGAGTTTATTTGTGAACTCTCAATTCTATTCCATTAGTCTGTATGTCTATCTTTATGCCAGAACAACTGTTTTGATTATGTGGCTTGGTAGTAAGTTTTGAAATCAGAAAGTATGAAATTTCCAACTCTAATCTTCTTTTGTAGTACTGATTTGGCTATTTGGGACCCCTTGCAATTCCATATAAATTTGAGAACCAGCTTTTCCATTTTTGTAAAAAAGGCTGCTTGGATATTGATAGGTATCGCATTGAATCTGTATATACCTTTGGGTAGGATGTTGGTATCTATTTATGATATTTGTCTATCATAATTTTTTTTATCTTGTATTACCCTTGGCTGGCTTAGTATAAGAATAACATAGCCCCCATAAAATCAGTTGGAAGTGTGTATTTCTTTATTAAAAGGTTTATCTAAGTTTTCAAATTTATTGGCATAAAAATGTTCATAATATTCCCTTATCATCCTTTAATAACTGTAAGATCTGAAGTGAGTGGTGAATCCTCTTGCATTCCTGATATTGATAATTTTTGTTCCGGTATTGGTGATTTGTGTTCATATTTTTAAAGCAGCATTCTTTCTGCTTTATGAGAACATACAATGCTTGCTTGTGATTCTTCCACCTATGTCCCCACCTTTATTTTATTCTTAGGTTTATAATGAACTATAGAAATGCTCACCATTGGTGTTTGACAAGGTTTCCTCAGTAAACTCTTGATTGGATGAAGTTCATCTTCTAGTTGATGCTCCTAGAAGTGCTCTTGTGTACTTGGTTGTGCACATTCAAAACTATCCTACTTGACTTGCATACAAATTCTTGGGCTCACACTTTCTTTCCTTTAGTTTCTTGAAAATGCTACTGCCTTGCTATGTATGTTGCTTTTAAGAAGTATGATACTGCCACTACTGCCAAAAGATGAAGCCTCTATAATGACTTCTGATTGCTGAAGATAAGCTTGAAAATTGGAGGTCTATTCTGAATAAATATGCCCATGGGGGCATATCTAGTATGCTATAACCTGCAACCAAAGCAGACATGCACTCTTACTGAGATGTTGTCCTGGAGAAAAATAAATATATAAAGATAGGCCATTAGTCTTCCATTGCTGCAGTGCTGAGAAGTAGCACAAAATTAGAATCACTTATATGGAAGTTTCAAAATTTCCTTTTATACATGCAACTTTACTGTGTATATATAAAGTTGAAAAAATGAACTATATCTGGGAAATGGCTCCTAAGAGAAAACTGGCTTGCTAGAATTTGAACATTCTGTTACTGAATGGTAAAATGTTCTACACATACCCACTGGGGGTTTTAATTAAAACAAGCGTGTAGCCTTTTGTCTGCTTGCAGCAGGGCTATGTGTAGCCATTAGGTTGAGACATAATAAATCACCATGGTGCATCGTGAAGCATTACATGGCATATTCTTGATGTGCTGATAAATCTCATTGCTCTGTGGGATACTGACTCCCCTGAAGAAATCCACAACTGCTTTGCAAAGCTGGTCTCAGAACCAGTAACTAACTGTTCAAAGGAATAGAACAGGATAGGTGATAACTCTGAAATGAGCTGCCCCAAACTCAAATGTTGATGGTTTTATAAATATTGATACTGTGTCAGCTCCCTCTGCTGATGTTGAATTTCAAACAAGAACAGTTGACCTGGTTCTATTGTGACTACAGGAAAAAAAGTTTCCAAAGTCAAACATCCCAGGAGAAAAGAAGCATAAACAGCCTTGGCAATCAGTGATTGGTGATAAACTGCAGTAGTCGGAATGACAAAATATGTTTGTGAACTACAGAAGAACCATCAGAATTCAATCCGATGTTAAACAAAGTAAAACCGGGGTTGTTTTAGATACGACTAGTGTTCTGTGTGATATATGTGCCTCATTTAGCCTAACAGACATTTCTGGAGCCTTTCTAAGAACCAGTTTGTAGTCCAGGCTCTGCCTCTCATTAGCTTTTATAATCTTTGACAATGCCAGTGGATTCCTTATCTGTTCAATTAGGTGATTGGACCAGATGATTTCTGAACTGTCAGTTCTATAATGTCAGGTTTGGTAGCTTGCAGAGAAGACTAATGGCATCTGAAACTTTGATAAACCCCATCTATCTAAATCATGAATTACAGAGAAAGAGACTATCCTTTAAAAACTTGATGTTACCACACTTTTAAATTTGAAAATTATAAAGACAGCTGTTTAAATGGTTCTACATACACTTGAGTATACACCTCCAGAAAGGAACATTTTCCTTGGAAAGCAACCAACATCTTTTGATTACTGTACATATTAATTTATAACCAGGATAAACTATTGGTATACTAAATAAAGTCAGATAATTTCAAAAAAAAGATGATACAAGCCTGATTTTCTTACCCTTATAAGTAATTTGACTAGAAAAGTTGATGTATTTTTCTATTTTTCTTTGTCTTTACCATGTCTTGTATACAATCATTTCAGGTCAGATTTCCCAGGTACACAGTGGGCTCTTTCAACTTGAAAGTTTAAGCTTTTTCTTATTTCCATAGTTTTCTTGGATTCCAGTTTTAAACATTCTGTTTTATATTTTGTTTGTGTCTTCAGGGACCATTTAACATTTCTTAGACCTTCTCTGTCTACCTTCCTTTTCAGCTTCCTTCTTTCTAACCCTTTTTTCTCCTTAGTTCATCTCTTTCTTTTTCATGGTTGTTTTTCTGCCTTTCTTTGATGTTCCTTGTTAGATTTTCATTTGAGTCTGTTCTTAATCATCTTGTAATTTATCCTTTACTTCTGAGATGGTGTTGCCTTTTTCTTCTTTTTGCTTGAACAAGTCTCATTTGTTTCTTTCTTTTTTAAAAAATTTCTAATTCTAATATCTTTTAAATATCTCCCAAAGCATTTCTGAGAATATTTGATTCAATTTGGACTTCTATCCTAGTGGTTTTCTGTGTGTGTATGTGTGCATGTATGTAGGGGATAATTTTCATCAGACGTAATGTTTTGATTTACATTTTTTGTTTTCTCATTACATTAGTTTTTATATAGGTGTGTCCCATTCCCTCACACACACACACACACACCCATACTTCTAGGCATTTCATATATAGGATTATTAGTTCAAGATCACCCTTTTCATTTTAGTGAAATCCATTTTCTTAAATGGATTGTGCTGATGGTGTTTGTAGGAAAAGAGAGATTGTTATATTTTGTTTCTCTTTCATAAGGTGCCATCTATTTTCTATTTATCTGATTCTCCCCCTAGAAAAAAATGCTTCTCCCAGGCTGCATCCTCTGGTGCTGTTTACTTTCAGGCCCCCTACCATGTAGCTGGTTCTGTGATCTGGGTTCAGGATTTTGACATTAAGTGTTGAACTTCCTCTTTCTAAGGGTGATTTAAGTCTGTGCTTCATTAAAGTCCTTATGACTCTCTACTCTTTATAGAGATCCTCTTAACCCTCACATTTCCCTACTTTTATACCTACAGGCTATAGCAGTGGCAGGAGCTTTGTAGGAATTTGGTGGTATTTCTCTACTTGAAGTCAATTTTAAGGTTTTGGTATTATCTGTCTTCTGGCAATGCTGAAGACTTGGGGGCATATGCAGTTTTATTTGTATCTCTTAATGGTTTTTTGGTTGTTGTTGTTGTTTTTGAGGGGTTGGGGGGTATGTGGGGGAGGATGTATGGAGAGACTTTGGATTCAGAATGCCACTGTTATTCTCCAGACTTTGAAGCTAAGATTTTCTCTTTCTTTTCAGATGAATGCATCTTCACCAAGGGTCTAACTCCACACAGTTGCTCATTATTATGACATGGGCTTATAGATGCCTAGTTGCCCCATCTTCAGAAGCATAGGTATTTGACCCTTGATTGCTTTTTTTCTCCTTTGCTTTCTCTGGGGTTGGCTGTGCAGCTTGTCAAAGACTGCTTTTAACTTAGCTTGCCTCTCTCTTGCTTACTGCTTTCTGCTTGACTATCCTTTTCAACTTTTAATCTCCCATCCCTTCTAAAATATAGTGATACTCAGTTTCCTAGGAAAGAAACAATTTGGGTGAGTTCATGATGAGTTTTGATACTGCTAGAAAGGAAAGGCTAGAGAATTAATATTTTAAGTGCCTAGCAATGCTAAGGAATAGGCACTGTAATATCATTTTATAGATAAGAATGTAATACTTAACAAGGGTTATATAATTTGCTGGTTTAGTGAGGTTAAGGGCCATATTGCTTGGAAGAGACGGCAAGATCTAACACCAAATTCCATGCTGGAGAGTGGGGCATTAATAAATTTTAAAAGCATAGCCTTGAGTTGTACACTCACTCAAGGAAATAACTTTAAGTAAATATACTCATGGCCAGCCTGAAATAGGTACTCAATAGATTTCGTAGAAGTAATACATGATCCAGTATATAGTCTCAAATCTCTATAAGACAGCCAACATAAGCTATTTTATAGTGGATAAAAGAGATAGCATAAGGTGAAATGAGTTGCAAGAGAAGTAGTAGACAAATTCATCATAATTTGCTTGTTTTTAATATGGTTTATATTGAATGCAAGCTCACTCAGACACTATTTTACTGATGGTGGTGATGGAGTTGTAATTCAGATGATACTTAGACTAAGTTCCCCTTTCAACTGCAAAATCATTTGAAAAACTGTGTGTGTATATATATATATTTAGTTCTGCTTTAATGTGTTTTCAATAGATTTTGGGTGTGGATTGATTTGTGGTGCAGCAGAAAAACACTTGTAGTTCAGTTTGGGGTCAGCATTTATATGCAGATTTCTTGGGTTTGGATTTACAATAGGTGCCTTTCAATCCAAACTTGGTAGATATGATAGACACTGCCTATTGTACATTGTCAGACAGACAGTTATACTTGGCATATTGGTGAAGATTTTTTGTTGTAAGCCCTATTTTTTATTAAAACATAACAAACTTATAGGATGTATTCATTTCCTAGGGCTGCCATAACAAGTTTCCACAAACTGGTGGCTTAACACAACAGAAATTTATTCTCTCACCATTCTGGAGGCTAGAAGTCCAAATCAAGGTGTCAGCAGGGTCATGTTCCCTCTAAAGGCTCTAAGGAAGAATCCTTCTTGCCTCTTCATAGCTTCTCGTGGCTCCTGGCATTGCTTGGCATTCCTTGGCTTGTAGCTTCATCACTCCAATCTCTATCTTCGCATGCCTTCTTTTCTGTATGTCTCCGTGTGTCTTCCCCTCTTCTTATAAAGACACTAGTCATTGGATTTAGGACTCATCTTATTCTAGTATAGTCTCATCTTAACTTTATTATAGCTGCAAAAACGCTATTTCCAAATAATGTCACATTCTGAGGTCGATATGAATTTGCAGTGGGGGGAGGGAACACTGTCAACCCATGACACAAGGTAATGAATGCATGAATCATAAGTGCATAGCTTGATAAATTTTCACAAAACAAATACCCATGTAGCCAGTATTCAGGGCAAGAAACAGGACCCCAGAAACTCTACCTTATGCTCCTTATAATGACACAAGGAACTTTTTAATTTTTTTTTAACAGCTTTGTTGAGATATAATTCACCCATTTATTGTGTACAATTCAGTGGTTTTTAAAGTATATTACCAGAGTGGTGCAACCATCAACCATCATCAGAAATTTTAGAACATTTCATTACCCCCCAAAGAAACCCTGTTCCCATTAACAGACACACCACATTCTCCCCACTGTGGCCCCCACCCTGCCCCAGACCTAGACAACTACTAATCTACTTTCCATTTCTATAGATTTGTCAAGGCACCTTTTGATGTTTCTTCTTTGACACAATTATTTTTATATGGAGGCCTTTCGATATGCCCTAAAAAACAAACCATTGCAGTTTCAGTTATTTTTATTACTAAATGAAATATGAGACAGGTATCCTCATACCAACCTAGGACTTCATTCCAGGTGGGTTGAAGGTAAGGGATAGAGTGAGAATTTGTCATTTTTCTGTCAGTTTGCTAGGGCTGCTATAACAGATACCATAGACTGATTGGTTTAAACTCAGAAATGTAGTCTCAGTTTTGGATGCTAGAAGTCCAAAATCAAGGTGCTTTCTCTCAAGTGTGTGCTAATTTGTGGTGGCTTGCTGGTAATCCATAACTCAGTCTCTGCCTCTGTCACATAGCTATCTGCTGCCTTCTTTCTCCTATTGCTACTCAATCCAATTTCCTCTGTTTATAAGGTCTCCAGCTATGTTGGATTAAGGCCCACCTGAATTCAGTTTGGCCTTTCCTTAGCTAATCACATCTTCAAAGATCCTATTTACAAATGGGTTCAAATACACAGGACTGGAGGTTAGGACTTAAATATGTCTTTGTAGGGGACATGAGCCAATCTATAACATAGCATATAGAATACATATTATAAGAAATAACGTTTGCCTTACGTATCTCCAAAAGGGCCATCAGATTAACTGCTAAGAGAATTTCTTTCCCACTATAAACAACTAGAAAAGTAGATAAAATATATAAAACAACTGTTTTCAGACATTGGATTAGAGACTGCAAAGGACTGTGAACCTTGAAGGAAGGGAAACAAAAAAGAAGAGCACTGTAATTGCCCCATCTTTCTGCCTGGGGTCTGTTTTCAGGAGCAGTGCAGAAAGGGGAAACCAAAACAGAGCCCAGAAGTCTCACCGAGTTGAGGCTATAGTGATTGGCATTCAGGAAGAACAAGGCAGTTCGACTTTGTAGTGCTACAGAGTGAGGTCTGGAAATCTGCAGAGGGATCCTTTTGAGTCTTTAGCTGAACACTCATCAGTGCATGCATTGGGTGAAGCTCCACAAGGTTGTAGAAGGAACTATCTGAAGGTGGTAGACCAAACAATTCTCTGAGCTAATATAGGGCTGGGTGTATTTTGTATTTCCACCAGATAGAGCAGAAAGACCTTATAATGAATCATTAAGTAAGGTGCTTAGAAGGATATTGCTCTGGTAGTAAGTTTAAATTAGCCCTAGAGTAAAGGCTCTGGGCTTGCCATAACAAAACTTCAAAGTCACTTCACAGGATCTAATTGGTCCATAATTGCATGCCAACATGTGCCAGTTTGGATGTTTTATGTCCCCCAAAAGTCATATTCTTTAGTGCAGTTTTGTGAGGGCAGACATATTAGTGTTGATTAGCTTAGAATCTTTTGAATGAGTGTTTCCATGGAGATGTGACTCAATCAGTGGTGGGCGAAACGTTTGATTAAATTATTTCCATGGAGATATGGACCCCACCCATTCAGGGTAGGCCTTGATTTAATCACTGGAGTTCTATAAAACAGCTCACAAACAGAAGGAACACAGAACAGCTGAGAGAGACATTTTGGAGACGGCTGTTGAAAGCAGACTTTTGCTGATGCGTTGGAAATGCTAGCCCAGAGTTTGCTGCAGAGAAGCTAAGAGAGGACAAAATGCCCAAGAGCAACATTTTGAAGAATGCACAGGAGCTGAGAGAGGAGATGGAACACAACCTGGGAATAGCAGATGCCAGCCACGTGCCTTCCCAGTTAACATCTGTTTTCTAGACACCATTGGCCTTCCTTTGGTAAAGGTATACTCATGTTGATGCCTTAATTTGGACATTTTCATGGCCTTCAGACTGTAAATTTGTAACCTGATAAACTGCCTTTATATAAGCCAGTCCATTTCTGGTATTTTGCATAATGGTAGCACTAGCAAACCAGAAAACAGCATAAAGACCAAAACTTTTTAAAGGAATAAAATAAAATCCAGTACTCAACAACAAAATCCACAAATCTGGCAGCCAATGAATAATTACCAAACATGCAAAGAAGCATGACCCATAACCAGAGAAAATTTTAAAAAGAACCCATAAATGATAGAGATTATGGAAGTATTATACAAGGACCTTAAAAAGGCTGTTATAAATCTAAATAAATATGTCCACGGATGTAAAGAAAAACATAAACATAATGAAGAAGGGAATGAAGGATATTTTAGAAGACCCAAATGCAACTTTCAGAGAATGAAAAATACAGTATCTGAAATTGAAAATGTATTGTATGGAAATAACAGAAGATTACACACCACAGAAGAAGTAGTTTATGAACATAGCAATAGAAATTATGCAAAATGAAGCACAGAACAAAAAAAGGTTGCAAAAATTTGAACATTGTATTGCTAAACTGTAGGACAGCATCAAGCAGCCTAAAAAGACAGCTCTTACTAGTGGTCTATGTACTGATATTAAAGTGTGCAATAAGGCAAGGAACAAAAAGACATAAAGATTGGAAAGGAAGAATTAAAGTGTCTTTATTCACACCACTTCTTCTTGCCTCCATGGTTTCTGCTGAGAGAACCGCACATAGTCTTATTAAGCTTCCTTTGTATGTGATGGATTGCTTTTCTCTTGCTGCTTTCAGGATTCTCTCTTTGTCTCTGACATTTGATAATCTGATTATTAAGTGTCTTGGCGTAGGCCTATTCAGATCTATTCTGTTTGGAGTACGCAATGCTTCTGGATCTGTAAGTTTATGTCTTTCATAAGAGATGGGATTTCATTGATTTTTTCCTCTATTATTGCCTCTGCCCCTTTTCACTTCTTTTCTCCTTCTGGGACACCAATGATACTTACATTCTTGTACTTCATTTCATCCTTAAGTTTCCGGAGATGTTGCTCATATTTTCTCATTCTTTTCTCCATCTGCTCCTTTGCATGTAGGCTTTCAGGTGTTTTTTCCTCCAGTTCTTGAGTGTTTTCTTCTGTGTCTTGAGATCTGCTTGTATGTTTACATTGTGTCTTTCGTCTCTTGTGTTGTGCCTTTCGTTTCCATAGATTCTACTAGTTGTTTTTTTGAACTTTCGGTTTCTGCCTTATGTATGCCCAGTGTTTTCTTTACAGCCTCTATCTCTTTTGTGAAATATTTTCTAAACTTTTTGAATTGATTTAGCATTAGTTGTTTACATTCCTGTGTCTCAGTTGAAGTGTATGTTTGTTCCTTCGTTTTTCTTAGTGTAGGTTGTTGTTTTCTGTTGTCTAGGCATCTGACCTCCTAGGCCACCCCAATCAGGTTTTCCCAGACGAGAACAGGCTCAGGTCACAGAAGGAGGAAATATTCAGTATCTGGTTTCCCTGATGGTTTTTCTTAGAGGATTGATACACCTGTGCTTTTCTGCCTGGCAGGTGCACCTGTCAACCTGTCACCAGCTGGTGTAAGAGGGTATGGCCTGTGGCTCTCCTCCCCCAGGCTTTGGGGTCTGGTTCCGGAAAGGCAGGCAGTAGAGCTGGGCCCCTCCCTTTCCTCTTGGGAAGCTGTGCCCCCTCCAGAGAGGTCATCTGAATATCAGTAAGTTCTTTGTTTCTCTGACTCTGCTGATCAAAGTGTTTTGATTTTAAAATGGTTGAGGCTGTCTTTACTGCAAAACTTTGCAGGCTGAAAACAGCTGAGCCTTTCTCCACAGAGAGAGAAAGGGACAGAAAAGCTCCCAGGTTCACCTGTCAGCCGGAGATAGCACCTGATCCTTTGGGCTCCCCATCCTGAGACACATATGTCCCCCGACTCTCCCAAGGTCAGTTGTCAGCAAAAGCCTCTGTCTGCTTGTTTAGGATTTGCTGTCTGTATTGAGCAGTTAACATTAAAACCCCCTGTTGGAACTGGGCTGAGAGAGTGCTGCTCTCTGGCACCGCGAGGCTTCCGTGAAGGAGGGGCTCTCGGCTCTCGGCTCTCAGCGTGGGTCCGCAGTTTTACTTACAGATTTTATGCTGTGATCTCGGGCATTCCTCCCAATTCAGGTTGGTAGATGATGAGTGGATAGTCATGTTTGTCTCCCCACAGTTATTCCAGGTTATTTACTAGTTTTTTGGTCATTTATGGATTGTTCCAGGGGGGACTAATCGTCTTCCACTCCTCTCCATGCCCCCATCTTAGCTCCTCCCCGAAGTATCTTTATTCAAATACATGATTGCCTACCAAAAAAATCCTAGGAATCAACAAAAAGTGTTAATGGAACTTTGAAGTGAGTTTAGTGTGGTCACAAGTTAATATTCAAGAAATCGATCACATTTCTATTTATTATCAGTGAATAACTGGAATCTGAAATAAAGTATCATCTACAACAGCATCAAAAATAAAAATTACTTAGAATTAAATTTAGCACAATATGTGCAAGACCTTAAACAAAACTGAGGATTGCTGAGAAAAATCAGGGAAGACATAAATAAATGGAGACATAACCATGTCAGGATTTAGAAGACAAATATTATTATGATGCCAATTCTCTTCAAATTGATGTAAGGATCCAGTGCAATCCCAGTCAAAATCTCAGGCTTTTAAAAAATATAAATTGATAAACTGGTTATAAAATTTATATAGAAATGTGAAGGCTAGAATAGCTAAAACCATTTTGAAAAAGAACAAAGTTGGGAGACTAATGCCACTTGCTTTTAATTCTTTCTGTAAAAATATAGGTATCCAGACAGTATCGTACGGATGTCAGGATATAATAGATATGTGGATCAACAGACTGCAATAAGAGTTTATAAAACTATACATATGTAGTCTATTAATTTTTGACAAATGTGAAAAGGTTAGTCAGTGGGTCAAAGAGTAGTATTTTCAGCAAATAGTGCTGGAAAATTGGATGTCCATATGCAAAATAATATGTACCTCCAAGGGGATCATGATTCTAAGAAGTTAGCTGCTAGAAGAAAATAGGAGAAAATTCTTTGTGACCTCGGTCTAGACAAAGATTTCTTAGATAGAATACAAATAACATGAACTATAAAAATAAAAATTGTTAAATTGGGTTTCCTCAAAATTAAAAACCTTGCTCTTTGAAAGATAATGTTAGGAGAAAAATAAAAGAGGTCAAGTCACAGGCTGAGAGAAAACATTAGCAAGTCGTATATCTGATAATAGTCTGATTGTAGCCAGTATATATAAAGCTATTTATATATACTGATACAGCCAGTATATATAAAGAACTTTTATACCTCAACAATAAGACAATGAACCACCCTAGTTTAAAAAAATGGACAACAGATTTAGACACTTGACCACAGGAAAAGATGGAAATACCATTAATTATTAAGGAAATGCAAGTTAAAATGGAGTGAGATAGCATTACGCATCTATTAGAATGGCTAAAATAAAAAATGCTGACCATGCAAAGTGATACTGAAGATACTGAATTAACTGGAGCTCGCATATACTGCTGATGGGAATATAAAATGGTATCGGAGGCGGAGCAAGATGGCGGACTGGTGAGCTGTATGTTTCAGTTACTCCTCCAGGAAAGTAGGTAGAAAGCCAGGAACTGCGTGGACTGGACACCACAGACCAATCTGACTTTGGGCATACTTTATACAACACTCATGAAAACATGGAACTGCTGAGATCAGCGAAATCTGTAAGTTTTTGCAGCCAGGGGACCCGCGCCCCTCCCTGCCAGGCTCAGTCCCGTGGGAGGAGGGGCTGTCAGCTCCGGGAAGGAGAAGGGAGAACTGCAGTGGCAGCCCTTATCGGAAACTCGTTCTACTGATCCAAACTCCAACCATAGATAGACTGAGACCAGACACCAGAGAATCTGAGAGCAGCCAGCTCAGCAGAGAGGACACAGGCATACAAAAAAAACAACACAAAAAACTCCAAAATAAAAGCGGAGGATTTTTAGTGTTCTGGTGAACATAGAAAGGGGAAGGGCAGAGCTCAGGCCCTGAGGCGCATATGCAAATCCCGAAGAAAAGCTGATCTCTCTGCCCTGTGGTCCTTTCCTTAATGGCCCTGGTTGCTTTGTCTCTTAGCATTTCAATAACCCATTAGATCTCTGAGGAGGGCCCTTTTTTTTTTTTTTTTTTAATCCTTTTTTTTTTTTTCTAAAATAATTACTCTTAAGAAGCCCAATACAGAAAGCTTCAAAGACTTGCAATTTGGGCAGGTCAAGTCAAGAGCAGAACTAAGAGAGCTCTGAGACAAAAGGCAATAATCCAGTGGCTGAGAAAATTCACTAAACACCACAACTTCCCAAGAAAAGGGGGGTGTCCGCTCACAGCCATCATCCTGGTGGACAGGAAACACTCCTGCCCATCGCCAGCCCAATAGCCCAGAGCTGCCCCAGACAACCCAGTGTGACGAGAGTGCTTCAAATAACAGGCACACACCACAAAACTGGGCGTGGACATTAGCCTTCCCTGCAACCTCAGCTGATTGTCCCAGAGTTGGGAAGGTGGAGCAGTGTGAATTAACAAAGCCCCATTCAGCCATCATTTCAGCAGACTGGGAGCCTCCCTACACAGCCCAGCAGCCCAGAACTGCCCTGGAGGGACGGCACTCACCTGTGACATAGCACAGTCATCCCTCAACAGAGGACCCGGGGTGCACGGCCTGGAAGAGGGGCCCACTTGCAAGTCTCAGGAGCCATACGCCAATACCAAGGACCTGTGGGTCAGTGGCAGAGACAAACTGTGGCAGGACTGAACTGAAGGATTAGACTATTGCAGCAGCTTTAAAACTCTAGGATCACCAGGGAGATTTGATTGTTAGGGCCACCACCCCTCCCTGACTGCCCAGAAACACGCCCCATATACAGGGCAGGCAACACCAACTACACACGCAAGCTTGGTACACCAATTGGGCCCCACAAGACTCACTCCCCCACTCACCAAAAAGGCTAAGCAGGGGAGAACTGGCTTGTGGAGAACAGGTGGCTCGTGGACGCCACCTGCTGGTTAGTTAGAGAAAGTGTACTCCACGAAGCTGTAGATCTGATAAATTAGAGATAAGGACTTCAATTGGTGTACAAATCCTAAAAGAACCCTATCAAGTTCAGCAAATGCCACGAGGCCAAAAACAACAGAAAATTATAAAGCATATGAAAAAACCAGACGATATGGATAACCCAAGCCCAAGCACCCAAATCAAAAGATCAGAAGAGACACAGCACCTAGAGCAGCTACTCAAAGAACTAAAGATGAACAATGAGACCATAGTACGGGATACAAAGGAAATCAAGAAGACCCTAGAAGAGCATAAAGAAGACATTGCAAGACTAAATAAAAAAATGGATGATCTTATGGAAATTAAAGAAACTGTTGACCAAATTAAAAAGATTGTGGACACTCATAGTACAAGACTAGAGGAAGTTGAACAACGAATCAGTGACCTTGAAGATGACAGAATGGAAAATGAAAGCATAAAAGAAACAATGGGGAAAAAATTGAAAAAATCAAAATGGACCTCAGGGATATGATAGATAATATGAAATGTCCGAATATAAGACTCATTGGTGTCCCAGAAGGGGAAGAAAAGGGTAAAGGTCTAGGAAGAGTATTCAAAGAAATTGTTGAGGAAAACTTCCCAAATCTTCTAAACAACATAAATACACAAATCATAAATGCTCAGCGAACTCCAAATAGAATAAATCCAAATAAACCCACTCTGAGACATATACTGATCACACTGTTAAACATAGAAGAGAAGGAGCAAGTTCTGAAAGCAGCAAGAGAAGAGCAATTCACCACATACAAAGGAAACAGCATAAGACTAAGTAGTGACTACTCAGCAGCCACCGTGGAGGCAAGAAGGCAGTGGCACGATATATTTAAAATTCTGAGTGAGAAGAATTTCCAGCCAAGAATACTTTATCCAGCAAAGCTCTCCTTCAAATTTGAGGGAGAGCTTAAATTTTTCACAGACAAACAAATGCTGAGAGAATTTGCTAACAAGAGACCTGCCCTACTGGAGATACTAAAGGGAGCCCTACAGACAGAGAAACAAAGAAAGGAGAGAGAGACTTGGAGAAAGGTTCAGTACTAAAGAGATTCGGTATGGGTACAATAAAGGATATTAATAGACAAAGGGGAAAAATATGACAAACATAAACCAAAGGATAAGATGGCTGATTCAAGAAATGCCTTCATAGTTATAACGTTGAATGTAAATGGATTAAACTCCCCAATTAAAAGATATAGATTCGCAGAATGGATCAAAAAAAATGAACCATCAATATGTTGCATACAAGAGACTCATCTTAGACACAGGGACACAAAGAAACTGAAAGTGAAAGGATGGAAAAAAATATTTCATGCAAGCTACAGCCAAAAGAAAGCAGGTGTAGCAATATTAATCTCAGATAAAATAGACTTCAAATGCAGGGATGTTTTGAGAGACAAAGAAGGCCACTACATACTAATAAAAGGGGCAATTCAGCAAGAAGAAATAACAATCGTAAATGTCTATGCACCCAATCAAGGTGCCACAAAATACATGAGAGAAACACTGGCAAAACTAAAGGAAGCAATTGATGTTTCCACAATAATTGTGGGAGACTTCAACACATCACTCTCTCCTATAGATAGATCAACCAGACAGAAGACCAATAAGGAAATTGAAAACCTAAACAATCTGATAAATGAATTAGATTTAACAGACATATACAGGACATTACATCCCAAATCACCAGGATACACATACTTTTCTAGTGCTCATGGAACTTTCTCCAGAATAGATCATATGCTGGGACATAAAACAAGCCTCAATAAATTTAAAAAGATTGAAATTATTCAAAGCACATTCTCTGACCACAATGGAATACAATTAGAAGTCAATAACCATCAGAGACTTAGAAAATTCACAAATACCTGGAGGTTAAACAACACACTCCTAAACAATCAGTGGGTTAAAGAAGAAATAGCAAGAGAAATTGCTAAATATATAGAGACGAATGAAAATGATAACACAACATACCAAAACCTATGGGATGCAGCAAAAGCAGTGCTGAGGGGGAAATTTATAGCACTAAATGCATATATTAAAATGGAAGAAAGAGCCAAAATCAAAGAACTAATGGATCAACTGAAGAAGCTAGAAAATGAACAACAAACCAATCCTAAACCAAGTAGAAGAAAAGAAATAACAAGGATTAAAGCAGAAATAAATGACATAGAGAACAAAAAAACAATAGAGAGGATAAATATCACCAAAAGTTGGTTCTTTGAGAAGATCAACAAGATTGACAAGCCCCTAGCTAGACTGACAAAATCAAAAAGAGAGAAGACCCATATAAACAAAATAATGAATGAAAAAGGTGACATAACTGCAGATCCTGAAGAAATTAAAAAAATTATAAGAGGATATTATGAACAACTGTATGGCAACAAACTGGATAATGTAGAAGAAATGGAAAATTTCCTGTAAACATATGAACAACCTAGACTGACCAGAGAAGAAATAGAAGACCTCAACCAACCCATCACAAGAAAAGAGATCCAATCAGTCATCAAAAATCTTCCCACAAATAAATGCCCAGGGCCAGATGGCTTCACAGGGGAATTCTACCAAACTTTCCAGAAAGAACTGACACCAATCTTACTCAAACTCTTTCAAAACATTGAACAAAATGGAACACTACCTAACTCATTTTATGAAGCTAACATCAATCTAATACCAAAACCAGGCAAAGATGCTACAAAAAAAGGAAAACTACCAGCCAATCTCCCTAATGAATATAGATGCAAAAATCCTCAACAAAATACTTGCAAATCGAAGCCAAAGACACATTAAAAAAATCATACACCATGACCAAGTGGGGTTCATTCCAGGCATGCAAGGATGGTTCAACATAAGAAAATCAATCAATGTATTACAACACATTAAGAAGTCAAAAGGGAAAAATCAATTGATCATCTCAATAGATGCTGAAAAAGCATTCGACAAAATCCAACATCCGTTTTTGATAAAAACAATTCAAAAGGTAGGAATTGAAGGAAACTTCCTCAACATGATAAAGAGCATATATGAAAAACCCACAGCCAGCATAGTACTCAATGGTGAGAGACTGAAAGCCTTCCCTCTAAGATCAGGAACAAGACAAGGATGCCCGCTGTCACCACTGTTATTCAACATTGTGCTGGAAGTGCTAGCCAGGGCAATCCGGCAAGACAAAGAAATAAAAGGCATCCAAATTGGAAAAGAAGAAGTAAAACTGTCATTGTTTGCAGATGATATGATCTTATATCTAGAAAACCCTGAGAAATCGACGATACAGCTACTAGAGCTAATAAACAAATTTAGCAAAGTAGCGGGATACAAGATTAATGCACATAAGTCAGTAATGTTTCTATATGCTAGAAATGAACAAACTGAAGAGACACTCAAGAAAAAGATACCATTTTCAATAGCAACTAAAAAAATCAAGTACCTAGGAATAAACTTAACCAAAGATGTAAAAGACCTATACAAAGAAAACTACATAACTCTACTAAAAGAAATAGAAGGGGACCTTAAAAGATGGAAAAATATTCCATGTTCATGGATAGGAAGGCTAAATGTCATTAAGATGTCAATTCTACCCAAACTCATCTACAGATTCAATGCAATCCCAATCAAAATTCCAACAACCTACTTTGCAGACTTGGAAAAGCTAGTTATCAAATTTATTTGGAAAGGGAAGATGCCTCGAATTGCTAAAGACACTCTAAAAAAGAAAAACGAAGTGGGAGGACTTACACTCCCTGACTTTGAAGCTTATTATAAAGCCACAGTTGCCAAAACAGCATGGTACTGGCACAAAGATAGACATATAGATCAATGGAATCGAATTGAGAATTCGGAGACAGACCCTCAGATCTATGGCCGACTGATCTTTGATAAGGCCCCCAAAGTCACTGAACTGTCATAATGGTCTTTTCAACAAATGGGGCTGGGAGAGTTGGATATCCATATCCAAAAGAATGAAAGAGGACCCCTACCTCACCCCCTACACAAAAATTAACTCAAAATGGACCAAAGATCTCAATATAAAAGAAAGTACCATAAAACTCCTAGAAGATAATGTAGGGAAACATCTTCAAGACCTTGTATTAGGCGGCCACTTCCTAGACTTTACACCCAAAGCACAAGCAACAAAAGAGAAAATAGATAAATGGGAACTCCTCAAGCTTAGAAGTTTCTGCACCTCAAAGGAATTTGTCAAAAAGTTGAAGAGGCAGCCAACTCAATGGGAAAAAATTTTTGGAAATGATGTATCTGACAAAAGTCTGATATCTTGCATATATAAAGAAATCCTACAACTCAATGACAATAGTACAGACAGCCCAATTATAAAATGGGCAAAAGATATGAAAAGACAGTTCTCTGAAGAGGAAATACAAATGGCCAAGAAACACATGAAAAAATGTTCAGCTTCACTAGCTATTAGAGAGATGCCAATTAAGACCACAATGAGATACCATCTAACACCGGTTAGAATGGCTGCCATTAAACAAACAGGAAACTAGAAATGCTGGAGGGGATGTGGAGAAATTGGAACTCTTATTCATTGTTGGTGGGACTGTATAATGGTTCAGCCACTCTGGAAGTCAGTCTGGCAGTTCCTTAGAAAACTAGATATAGAGTTACCATTCGATGCAGCGATTGCACTTCTCGGTATATACCCGGAAGATTGGAAAGCAGTGACACGAACAGATATCTGCACGCCAATGTTCATAGCAGCAGTATTCACAATTACCAAGAGATGGAAACAACCCAAATGTCCTTCAACAGATGAGTGGATAAATAAAATGTGGTATATACACACGATGGAATACTACGCGGCAGTAAGAAGGAACGATCTCGTGAAACATATGACAACATGGATGAACCTTGAAGACATAATGCTGAGCGAAATAAGCCAGGCACAAAAAGAGAAATATTATATGCTACCACTAATGTGAACTTTGAAAAATGTAAAACAAATGGTTTATAATGTAGAATGTAGGGAACTAGCAATAGAGAGCAATTAAGGAAGGGGGAACAATAATCCAAGAAGAACAGATAAGCTATTTAACGTTCTGGGGATGCCCAGGAATGACTATGGTCTGTTAATTTTTGATGGATATAGTAGGAACAAGTTCACAGAAATGTTGCTATATTAGGTAACTTTCTTGGGGTAAAGTAGGAACATGTTGGAAGTTAAGCAGTTATCTTAGGTTAGTTGTCTTTTTCTTACTGCCTTGTTATGGTCTCTTTGAAATGTTCTTTTATTGTATGCTTGTTTTCTTTTTAACTTTTTTTTCACACAGTTGATTTAAAAAAGAAGGGAAAGTTAAAAAAAAAAAAAAAAAAGAAAAACAAGGAAAAAAAAAAGATGTAGTGCCCCCTTGAGGAGCCTGTGGAGAATGCAGGGGTATTGGCCTACCCCACCTCAATGGTTGCTAACATGACCACAGACATAGGGGACTGGTGGTTTGATGGGTTGAGCCCTCTACCATAGGTTTTACCCTTGGGAAGATGGTTGCTGCAAAGGAGAGGCTAGGCCTCCCTATGGTTGTGCCTAAGAGCCTCCTCCCGAATGCCTCTTTGTTGCTCAGATGTGGCCCTCTCTCTCTGGCTAAGCCAACTTGAAAGGTGAAATCACTGCCCTCCCCCCTACGTGGGATCAGACACCCAGGGGAGTGAATCTCCCTGGCAACGTGGAATATGACTCCCGGGGAGGAATGTAGACCTGGCATCGTGGGACGGAGAACATCTTCTTGACCAAAAGGGGGATGTGAAAGGAAGTGAAATAAGCTTCAGTGGCAGAGAGATTCCAAAACGAGCCGAGAGATCACTCTGGTGGGCACTCTTACGCACACTTTAGACAACCTTTTTTAGGTTCTAAAGAATTGGGGTAGCTGGTGGTGGATACCTGAAACTATTAAACTACAAACCAGAACCCATGAATCTCGAAGACAGTTGTATAAAAATGTAGCTTATGAGGGGTGACAATGGGATTGGGAATGCCATAAGGACCAAACTCCACTTTGTCTAGTTTATGGATGGATGTGTAGAAAAGTAGGGGAAGGAAACAAACAGACAAAGGTACCCAGTGTTCTTTTTTACTTCAATTGCTCTTTTTCACTCTAATTATTATTCTTGTTATTTTTGTGTGTGTGCTAATGAAGGTGTCAGGGATTGATTTAGGTGATGAATGTACAACTATGTAATGGTACTGTAAACAATCGAAAGTACGATTTGTTTGGTATGACTGCGTGGTATGTGAATATATCTCAATAAAATGAAGGTTGAAAAAAAAAATGGTATCACTACTTTGGAAAACAGTTTGACTGTTTCTTAAAGAGTTAAGCATCCAGCTGTTCCACTCCTAGATAGTTACCCAAGAGAAATGACATAGACATATATCTATGCAAATATTCGTACATAAATGTTCATAACTGCTTAGTTCATGATATCCCCCAAATAGAAACAACTCAAATGGCCATCAACTGCTGATTTGTTAAAGAAATTGTGATATATCTATACAATGGAATATTGTGGTGGTGTTTACACTACTGTATACATTTGTCAAAACGCATCCAGCTGTACACTTAAAATGGGTGAATTTTAAAAGCTGGCTTCTAAAAGGGGCCATCAAAAGTTCTAAGCAAACGCTTGTCCATGCACTAGTTTACCTATACTTTAAATACCCTGTGTTTTAGATTCTCTGTTTTCTCCCTTAGCCTTAATTCATAGATTTTTTTCTTCTTAATGGTATGTGGTTCTTTCACTTGATTAAGTTATCTGCCACTGAAAAGTTGCTCGTTTCCCCTTTGTATTTAATACATATTTTGTAGAGAGGTATTTTTTTTTAAATTCATTTTATTGAGATATATTCACATATTATGCAGTCATACAAAACAAAACATACATTCAGTTGTTAACAGAACCATTACGTAGTTGTGCATTCATCACCAAAATCAATCCCTGACACCTTCATTACCACACACACAAAAATAACAAGAATAAAAATTAAAGTGAAAAAGAGCAATTAAAGTAAAAAAGAACAATGGGTGCCTTTGTTTGTTTGTTTGTTTTCCTTCCCCCATTTTTCTACTCATCCATCTGTAAACTAGACAAAGGGGAGTGTGGTCCATATGGCTTTCCCAATCACATTGTCACCCCTCATAAGCTACATTTTTATACAATCGTCTTCAAGATTAATGGGTTCTGGGAGGTATTTTTGAACTATATAAATATCCTGTTCCTCATCAAAAAATCAAGTTATTGATTTACTTATATTTGTTTGGACTTACAGTTTCCTATTTTATTCAATGGATCATAATCTGTTGCTCTCATAATTAATTTTAGTGCTCAAATTAACCCTGATATGGCTAGTGGCAGCCCCTTCAAGTTGGCTTCTATGTCCTTTTGACATTTTTTTTTAACACTTCCTTGCTTAATGGCACAAGATGTTCCAGGCTTTTCTTATACTTTCCTTCTCCATCCCTGTAATCAGTAATTTTTCCAAGAAGTCCTAGTTTCTTTTATTGGTATTTAGAAGCCAATATCTGAGTGTCAGGTGTGTTTGTGTATATTAGAGGCTCACTGCTCCTAGTCTCCCTCAGTGAACAGAACTAGGGAATATAGGAAATATACCTCAGACCAACTGAATCAGAATCTGCATTTTTAACAGAATCCCCAGGTGATTCACATGCACATTAAATTTTGAGTAGCTCTGCTCATCTAGAAAGTAGATGACCTTAATGTCCAAGCTAGTTGTTGGAGCATCAGCCATTACAGCTGCGTTTCAGGCATCAGGAAGGAGGAAGGAGGCAAAGAGACTCACTTCCCTGTTGCTTAAAGCTCCCTTTAATTCCAGGAGACTCACAACAATTCTGCTAACATCTCATTGCTTAGAACTTAGTCATCTGGCTGCTAGCCTGGGAAATCTAGTCTTTTAGTTGGACCCATTGCTACATGGAATAAAATTAAGGTTCTGTTTCTAAGGACAAAGGGGATAATGGATGTTGGCCTTACTTGGTAGCAGCTTCTGTGTCAGCATGCTGAGAAGTTATTGGTAGCAGCAGCCAACACTGGACACAGCTACCAGTCACCCATATGTGGGCAACAGGGAAGTCACTATGGTCATCCCAGAGTTAAAGCATAGAAGAAAAATCACTACCCAGATAGGTCCCTTTCATTCAGTCACTGTTACCATCATGTCCACCCGCCCTACCTTCTACCAGACCCCGGATGGGAGCTAGGTCTAGAATTCAGTGAGCATTGAGGTAGAACAGAGTTTGGAAGGCACAGTTTAGCACAGTGGCTCAGTCAGCAGACCCAGGTTCAAATCCCAGGGCCATGGATTACCAGCTCTAGGGTTTTCTGCCTGTTATGTCTCCTAGCAGGGCTTCATGAATTTGAGCTAAAAAGAGGATGAGCCTAAGGCTATGTCACAGACTGTTGTGAAGATTTAAGGAGAATAACCCATGCACAGTTCTTGGAGCATCTGGTCCATAGTGAGCTCTCTATAAATTATCACTCCATTATTATCACTGAGCAGAAATGCCACGAGCAAAGCACAGTCTCCTTTGAGGTGGCTGCCAGTCCTGCCAGTGGGCGTGGTTCCAGAGACCTGTTTCACAGGAAGTCCAGACGCCACCCACTTGGAAGTGCCATAGATTTACTTAATACTTTAAGCCCAGTATCTCCACGAGTTTAGAGAAGAGACATTTCCCACATGATTGCAACCAACTCTGTTTATTGTTCTACATCCTTGTGACAGATACCCAGCACTTTCCTGTTTTGTTATTTTATGGAAGAGTATCTTTCCCCAAGTTTGGTTTCCCTCCTTGACCACTTGAACTGCTTCCAAAACATTTTTTAATCAATACTTTAAAAAAAAAAGTGGTAGATACAGCATTCAACTTGGCATAAATTCTCTCCTCGATAAAGCCTCCAGCCACCACTGTCCCTTTACAAGGGTTTAGCAAAATCTGGCAAGTCCATTATCCACAAATGGATACATGAAAAGTGACACTATCATTTTCCTAGACAACCCCCTGGGGGCAATTTGGCTTCTTTTACTTTGTTATTAATACAGCCGGTTTTGCTGAGTACCTTAGGGGAACTTGAAAGACCACTTCTTGTTATTTTAACATCATCACTAGTTTATCATTTCAATTTATAATTCTAACACGTTTGCCAATGGTTTCAGGTATGACTGAAAGAAACACCTAAAAAAAACAAAGAGCATTTTTCTTTTTAAGATCTGTGTACCCATGACGCATGGGAAAAGATTTAAAGGGTGCCAAAAAGGTGTGTGAGTGCGTGTGTCTTTGTGGTTGTTTATGTAAAACTAGGACTAAATGTTCCTGTGTGGTACTACTTTAGCTCCTTTTGTCACTTCCCAGGTTATCCTGTGGCCTGGGCCAAGAGATCTAGGATAAAAGAGTCACTGGGTTAGGTCTTTAAAAAAAAAAAGAAAAAAATCAGGTTTAAGGCAAGTTAATAGTTTTATTTGATAAGGCTAATTTTTCCTACTGTAACTCGAATGCTCAGATGCTCATTGCTATCTGCCATAGAAAAGTGCCCCTTACCTGCTGGCAAGCATCTGGGCATGGTCAAAGTATTTCATTTGAATGCCAAGTACATCTCTGCCACAAACAAGCAGCAACATATCTAACAAACCATCCATTCATGCAACAAACATTTGTTTTTGTATCTACAATGTGCAACATGGATGCTACAGGTAACCAAGTGAACAAAATTCAATACCCCTGAAAGATTTACAGTATGTGTTAAGGGGTGTTATAATTGTACTTTTTTTAAAACGATAGTAGCTATATTTATGTAGATGATAGATAACAACATAGAACATGCTCAAAACTAGTTCTTTCAGGGAGCCAACTTTTGAAAGGCTACATGAAGGGCAGGAGAGCAAGCAGTTATGAGCATAGGCTTTGGAGCCAGGAAGACCTGGGTGGAATCTTGGTTCTGCTACTCAGCCTCAGTTTCCTCTGCTATAAAATGGAGACAATAATAGCCTTGAAGATAGTCAGGACAATTAACAGAGACAATATATGAAGTGCCAAGCATAGAAGTATTCAGCAAATAGGAGTTAATGTTATTATGTGCCCAGGTGGTACTTTTAGGGCACCAGGAAGGAGTTCCTGCTCAAATTTTCCCCACACATGTCAGTCATAGTACTTGAAATCCCAGCATTAGGATTTCAGTGTGGGGTCTATTGTTTAATTGCTGGAAGGCCTCTGTTAAAATGCAAATGTGTTACTTGAAAGTGCTAACAGTCATTAAAAGATGTGACTACTTAGCAAGGATGAATAAAATTGACCAGCAAATAACAGAATAGGACTGGAAAACAAGGCAGGTGATGACAATACCTAGCTACATACCAGGCACTGTGGCATGTGCTTTTCATATGTTATCTCAATTAATTGTCAAAACAATCCTATGAGAAAGATGCTGTTACTATTACCATTTTCAGACAAGGAAACTAAGCCACCAAGAGATTAGGTCAATTGTCCAAGTTCACATAGATGGTTAGTGGAAGAGCCAAACTTGGAGCCCAGGTCTTTTGGAGTATTTAGGAAGTACGTGAAGCTATGGTCCATTAAGTGAGGAGGAAGACACCAAAAGAAGACGAGGGAGTGCACTAAGGGTCACCTGCCACCAGGAGCAGTCAGGGACGCTGTGGTAACATGACCACATTTACTGCTTCACCAACTGATAATGGCCAGTGAAGGGGATGAGCAGTGTGCCTGTATGTCACCTTTTAAGGTGTATTTCCTTCTCTCATACTTTCCAAGGCTTGAGATGTGCTCAGCATCTAATAGTCTAGTACAGATGAATGACAATAAAATCATGCAGACAGGACAGGATGTAGGTATTTAGTTAGAAGATACAAAAGCAATGCAAGCACTGAGACTTGATGTTGTTAGCCCACAGGGTGGGCATTGCATGCCAATTCATAATTTGTGGAATTTTCCATTCTGTCACTAGACACCTGTTGAAGAACACAAACAACTCCTGTACACAGACAAATGAAAGCTGTTATATTTCTCATTGGGGATCCTGTCTGGTCTTTATATATCTTTAAAAAAATTATTAGAGAAGTTGTAGGTTTACAGAACAATCTTGCGTAAGATACGGATTCATATATACCACCTATGCTGGTTTGAATCTATTATGTCCCCACAAAAGTCATGTTCTTTAATGTACTCTTTTTTGGGGGCAGACTTATTAGTCTTTTGATGAGGGTGGAACCTTTCGATTGAGTGTTTCCATGAAGATGTGACTCACCCAATTGTGGGAGAGACCTCTGATTAAATTATTTCCATGGAGGTATGGACCCCACCCATTCAGGGCGGGTCTTGATTAGTTCACTGGAGTACTTAAGAGAGCTCAGGGGCCAACACTGATACTTGGAGATTCTTGGAGATGCAGACCAAAAGATGTTTGGAGATGCTAAGCTAAGAAATGAAACCCAGAGTTTGCCTTGGAGAAACTAAGAGAGGACCCCCAGATGCTTAGAGAGAAACACCCTGGGAGAACAAGATGCACAGGAGCTGAGAGAGAGAAGCTAAGAGAGACAGAAAGCCTAGAGACATTTTGAAAAAGCCATTTTGAAACACACACAACCCGGGAGCAGACACCAGCCATGTGCCTTCGCACCTGACAGAGGTGTTCCGGATGCCATCAGCCGTTCTTTAGTGACGGTATCCTCTTGTTAATGCTTTAGTTTGGATACTTTTATGGTCTTAGAACTGTAAACAACCCTTTATGAAAGCCATTCCATTTCTGGTATTTTGCATAACAGCAGCATTAGCAAATTGGAACACTACCCCATGACCAACACCTTGCACTGGTGTGGAACATTTGTTACATTTGATGATAGTGCTTTTTTATAATTGTACTGTTTTGTTTTAACAGTAGTGGCCAGCATTTATTGAGAGATTCTATGTTCTACGCTCTACTCTGTGAAGCAATTTACATGGATTACCTCATTTAAAACATCCAATACAGAGGCCTGTGAAATATGTTCTATTTTTTTTTTAATTAGAGAAGTTGTAGGTTTCAGAAAAATCATGTAAAAAATAGTGTTCCTGTATACCCCCCAATTATTGACATTTTGCATAAGTGTGGTATCTTTGTTACACTTGATGAAAGACTGCTAAAATAGCACTATTAATTATAGTCCATAGTTTATGTAAGGTGTATTTCACTCTTATATACCACCTGATTATTAATATCTTGCATTAGTGTCATTATTTATCATGGTTAGTGAAAGAACATTCTTACACTTGTACTATTAACCCCAGTCCATTGTCCACAACAGGGTTTACTATGTTATACAGTCCCATGTTTTATCATCTAACTTTCATTCTAGTGACATAACATGATCAAAAAATTTTCCCTTCAACCACATTCACATACATAATTCAGCACTGTTAATTACACTCACAGTAATGTGCTACCATTACCACCATCCATTTCCAAAACTTTACAATCAGCCTAAATAGAAATTCTGCACAAATTAAGCATTAGCTCCCCACTCTCTATCCCCAATCTATTCCCTAGTAACCTACATTCTAGATTCTAACTCTGTGAGTTTGCTTGTTATAATTAGTTTTATCAGTGAAATCATACAATATTTGTCCTTTTGTATCTGGCTTTATTTGACTCAACATGGTGTCTTCAAGGTTCATCCATGTTGTATTGTAGCATGTACCAGCACTTCGCTTCTTTTTATGATTGAATAATATTCCAGTGTATGGATATACCACCTTTGTTTATCAGCTCATCTGTTATTGGACACTTGGGTTGCTTCTACATTTTGACTATTGTTAATAATGGTGCAGTGAACATTGGTGTACAAATGTCTGTCTGAGTCCCTACTTTCAGTTCTTTTGGGTATATACCTAAGAGTGGAATTTCCGGGTTATATCGTAATTCTATGTATAACTTTCTGAGGAACCTCCAACCTGTTTTCCATAGAGGCTGCACCATTTTACATTGCCAAAAAAATGTGAAGTTTCCTATTTCTCCACATCCTCATCAACACTTGTTTTCTTCAGTTTTTTAAAATAATAGCCATCCTAGTGGGTGTGAAGTGGTATCTCATTGTAGTTTTAATTTGAATTTCTTTAATGGCTAATTATGTTGAGCATATTTTCATATACTTATTGACCATTTGAATATCTTCTTTGGAGAAATGCCCATTCAGATCTTCGGCCCATTTTTTAATTGGGTTGTTTGTCTTTTTGTGGTTGAGTTGTAGGGGTTCGTTCTTTATATATTGTGCACAATAAATCATTATCAATTTAACTAATAAGAACCTAGTTTAAGTAGTACCAACCTAGTTTCAGTATTATACAAACTGTCTAGTCCTATATATCTCTTTCCTCTCTCCTTCAAATTGTTAACAACTCAGTTTATACCCTTATACATTGTCTACCCATTCACATAGATTTAAAATGTCATTTTACACATTTGCCTGTTAAGTTATATGGGAAAGCAGTTATAAACCAAAAGTACAATAATACAGGATTTTATATTTACTATGTAGTAACAAAAATTTAACGTTTGCTATTTCTCCTATGGCTTTGAGTTACTATCTAGTGTCCTTTTATTTCAGCCTGAAAGACTCCCTTTAACATTTTCTGTAGGTCAAGTCTTCTGATTATAAACTTTCAACTTTTGTTTATCTGTAGATGTTTTTATTTCTCCTTTATTTTTGAAAGATATTTTGGCCAGATATAGACTTCTTGGTTCAGTTTTTTCTTTAAGGACTTTAAATTTGTCATCCCACTCTCTTCGGGACTCCATTGTTTCTGATGAGAAATCTGCTGTTAATCTTATTGGAGAACCCTTGGATGTGACAAATCCCTTCTCTCTTGCTGCTTTCAAAATCCTGTCTTTGCATATTGATGATTTTCCTATAATGTATCTCAGTGAAGATCTTTTAGAGTCTACTCTGCTTGGAGTTTGTTGAGCTCCCTGGATATGTATATTCATGTCTTTCATCAGATTTGAGAGGTTTTTCAGCCACTATTTCTTCAAATATTTTTCCTGCCCCTTTCTTTCTTTCTTGTCCTGGGATTCCAGTCATGCATCTCCTGGTAATCTTGATGGTGTCCCACAGGTCCCTCAGGCTCTGTTCATTTTTCTTCATAAATTTTTCTTTCTACTCCTCACACTGTTCAGATCTGCTGTTGAATTCATCTAATGAGTTTTCATTTCAATTACTGTACTTTGCAGCTCCAAAATTTCTGTTAGGTTCTTTTTTACAATTATCATCCCTTTATTTTTTTCAGACAAATGTTTTCCTAGTTTCCTTTAGTTCTTTATGGATTCCTTTAGTTTACTGAACATATTTAAGATGGTTGGTTTTTAAAGTCTTTGACTAATATATCCAATGTATAAGCTTCCTCAGGGGTGGTTTCTGGAAAAATTTTTTTCCTGTGAATAGGTCATACTTTTCTGTTTCTATTTTGTAGATTGTTGTACAGAACTGGACATTCTGTTTATTATGTTGTTACAACTCTGGAAATCTAGTTCTCCTTCTTCTCGGATTGCTAGGTTTGTTGTTGTTGTTGTTGGCTGGAGCTGTCAATTTGTGACTTTTCCAAACTATTTTTCTCCACATGGACAATGGAAAAAGAGAAAAAGCAAAGCGCTGCCTCTTTAAGACTCTTCTGCCTCTTTTGCCAGAATGGGGTTGGAACCATGGCTTCCCTCAGAGACAGCTCCCCAGCATCTGAAGTAGCTGATCAAAAGCAGTGATCAGTGATCAGATCACACCCCTGGATTTTGGAGGACTAGGTTCTTATAGCCCACTCTGGCACTGGTAAGCTGCACCAAGAGCCTGGGCTGCAGTCCCCACAGCTGCCTGCCATACTTCGGGGGCGTGAGAAGGTGATAGTAACTGCATTGAGGGTATAATTCACTGATTTTTACCACAATTTACCGGACTCTTCCTCCAGCTCTTCCCTGGATGCTGCACATTGTTTCTCTATACTCCAGAGTTTCAAAATGGTTGATTCAGACAGTTCCTGCCAGTCCAATAGCTGTTTTGGTGGAGGGACGGCTTCCTACTCTGCCATCTTCCCACAATCCTCTGTTTGCTCTGTATTTTCTAACATAAAAGTAGTCAATGTTTTTAAAAAATTGAAACATAAAATAGTCAATGCTGAAACCATTGAGTGTAATATAATCTCCACTTGACATGTCAGTGTGAGTTTTTTTGGGTGTCTTTGAAGGCATTTTTTGTGCCTGGAAATGACTATTTAAAGGTAATTAAAAATTTTTATATGTTCAATATAAAATATGTCAGATGATGATAAGCTATGATGAAAAATGAAGCAGGGTGAAGGGGGTAGAGAGCTAAGGTGTGGGAGGAAGGTGTGATGGTTAGGTTCATGTGTCAACTTGGCCAGGTGATAGTACCCAGCTGTCTGGTCAAGCAAGCACTGGCCTAACAATTGCTGCGGGGACATTTGTGACTGGTTAATAAACCAACAGGCTGGTTTATTAAATTATCAGTCAATTGGCTGCAGCTGTGACTGATGACTCGCTGAAGGGTGTGTCTTCCGCAATGAGAGAATGCAATTGGCTGGATTTAATCCAATTAATCAGTTGAAGACTTATAAGCGAGACAGATAGAGGACCTTCACTTCTTCTTTGGCTGCCCAGCGAAGCGTTTCCTGAGGAGTTTGTCAAAGTTGCCGGTTCATTTCCTGAGGAGTTCATCGAACACATTTGTCAATCCCAGTTCATTTCCTGAGGAGCTTGTCGAAGTTGCCAGTTCGTTTCCTGAGGAGTTCATCAGACATCTTCCTTGGATTTGACAGTTTGCTGACTGCCCTACAGAATTTGGACTCATGCAACCCACAGTTGCATGAGTCACTTTTATAAATTTTGTCGCCATAGATACCTCTCATTGATTCTGTTTCCCTCGAGAACCCTAACTAATACAGAGGGCATGGAGAGTTTGGCATAGGATGGTGAGGGAAGATGTCTCTAAGAAGGTGACATTTTACTTGAGACCTGAAGAAAGTGAGGGGATGAGCCATGTGGCAATCTGGGGAAAGAGTCTGCCAGGCAGAGGAAACAGCCAGTGCAAAGGCCCTAGGACAGGGGTGTGCTTGGCTTATTTGTAGATCAACCAGGAATCCAGAGTGAGCAGGAGAGTGATAGAAGATAGAATCAGAAAAGTAGGGAGTGACTAGAAGTTATTACCCTGAGTGGGAAAGGAAGCTGCTGGAAGGTTGGGATAGGAGTGACATGATCTGGCTTACAGGAGAGGATGAGGATAAAAAAAGGGGGACTATTTCAGAGCTTATTTTATTAGTCCTCATAGAGATGATGGTGGTTTGACCAGGGTGAGAGTCTTGGAGAAGGTGAGAAGGGGTAGGATTCTGGATATATTTTAAAGAAAAAGCCAACAGGCTCTGTCAATGGATTAGCTGTTGGTGTGAGAGGAAGAGAGGAGGCAAGGATGACTCCAAAGTAAACACTGGCCCTTCTACAGTTTAGTTCAAGTCCTATAAATATCTTAAGCTGTGTTTATATTTTTGATATATTCAGTTTTAAGCATTTCAGATGCTAGACTAACAAGCAAAACCTTTCCCAATACTTAAGCAACCATATAAAATCTAAGAAATTAAATGAATAACTACATGATGTGTCAGTTCTCATAAACATTCCAACACTGTTTACAAACTTGGATAGATTCTATTATACTTTTCAACTCAAAACATGGAGTCTACAACTGATTATGTATTTACAAGGCTAATGTGTTGTGTACCCAACAGTGCCAAATTTTCTTAAACATTGCAAACATTGTAGATGATAATTTATAAATATTATATAGACCGTTTCTGAACTTAACACGAAAATATTAACACAATGGATTTAACTTCATTATTTCTAAAATTAAGTCTACAACTCTCCAGGCATAAAGTCACATACCCACTAAGGAAACGGTGTCATCATTCCAAGTAAACTGGGGGTGCCTTCTCATTGACTGGGATGAGATTGCTTGTCAGTCAGATTGTTTGGGCCAGGACTCTGAAGATGCAGATATTCAGGGAAAGGCTTGTGTTGTGTTGCTTTTTTTAAATGACAAGGAGGAGCAAATTCAGCCTTTTCATGGCCCCTATGCCCTGCCAGTAGAGAGTGGTGGGATGGAGGTCTAAAAGCCCACATCCCCATAGACTCAAATTATTCATAGACTCAAATACTTCTTTTGTGATTTCCTTTGACTTTATCCCAGATTTGAGGAAATGAAATTTTATAGCCTCCACCCAGGTTGCTGCACCACTTAATTGGATTCAACTATGGGTATAGTTTTCAAAATTGGCTGCAGGATAGAATCAACTGCAGAGCTTTATAAACACTCACGTGTGTGTCTCATCTAAACATCCTGATTTAATTGGCCTGGAGTGAGGCCAGGGCATCAGGAGTTTAAAGAGTGATCCAGGCGATGCTAGTGTGCAGTCATGGTTGAGAATTGTTGCTATAAGGTGTGAATCTTGTCAAGTGTGTGGGTGTTGGCCACAACTTCCCAAGTCCTTCTCATCATATGGCGATTCAGAAAATTCTTTAGAGTCTTGGAGTACCCTGGGGACTGGAGCAGGAATGTTTACCATCATCATTCAACCAGTGATTGTGACCTTTTACTTATGTGTGTAGATCTTCCACTGGACTCTGAGTCTCAAGTCTTTGTATCTCTAGATACTGTGGCAGACCATGAATATATGCTCTACAATTGTTTATTGAATAAATGAAAAATAACAATTAATCATGTATATTTCATTAATCAGCAAATTAGAATATGAGTATTTTAAGCCTAATTGTTCCCTCCTCACTTCCATTTAAACCCAACTGAGAAGTGACATTTATATAGCTTTCGTAAGGAGGTGTTTTTGTAAAAAATATAGTCTGCAGCTCACAAGAAGGGATGTCCAGATAGGCTACCAATTGATGAAAACAATGCAGGTCCTTTCATTGATTCTAACAAGTGAACAGATACAATTCTTTAGAGTGCCATTATTAAATACAATTACTCAAATGCAGACAAGGGTTTCCAAAACTAGTGCTTTACTAGCATTTGCTGGGGGCTGATTTAATATCCAAACCTTGAAACCTGGCTGCCAAACCCTGCTCACTGGTGTTGCCACCTCCAACTGTGCATGTTCACAGCATACTTGGAATTCCTGCCACTTTTAGCAGGAAGCTTTGTTATTGCTGCATCATCAGTTCTGTTGAGAGTAGCTCATGGTTTTCTATCGCAGTTTTTCTTGCATTTTAATGCTTACTTTTTGTTTCTCTTCATCCGTAGCATTCTGGTTTGTTGTGGATTTTTTTCGTAAGCCCTGCAGACTGTGGTAGGAAATGTTTCATCAGCACTTTTCCATTATCTTCTAAGTGATAGGTGTGTGTTGGTTTTTGTGGATATTTGTCAGTTTGGCCTGTCTATCTTCCCTTCTGCTTCCATTTAGTTAACTTCATGTGTTTCTGAGAGGACTGTGGCTCTTGGGGTCTTACCTCCCCTGCTTTTTTCTCCTTGCTCCTGCCCCAGAGGTGCTCAGCTGGGCAGGCTGGCCAATAAAAGCACATCCTTCTGGTCACAGTGACCCCTTACTTCAAGGATGGGTTATGACCCATACTAGACAATCACAGTTCTCATTACAACTTGGAAAATGAATGCTTGCAAGGAGGGAGCAGGATGCCCTCTTCCTCCAGAACAGTGGTTCTCAACTTCATCAAATCTAACACTTTCTCTTTATAAACAAATATATTGTTACTATCCCTTTATTTTTTTTATTCATTTTATTGAGATATATTCACATAGCATGAAGTCATACAAAACAAAGCGTACATTCAATTGTTTACAGTACCATTATATAGTTGTGTGTTCATCACCAAAATGAATTTTTGACATTTTCATTACCACACACACAAAAATAATAAGAATAGAAATTAAAGTGAAAAGAGCAATTAAAGTAAAAAAGAACACTGCGTGTTCTACTCCATTTTTCTACTCATCCCCATTTTTCTACTCATCCATCCATAAACTAGACAAAGGGGAGTGTGGTCCATATGGCTTTCCCAATCACATTGTCACCCCTCATAAGCTACATTTTTATACAATCATCTTCAAGATTCATGGGTTCTGGGTTGTAGTTTGATAGTTTCAGGTATTTACTGCTAGCTACTCCAATTCATTAGAACCTAAGAGCGTTGTCTATAATGTGTGTAAGAGTGCCCATCAGAGTGACCTCTTGGCTCCTTTTGGAATCTCTCTACCACTGAAGCTTATTTCATTTCATTTCACATCCCCCTTTTGGTCAAGAAGATGTTCTCCATCCCACGATACCAGGTCTAGATTCCTCCCCATGAGTCATATTCCAGGTTGCCAGGGAGATTCACTCCCCTGGGTGTCAGATCCCATGTAGCGGGGAGAGCAGTGATTTCACCTGCCAAGTTGGCTTAGCTAGAGAGAGAGGGCCACATCTGAGCAACAAAGAGGCATTCGGGAGGAGGCTCTTAGGTACAATCATAGGGAGGCTTAGTCTCTCCTTTGCAGCAACAGTCTTTCCAAGGGCAAGTCCTGTGGTAGAGGGCTCAACCCATCAAACCACCAGTCCCCTATATCTGTGAGCACATCAGCAACCATCGAGGTGGGGAAGCCCAACACCCCTGCATTCTCCACCAGCTCCTCAGGGGGGCTGTGCATATTTTTTTTTCATTTTTTTTTAATTAACTCTTTTTTTTTTAATTAACTATTAACTGTGTCAAAAAATTTTAACAAAAACAACATACAATAAAAAAAAAAACATTTCAAACAAACCGTAACAAGGGAGTAAGAAAAAGACAACTAACCTAAAGTAACTACTTCCAGCATGTTCCTATTCTACCCCAAGAAAATAACCTAATATAGCAACATTTCTGTGAACTTGTTCCTACCATATCCATCAGAAATTAACAGACCATAGTCATTCCTGGGCATTCCCAGAACATTAAATTTACCCACGATAGCTTATCTGTTCTTATTGGGTTATCATTCCCCCTTCCTTAATTGCTTTCTATCACTACTTCCCCTACATTCTACATTATAAACCATTTGTTTTACATTTTTCAATGCTCATATTAGTGGTAGCATATAATATTTCTCTTTTTGTGCCTGGCTTATTTCGCTCAGCATTATGTCTTCAAGATTCATCCATGTTGTCGTATGCTTCAGACATCGTTCCTTCTTACAGCCGCATAGTATTCCATCGTAGTATATACCACATTTTATTTATCCACTTATCTGTTGAAGAACATTTGGGTTGTTTCCATCTCTTGGCAATTGTGAATAATGCTGCTATGAACATTGGCAGGCAGATATCTGTTTGTGTCACTGCTTTCCGAACTTCCGGGTATATACTGAGAAGTGCGATCACTGAATCCAATGGTAACTCTATATCTAGTTTTCTAAGGAAATGCCAGACTGACTTCCAGAGTGGCTAAACCATTATACAGTCCCACCAACAATGAATAAGAGTTCCAATTTCTCCACATCCTCTCCAGCATTTGTAGTTTCCTGTTTGTTTAATGGCAGCCATTCTAACTGGTGTGAAATGGTATCTCATTGTGGTCTTAATTTGCATCTCTCTAATAGCTAATGAAGCTGAACATTTTTTCATGTGTTTCTTGGCCATTTGTATTTCCTCTTCAGAGAACTATCTTTTCATATCTTTTGCCCATTTTCTATTTGGGCTGTCTGTACTACTGTCATTGAGTTGTAGGATTTCTTTATATATGCAAGATATCAGTCTTTTGTCAGATACATGGTTTCCAAAAATTTTTTCCCATTGAGTTGGCTGCCTCTTCACCTTTTTGACAAATTCCTTTGAGGTGCAGAAACTTCTAAGCTTGAGGAGTTCCCATTTATCTATTTTCTCTTTTGTTGCTTGTGCTTTGGGTGTCAAGTCTAGGAAGTGGCCGCCTAATACAAGGTCTTGAAGATGTTTCCCTACATTATCTTCTAGGAGTTTTATGGTACTTTCTTTTATATTGAGATCTTTGGTCCATTTTGAGTTAATTTTTGTGTAGGGGGTGAGGTAGGGGTCCTCTTTCATTCTTTTGGATATGGATATCCAACTCTCCCAGCCCCATTTGTTGAAAAGACCATTATGACTCAGTTCAGTGACTTTGGGGGCCTTATCAAAGATCAGTCGGCCATAGATCTGAGGGTCTATCTCCGAATTCTCAATTCGATTCCATTGATCTATATGTCTATCTTTGTGCCAGTACCATGCTGTTTTGGCAACTGTGGCTTTATAATAAGCTTCAAAGTCAGGGAGTGTAAGTCCTCCCACTTCGTTTTTCTTTTTTAGAGTGTCTTTAGCAATTCGAGGCATCTTCCCTTTCCAAATAAATTTGATAACTAGCTTTTCCAAGTCTGCAAAGTAGGTTGTTGGAATTTTGATTGGGATTGCATTGAATCTGTAGATGAGTTTGGGTAGAATTGACATCTTAATGACATTTAGCCTTCCTATCCATGAACATGGAATATTTTTCCATCTTTTAAGGTCCCCTTCTGTTTCTTTTAGTAGAGTTATGTTGTTTTCTTTGTATAGGTCTTTTACATCTTTGGTTAAGTTTATAACTAGGTACTTGATTTTTTTAGTTGCTATTGAAAATGGTATCTTTTTCTTGAGTGTCTCTTCACTTTGTTCATTTCTAGTATGTAGAAACATTATTGACTTATGTGCATTAATCTTGTATCCCACTACTTTGCTAAATTTGTTTATTAGCTCTAGTAGCTGTATCATTGATTTCTCAGAGTTTTCCAGATATAAGATCATATCATCTGCAAACAATGACAGTTTTACTTCTTCCTTTCCAATTTGGATGCCTTTTATTTCTTTGTCTTGCCAGATTGCCCTGGCTAGCACTTCCAGCACAATGTTGAATAACAGTGGTGATAGCGGGCATCCTTGTCTTGTTCCTGATCTTAGAGGGGAGGCTTTCAGTCTCTCACCATTGAGTTCTATGCTGGCTGTGGGTTTTTCATATATGCTCTTTATCATATTGAGGAAGTTTCCTTCAATTCCTACCTTTCGAATTGTTTTTATCAAAAACGGATGTTGGATTTTGTCGAATGCTTTTTCAGCATCTATTGAGATGATCATTTGATTTTTGATTTTTCCCTTTTGATTTGTTAATGTGTTGTAATACATTGATTTTCTTATGTTGAAACATCCTTGCATGCCTGAAATGAACCCCACTTGGTCATGGTGTATGATTTTTTTTAATGTGTCTTTGGATTCGATTTGCAAGTATTTTGTTGAGAATTTTTGCATCTGTATTCATTAGGGAGATAGGCCTGTAGTTTTCCTTTTTTGTATCATCTTTGCCTGGTTTTGGTATTAGATTGATGTTAGCTTCATAAAATGAGTTAGGTAGTGTTCCATTTTCTTTGATGTTTTGAAAGAGTTTAAGTAAGATTGGTGTCAGTTCTTTTTGGAAAGTTTGGTAGAATTCCCCTGTGAAACCATCTGGCCCTGGGCATTTATTTGTGGGAAGCTTTTTGATGACTGATTGGATCTCTTTGCTTGTGATTAGTTGGTTGAGGTGTTCTATTTCTTCTCTGGTCAGTCTAGGTTGTTTGTATGTTTCCAGGAAATTGTCGGATTCCTCTACATTATCCAGTTTGTTGGCATACGGTTATTCATAGTATCCTCTCATAATTTTTTAAATTTCTTCGGGATCCGCAGTAATGTCACCTTTCTCAATCATTATTTTGTTTATATGGGTCTTCTCTCTTTTTGATTTTGTCAGTCTAGCTAGGGGCTTGTCAATCTTGTTGATCTTCTCAAAGAACCAACTTTTGGTGATATTTATCCTCTCTATTGTTTTTTTGTTCTCTATGTCATTTATTTCGGCTTTAATCCTTGTTATTTCTTTTTTTCTACTTGGTCTAGGATTGGTTTGCTGTTCATTTTCTAGCTTCTTCAGTTGATCCATTAGTTCTTTGATTTTGGCTCTTTGTTCCTTTTTAATATATGCATTTAGTGCTATAAATTTCCCCCTCAGTACCGCTTTTGCTGCATCCCATAGGTTTTGATATGTTTTGTTCTCATTTTCATTTGTCTCTATATATTTAGCAATTTCTCTTGCTATTTCTTCTTAAACCCACTGATTGTTTAGGAGCATATTGTTTAACCTCCAGGTATTTGTGAATTTTCTAAGTCTCTGATGGTTACTGACTTCTAACTGTATTGCATTGTGGTCAGAGAATGTGCTTTGAATAATTTCAATTTTTTTAAATTTATTGAGGCTTGTTTTATGTCCCAGCATGTGATCTATTCTGGAGAAAGTTCCGTGAGCACTAGAGAAGAATGTGTATCCTGGTGATTTGGGATGTAATGTTCTATATATGTCTGTTAAATCTAATTCATTTATCTGATTGTTTAGGTTTTCAATTTTCTTATTGGTCTTCTGTCTGGTTGATCTATCTATAGGAGAGAGTGATGTGTTGACGTCTCCCACAAATTATTGTGGAAAAATCAGTTGCTTCCTTTAGTTTTGCCAGTGTTTGTCTCATGTATTTTGTGGCACCATAATTGGGTGCATAAGCTTTTATGATTGTTATTTCTCCTTGTTGAATTGCCCCTTTTATTAGTATGTAGTGGCATTCTTTGTCTCTCATAACATCCTTGCATTTAAAGTCTGTTTTATCTGAGATTAATATTGCTATTCCTGCTTTCTTTTGGCTGTAGCTTGCATGAAATATTTTTTTCCATCCTTTCACTTGCAATTTCTTTGTGTCCCTGTGTCTAAGATGAGTCTCTTGTATGCAACATATTGATGGTTCAGTTTTTTTGATCCATTCTGCCAATCTATATCTTTTGATTGGGGAGTTTAATCCATTTCCATTCAACGTTATAACCGTGAAGGCATTTCTTGAATCAGCCATCTTATCCTTTGGTTTATGTTTGTCAGATATATTTTTTCCCTCTCTCTCTTAATGTCCTTTAATGTACCCATACTGAATCTCTTTAGTACTGAACCTTTCTCCATATCTCTCTCTCTTTTCTTTGTGTCTCTGTCAGTTGGCCTCCCTTTAGTATCTCAAGTAGGGTAGGTCTCTTGTTAGCAAATTCTCTCAGCATTTGTTTGTCTGTGAAAAATTTAAGCTCTCCCTCAAATTTGAAGGAGAGCTTTGCTGGATAAGAATTCTTGGTTGGCAATTTTTCTCACTCAGAATTTTAACTATCTCATGCCACTGCCTTCTTGCCTCCATGGTGGCTGCTGAGTAGTCACTACTTAGTCTTATGCTGTTTCCTTTGTATGTGGTGAATTGCTTTTCTCTTGCTGCTTTCAGAACTTGCTCCTTCTCTTCAGTATTTGATAGTGCGATCAGAATATGTCTCAGAGTGGGTTTATTTGGATTTATTCTATTTGGAGTTCACTGGGCATTTATGATTTGTGTATCGTGTTTAGAAGATTTCGGAAGTCTTCCCCACCAATTTCTTTGAATACTCTTCCTAGACCTTTACCCTTCTCTTCCCCTTCTGGAACAGCAGTGAGTCTTGTATTTGGACATTTTATATTATCTATCATATCCCTGAGGGCCATTTCAGTTTTTTCAATTTTTTTTCCCATTCTTTCTTTTGTTCTTTCATTTTCCATTCTGTCATCCTCCAGGTCACTGATTTGCTATTCAGCTTCCACTAGTCTTGTACTATGAGTATCCAGAATCTTTTTAATTTGGTCCGCAGTTTCTTTTATTTCCATAACATCATCTATTTTTTTAAATTACTCTTGCAATTTCCTTCTTTATGCTTTTCTAGGGTCTTCTTCATGTCGTGTATATTCAGTGCCATGTTCTTCTTCATGTCCTTTATATCCCATGCCATGCTCTCATTGTTCATCTTTAGTTCTTTGATTAATTGCTCCAAGTACTATGTCTCCTCTAATCTTTTGATTTGGGTGTTTGGGCTTGGGTTATCTATATCATCTGGTTTTTTCATATGCTTTAAAATTTTCTGTTGTTTTTCACCTCTTGGCATTTGCTTAACTTGATAGGGTTCTTTTAGGATATGTAGACCGATTCAAACCCTTATCTCTAATTTGTCAGATCTACAAGACTCATGGAGTACACTTTCTCTAACTAACCAGCAGGCGGTATCCGTGAGCCACCTATCCCCCCCCCACACCAGTTCTCCCCCACTTTGTCTTTGTGGTAAGTGGGAGTATGAGTTTTGGGGTTCCAATTGGTACACCAAGCTTGCATGTGTAGTTCGTCTTGCCCGCCCTGCATATGGGGCATGTGTCTGAGCAGTTAGGGAGGGGAGCGGCTTTAATAATCACATCTCCCAGGTGTTCCTGGAGATTTAAAGCTGTTGCAATAGTCTAACCCTTCAATTCAGTCTTTCCACAGTTTGTCTCTGCCACTGACCCACAAGTCCTTGGTATTGGCGTATGGTTCCTGGGACTTGTGAGTGGGTCCCTCTTCCAAGTATGCATTCCCAGGTCCTCTGCTGAGGGATGACTCTGCTATATCACAGGTGAGTGCAGTCCCCCAAGGGAGGTTCTGGGCTGCAGGGCTGTGTAGGGGTGTTCCCAGTCTGCTGAAAGGATGGCTGAATGGGGCGTGTTAATTTCCCCCTTTTCACACAGCTCCTCCTTTCCAGCTCTGGGACAATTAGCTGAGGGTTCGAGAAAGGCTATTGTCCACACCCGATATTGTGGTGTGTGCATGTGTTGTTGGAAACACTTCCCGTCACACTGGGTTGTTTGAGGCAGCTCTGGGCTGTGGCGCTGGGGCCAGGCAGGAGCGTTCCCTGCCCACCAGGAAGATGGCTGTAAGGGGACACCCCCTGTTCTTGGGAAGTTGTGGTGTTTAGCGAATTTTCTCAGCCAGTGGACTTATTGCCTTGTGTCTCAGAGCTCTCTTAGCTCTGCTCTTGTCTGGGCCCAAATTGCAAGTCTTTGAGGCTTTCTGTAATGGGCTTCTTAGAGTAATTGTTTTAGAAAAAGAGAAAAAGATAAAAAAAAAAAAAAAAAAAAAGAAGGGCCCTCCTTGCAGATGTAATGGGCTATTGAAATGCTAAGACACAAGGAGATTAGGGCCATTAAGGAACAATCAAGAAAGCAAGAAACTGGCTCTTCAGACAAGGAAACTCGCCTTCTGGATTTGCATATGAGTCTGACTCTGCCTGAGCCCTGCCCTTCCCCATTCTGTGTTCACCAGAACTCCAAAAAGTCTCCGCTTTTATTTTTGGGTTTTTTTTTTTTTGGCTGTTTTTGCTAGCCCTATCTCCTCTCCGCTGGGCTGACTGTTCCTGGATTCTCCGGTGTCTGGTCTCGGTCTGTCTATGTTTGGAGTTTGGATCAGCAGCTTGAGGTTTCAATAAAAGCTGCAACTGCAGTTCTCCCTCCTCGTTACCAGCACCAATGGCCCCTCCTCCCATGGGACTGAGCCTGGCTGGGAGGGGCACAGGTTCCCCCGGCCACAGGAACTTACAGATTTCACTGATCTTAGCTGTTCCACGTGTTCATGAGGAGGCTAAGATGGCAGCATAGAGAGGAGTGGAAGCTAGTTTGTCCCCCTAGAACAACTAATAAACAACCAGGAACAAGTAGTAAATAATCTGGAATAGCTGCGGGGGAACAAACATGACTGTCCATTCATCATACACCAACCCGAATCAGGAGGAATGCCCAAGATCGCAGCATAAAATCTGTGAGTAAAAATGCAGATGGAGCCAAGAGCTCCCTCCCCCATGGCAAACTGCAAAGCCTGAGAGCCCCCTCCCCCATGGAAAACTACAAAACCTCCCTGTGCTAGAGAGCAGCACTCTCCCAGCAAGCGAATACAGCTCAGCTGAGCTCCCATTGGATTTTAATTAACAAGTGTGGACTGCTCAATTCAAGCTATGAATCCCCAACAAGCAGACAGAGGCTTTTGGTGATGACTGACCTTGGAGAGCCAGAGGACCTCTCTGGGAGGGAGGGGGAGCCCTGAGGATCAGGTGCTGTCTCACGCTGACAGGTGAAACTGAGGGTGGCCGCAGACTTGGCCCTGAAGGGGGGCTTTCTGTCCCTTTTTCAGCTCAGTGGAGAAAGCCTCAGCCATTTTCAGTTCCCAGTGCTCTGAGACAAGGGTGGAGATAACACAGTCAGAGAGACTATTCAGATGTAAATGGCCTCTCCCCAGGGGGTGTATCTTCCCTAAGAGGAAAAAAGTGGGGCCAAGCTCTACTACCCACCTTCCATTCAGAACCAGACCCCAGAGCCTGGGGGAAAACAGACATGGGCCACACCTCCTTACACCAGTCTGGAGCTACAGGCTGACAGGCACCACCTGGTGGGCACAAAAGCACAGTAACTTAAGGTGTCACAGGGTGTATCAATTGAAGACACCCTCAGGGAAAAGGATACTATTGCCTCCTTCTAGACCTGAGCCCGTTCTGGTCTGGGAGAACCTGATTGGGGTAATCAAGGAAACCAGATGCCTAGACAACAGGAAACTACAACCTACACTAAGAAAAACAAAGTTATGGCCCAGTCAAAGGAACAAACTTACACTTCAACTGGGATACAGGAATTCACACAACTAATACTAAATTCAAAAAGTTTAGGGAAGAAATGGCAAAAGAGATGAAGTGTATAATGAAAACACTGGACAAACATAAGTTAGAAATTGAAAGTTCAATAAAACAACTGGCAGAATCTATGGAAATACACAACACAAGAGATGAAAGACACAATGGAGACACACAGAACAGCATATCTCAAGAGGCAGAAGAAAACACTCAGGAACTGGAGAACAAGACACCTGAAAGCCTACACACAAAAGAACAGATAGAGAAAAGAATGGAAAAATATGAGCAACATCTCCGGGAACTGAATGACTAAGCCAGTCAAAGATATGAAGGCAAAAATATGCTTAACACACTGTGTACACCTAAATCAGGGCTCAGTAAATGTTAGCATCTGTTGTGCTCCCCCCTTTCCTTCTAGCCATCTTGCTCTTGCCTAGTTGTTAACCAATTCTCTTGAGTATATCAGTACAAAAGGCTATACCTCTCTTGGGTCTGAATTTTAATCTGAAATTCTGACGAAATGCAGAATGTTGGAGAAGAAAGGAGTCTTATCTAGTCCACCCCCTTATTTTAATTAAAAAATGTTTTTATCAATGTTAGAGTTGTACATAGGCTAAAGTGCCAGCTAGTTCTACAAGTTGGCAAATAGCAGTTTCTAGGCCTTTCTCCTCTTTCCCCTTCCCAAGAGGCAACTGTTTCTGGTATCTAGCTGATTACTTCCATGCTGCTGCATGCCATGCTTGTAATGCCACTTATTCTTCAGGATTAGGCCTTATCTATTGACTTCCCACTACGGAAAATGAGGATCTGCCCCCTTGTTTTACAGATCAGACAGCTGAAGTGGTGAAAGCTGAGTAACTTGCCAAAGGCCTCACTGAATCAGATAGTCTGGGGATGAGACTGGAGAACCTGCATTTGAAAAATCTCCTTAGTATTTTCTCACACTCAGCTCAACCTTGAGGGCCACTGCTAAGGCAGACAGAGATGGAGCTTTGAAGGCAGAACTTTGGCAGAGCTTTGGAGGCAGAACTTCCTTTTTGAGCCTCAGTTTTTTCATCTCGAAAATGGGCAAATTTTGAAGGATTTATAAGGAAAAAGTGGAACTGCATGGGAAAATGCAGTCCAAAGATGAGCGAGATTTTGAGTTTTGGCTGTGAAAGCTTGATCTCATTAGTTCACTTATAGCAGCCTAATTTTCCTCATTAGTAAAACAGGGCTGATAATCCTGACCTCTGAGTGTTACTTGGAGGATTACATGAGGTAGGATTTGGAAAGTAAAGCAAAGCAAAACAAAAACAAAATGAAAATCTCGATATGGCTTGGAGGGCATCTCCTGCTCCAGCTCCCTTGCCCACCTCACCTCTTGCTGCTCTGCTCATTTTGCTGACCTTATTTTTGTTTCTTCAAGGGACCAATTTTCCCCACTTGAAGCTTTCTCACACTTGATATTTTAAAATACACTTCATGTGGCCCTCTATCTGGCTAATTCCACCTCCCACTTCAGGTCTTGATCTAAATGTCTCCCCAACTCAGGGCTGCTCCCCATCTCATGTACTCCACACCCTGCACCCTGGACTTGTGCTTGTAGAATAGAGCATGCCTGAAATCTATACCCACTGTGCTCTTTCTTTGGAATGTTTGGCTTCCCTGTGAGGCTGTATGAGCACAGGGACATCGTCTTCCATGACCACAGGGCACCCACAGCCCAGGCACAGTGCCAGACACACAGTAGGTAGCTATTAAATATTCATTCGCTCTCCTCTTGGCTGAATGCCAGTCCACCTTGCCTGGCCAGCTCGCTGCTGGAACCACCAGCTCAACCTCGGCCCTACAACTCCCTGACTAGAGATGCAGAAAAGCTGGTTGTCCACAAGTTTGTGTTTATTTAACTGAAATCAAAGTCTGATCGCTGAATAGAAAGACAGGCTCAGCAGGAGGGTGTACCCAGCACATCATTATTTGCAGTGAGTCCTGGCCTGCCTGGGGCTGCTCCTCCTTTATCCCCCAGCCATACACTGGGGTTCTTTTTTCTGCTAAAGAAACAAAATCTTCTTTATATGAACCTTTAAACAATAGGATTTCAAGTGGCAGGGAAAGCCCCACTCTGCCTGTTTCAGAGCTGTGGAGCATTGCTGTAATTGACAATGTATCCTCCCAACTGAAGAAGAGGAAGAGGAGCCAAAAGGAATAAAAAGAAGAAACAAAACAACTTTTCAGAAAAGGCATTTTGCAAAAGCCCTGTGCACTCAGAATAGGGGTGATTGGATCATTTCCAGTTGTACTGTTGAGAAAAGAGCTCAGATATAAGGATGGGACTTAGTGACAATCAGATTTTCATTAATTTAATTTCAAAAGTAAAAAAGGCCAACTACATTATGATATTCGATTTTTGGAACAGAAATTTCTAGTGCTGAACAAATTAATATTTAGAAATGTTTTCCAGTGAACAGCTGAAAGGGATGTTGTAGAGGGGACTCAGACATCTGGTGGGACAGTTTAGATGAGAAATGATAGCTGTTGTTAAGAATCTGGGTACCGAAAATATATGGTGCAAGTATCATCTCTCCCCACCCCTGTCTACAGCAGATGTTGTAAGGTGATGGTGACAGTTTAGCACAGTGGTTGAGAATGTTCACTTTAGAATCAAATTGTTGGGGTTTGAATCTTGGCGCTGCCATTTAACAGCTGCCATGACCTTGGGTAGGTTACGCAACCACCCAGTGCCTCAGCTCATCAGTAACGGAGGAGCAGAAGAGGTACTGACCTTATGTCATGGGGTTGGTTGAGTGTTTAAATGATTTAATATAGGTAAAGGACTTAGAAGAGTGGCACAAAATAAGTACTCAAGAAAATTAGCTCTTAAGGTAATAATTGGAGCCAGCCTAAATGCCCATCAAGAGATGAACTGATAACCTGCAGTATATATATATATATAAAGAAATACTCCTCAGCAATAAGAGGGGGACAAAACCTATTACTATCTACAACAACATGGATGAACCTCAAAATAATCATGCTGAGTGACAGAAGGCAGACCAAAAAAAGTATATACGTAAGATTTATATAGAACCCTAGAAAATGCAAAGTAATCTATAGTGACAGAATGCAGATCTGTGGGAGGCAGGGAGAGACAGGAGGGAGGGATTACAAAGGGGTACAAGGACATTTGGGGGAGAACATGATGGATACGTTCACTATCTTCACTTTGGTGATGGTTTCACGGGTGTACTTGTCAAAACTTATCAAATTGTACATTTTAAATATATGCAGCTTACTGTTTGTTAGTTACATCTCAGTGAAGTTAAGACTAATATTAACTATTACTGTTTCCCTCTAAGTCCATCTTTCTCAACACAGTGCCCCAGGCAGTCACTACTTGGATAAGAGCCAGCACTCAATTCAAGTCTTCTTGGTTATCCCTGGTTTCGGTGAATTTTTTTTATTCTCTTCCTGTTTTGGGAATTTATGATTCTATAACTTACTAGTCCTCTAACCTTAGACAAGTCACTTAACCTCTCTGAACCTTTGTATTTATCATCAATAAAATGGAAATTATAATATCTACCTGCCTTTCTGATTGTTGTGAACAGAAATGTTCATCAAAGTGCTCTAAAAATCTGTATAGTGTGAAATAAACAAGGGGATATGTATTGCATTAGCTCAGAGATTTGATGTGTTTGCCAGGGCGTGGTATGCCTGCAGAACTTGATACTAAATACCTTTTAAAGCAACTCTTTTACAAATATCATTTGGATTATGACTTGTATGAATGCTTTTGTTAGCTCATTTTTGTGGCTAATCACCAGGGTCTGTAGAGAGGAGGTCAGAGGAAGGGTATTGGGGCCTGTGGATTCAGGCCAGGGCACTTGGAGAGGCCTAGACCAGTGGTAGCAGTGATTGCTGTACATAGATATTTTCCTGGGAAGGCAAGGACCCCAGAGAATCTTCTTTCTTTAGGCCAGGGACCCCTGCCCTTTGCTGAGTTAGAGCCCAATGCTGGGTGGCATCCCTGGGCCTGCCTTAATTCCTTGTATAAAAATGATTGTTTAGTATCCCTTAACAGAACCTGCAGTGCTTCTCAGAAAGTTTAAGTATAGAATTACCATATGACCCAGCAGTCCCACTTCTAGGTATATACCCCCAAAATTGAAAGCAGGGACTTGAACAGATATTTGCACTCCAATGTTCAAAGTAGCATTATTCGCAATTGCCAAAAGATGGAAGCAACCCAAGAGTCCATCAACAGATGAGTGGATAAACAAAATGTGGTATATTTATATAATGGAGTATTATTCAGTTCTAAAAAGGAACGAAATTCTGATACATGCAATAACATGGGTGAACCTTGAAGACATCAAGTTGAGTGAAATAAGCCAGGCACAAAAGGACAAACATTGTATGATCTCACTGATATGAAATAAGCAAATTCATAAAGTCAGAAACTAGAATACAGGTTGCCAGAGGCTGGTAGGGTAGGGAATGGGGAGTTAATGCTTAATTTGTACAGAATTTCTGTTTGGGATGACAGAAATATTTTGGTAATGGATGGAGGTGATGGTAGTACAACATGGTGAATGCAGTTAACACCACTGAATTATATATTTGAATGTGGTTAAAAGGGGAGATTTTAAGTTGCACATATGTTTTACTAAAATAAAGTTTTTTTAAAAAGCATATGACTGTACAACACAAAGAGTGAACACTAATGTATACTGTGGACTAGTTAAAAGTGCAATTATAATAATATTCTTTCATCAGTTGTAACAAAGGTACCACACTAATGCTAAGTGTTAATAATAGGGAAAATTGTATGTGGGGGTAGGGTGTTTGGGAAATTTGTATTCTTTGCATGATCTTCCTGTAAACCTACAACTTCTCTTAAAAAAAGAAAAAAGAACCCACAGAGGGTTGTAGAACATCATGTTTGCAAGAAACAGCATAAATTAACAGTCAGTAGCTCAGATGAGGTAAACTTAAATAGATAAACGAAATAGCACTTATTAAGAGCTTAAGCTCTGAGAAACCTGAATTCAATTCCTTGTGTTATCACTTCTAAATGGTGGGACCTAGGGCAAGCTAACTTCTTTGCCTCAGTTTTTTAATCTGTAAAATCAGCATCAATGTCACCACCACCACCACCACCATCACCATCATCATCATCATCATCAAAAACCTAATTTGTGGGACAGATGTGAGGATTGAATGAGGTAATGCTTATAAAGATGGTACCTGGCAGACAGTGAATGCTGAGTAAATGGTAAATAACAACAATGATAAACTCATAAATAATCTAAGCAGCAGCCTCCACACTGGTATAGTTCACTTCAGCCAAGTAATCATCTCAATTATATTTTCTTTCTTTTTTCCCTATATTGTAAATAATTTTTCTACCTGTTGTTAATCCAGTCACTCTTTCATTATACTGAGAAATGATCCAGGAGAGTCATCAATAGACCAAAGAGCTTGCCTTGCTTGACCTATAAAAGTAGAAGAAAGGGAGAAGGAAGAAGGAAAAGGATTATTAAGGAAAAACGCAAGCTCCAAAACCATAAGTATTGAAAGACCACATTTGGGGGATGGGAGGAGTTTATAAACCTGGAGTGAAAAAAGACTGGAAATGTACAATTTAACATAGTACCAAATGTGTGCCAACAGGTTCAAACGAAAACACTAACAGGAGCTGCTCTTAGCCTTGGGGTTGAGAAAGCTTTTTACATTCTTCTCTTGGCTTCTCTGTTTTTTCCTAAATTCCCACAATGAATGGATATTGCTTTTCAATAAGAAAACATTAAAAAAACAAAACAAAAAATAAAGCATTTCTGCTATCTATAGAATTACTGTCTTTTTTTTCAGAAAAGCATGAAACCTTCTTGTTAACTATAACCGATAAAGATCAGATGTAAACAAACAGAAAAATAATTGAAATGCCTCAAGCCCTTGATCTGTCAAGCTCTTTCATCTGTCTCTAAAAGCTATATGACAGGATAATTTGGGCAAGACCTGAATGAAAAGGACAATGATGTCTTCGAAGCCCCCTTATGTCCATGAATTCTTTGTCCTGCTCTGTAATCTATACATGAATCTAAATTCTTAAACCGACATATTTCTTCCCCCAAGCCAATCAACCAGTGGGTACAGAACAGATCCCAGCAAGAGGGATCAAACAGCTGTCACTGGTTCTTGCCCCTCCCTGCCCATCCAGGACTTTGACCCACTGCAAAGAACTTCTACAGAGGTATGGTGACCCCTAGAAGCATCTCACAAGTGCTCACACAAAGCCCACTGCCACCAAGCCTACCACTGTCCTATTGTCACTTGGACACGTAGTGTCCTATTTTCCTACATATCGCTGCAGATCTTAGCAGACACCAGAGGCCAAATAGCCAGGGTTCAAATCCTGCCTGTGCCACTTATAGCTGTGTAACTGTAACCTTGGGCAAGATACTTAAGCTCCCTGTATCTCAATTTCCTTATCAGTAAAATGGGCATAATAGTATCTATTTCATAGAGTTGTAGGGATTAAGTCATATTAAGAATTATTAATATTAGTCATGAATTAATATTGAAAAGTGTTCTGAATAGTGCCTGGCACACAGTAAGGACTCAATATATATTAGTTATCACTGTTATTACTGGCCCGTGCCTCTGCTCAGCTTTGAGCATCCACTCTCTCTCTCTCAATAGGTTCCCCAACAGTACAGGAAGCAAATCTTCATTCTACAATGGATAAAAGTCTTTGAATAAAATCCCAAGTGGTATATTATGGACTTCAGTTTTGTCCCAGCAAGTTACTTGGATGGCATTCTTTTTTGTTGTTGTTGTTGTTGTTGTTTTGAGCAGCCAAAAATTCATGGTTTATTATATCTGAAGAAATTTCATAATTCAAACACAACCAAATTGTACATTTTACAGTCACATTCTATTTGTAAACAGTTAAAAGCCACTGACTTCTTTTGCATCTTAGGACACAAACAGTTAGTCAAGGCCATGAAATGATGGCAATTCTGTACTGTTAAAATTTTTACCCTGGTTTAGTCTCTCTTCTTTGACTAAGCAAGCTATTATAATACATTTGTGGGCAAAAAAGAGGGGGAGGGAAGAAAGAAATTTAAAAAATGGTTTAACTCTGTAGTTTTGCAACATTAAAATTTTTTTTCTTTATACAACAAACAACTCTGTAAGCCCAATACCTTGGTTACAGTATGCATGGTTGCTGATTTCAGCTTTACCAATTCAGTTTTATTGAGATATATTCACATACCCTACAGTCATCCCCAGTGTACAATCAGTTGTTCACAGTACTATCGTATAGTTGTGCATTCTCACCAAAATCAGTTTTTGAACATTTTCACGACTCCAAAAAAATAAAAGTAAAAATAAGAATAAAAATACAAGTAAAGAAGAACACCAAAAACATCCCATCTACCCCATCCTCCCTATTAATCATTTAGTTTTTCTTCCCATTTTTCTACCCATCTGTCCATATACTGGATAAAGGGAGTGTGAGCCACAAGGTTTTCACAATCACATGGTCACACAGTGTAAGCTACGTAGTTACACAGTTGTCTTCAAGAAACCGGACTACTGGGTTGCAGTCCAACTGTTTCAGGTATTTGTTTCTAGCTATTTGACTACACTAAAAACTATAAAAGGATATATATATATATATATATATATATATGTATATACCACATAAGAATAACCTTCAGAATGACTTCTCAACTCTATTTGAAGTCTCTCAGCCACTGAAACTTTACTTTGGTTCATTTCTCTTCCCCCTTTTGGTCCAGAAGACTTTCTCAATCCCACAGTGCTGGGTCCAAGCTCATCCCTGGGAGTCATGTCCCACGTTGCCAGGGAGATTTACACCCCTGGGAGTCATGTCCCATGTAGGGGGGAGGGCAGTGAGTTTACCTGTTGGACGACATTCTTATTGCAGCTTCCCAGGGTGGCATTTTTTCAAGACAAGACTTTATCTTTTATATAGCAAGTTGGAGCCAAAACCTGAACCTTCAGAAGTAAAAGAGCTATGAAGGGCTCTGACTACATGGGGTTTTATTCACTCCTTAGCAGCTTTCACACCTAGGGAATCTTAAACATTCTGATGCCTGGGCTTTACACAAACCACTTAAATCAAGATCCCTGAGGGTGGAACCCAGGGATCTGTATTTCAATTTAAAGCTCCCCACGTGATGCCAATGTAGGGTCAAGGCTGAGAATCACTGCCAGGTCTAAATAAAATATCATGGATTTGTGAAAGTTGACACAATAATAATGAATCACAGATGTTAGTAATCAAATACTTCTCCACAGGGATGTTTGGGCCAGAAGGCAAATCAGAACCTCACATCCCTGGAGAACACATGGAAGTCCTCATGCAAATAGGCTTCCTCCAAGTAACCCCGTCCCCCTTACCAGACATGACTGAATGCCAACTTAAACCCCAGTTGGGACCCTGGGACAATCATACTAATAGAAATGGTAGTAGTGGTAGTAATAATCATAATATGTGTTAAGCATAGGCCATGCCTCAGCTCCTTTGATTCTCACGGCTGCCCTAAGAGGTGGCATCATCCCCATTTCCCAGGCAGAGCCAGGCTGCCAGGGCCCAGCAGCTTGTGCCTCAGGACACACTGCCCATCACGCTCTCTCTGATCACAGAACAAGGGCTTTTATTTTCCTCAATTAGTTTAAAATTGTAACCCTTTTAAACTTTAAGAGAATTCCAGGATTTGGTGAGCACATATGTCCACTTCTCTAAAATCCTTTGTGACTTTATAAATGTCATTCCTATTTTTATCTTGAACCTAGAACCCTCTGTCAGCTTGTACTTTCTCTGATGGCCTTGATATTTTTGCAGCTCCTGCCAGGTACCAGGCACTGGTGCTGGCCCTTGGCTTTAGTCAGAAGCAGCCCTGCTCTTGAGTCATTCAGTGCTTCATGGAGGAGAATTGACATATGAAAGGTAAACAAGTAAAGGAGAGGTGGGAAGCTGTGCTCTGAACCGGGGTGGAGGTGGGATGGCCAGGGGTGGTTCACCCTGCACTCTGACATGAGGCTATTGTGGCTAAAGGGTCAGTGCCTTCATTTCCTAGGGCTGCCATAACAAATTACCACAAACGGGGTGGGTTAAAAAAAACACAGAAATTTATTTCCTCATAGTTCTGAGGGCTAGCAATCCAAAATCAAGGGTCAGCAGGGCCAAACTCCCTTGGAAGGCTCCAGGGGAGAGTCCTTGGCATTCCTTGGCTTGTAGATGAGTGACTCCAGTTGTTGCCTCCATCCTGACATGGCTTTCTTCTCTGTGTGTCTCTGGGTCCTTTCCTTTCCTTATAAGGATAACAGATATTGGATTTAGGGCCCACCCTGATCCAGTATGACCTCATCTTAACTAATTACAACTACAAAGACCCTATTTCTAATTAAAACCACATAATGAGTCGACATGAATTTTGGGGGGATACTTTCTAACCCACTACAGTCAGTCTCTGGATTTAGGTGTTCCAAACCAAAAAAATCACTCAGGAACTCACATTACTGTTTCAATTTTCCTGCTCTCCCAAATTTCCTGTAATTTTGTTTATTCACGCAAGTTCCAAAGAACCCAGAAACACTCACCACAGTCCCATACAAGTAAAATCAAGACCAGAGGAGACACACAGCCCAAGCTCTCCAGCCTTCCCTTTCTGACTCACCTGTTTGAACCTCAAGGTGGGTAAGCCAGTGTCTGATAAGAAAAATAGGCAGCGTGGGAAGAGTTCATTCCCCATCCCTCATCTTATGGCTCCCATCCAGGGTGTATTTGCTTAAAAAAAAAAAAAAAAAAAAAGGTGCCCACCAACCAGGAAATTCTTCCATGTTTTTTCAACCCCCTTTGATCATATGGTCCATGGTTTTGATGATTGGGGCAGGGAACCCAGAGCCTGGGCTATAAGTAAAGAGGGAGCAAAAGGCACTCATAGACATTGTATGGGCCCCTGTACTGTACCTGAGACCATGACCCATCTATTGGGAACCTCCCTCGGCTCCCTAGTGGGCCCTTCTCTACTGCTCATCCCAGGGGTCCAAGGGAGTATAGACTCAGAGAGGTGGAAAAGTCCACAGCAAGACAGAGCCATACCTCACTATCCACACCCCCAAAGAGTGTGGGACCAAAAAGATTACACAAAGTGGACAAGAAACTATGTGCAAATCACATTGAAAAGGCTTAAAAAGCAATAGTGTATTTGTACTGTAATGCTATTGATCATGCTACAGAAATTGCCTCTTCTCTCATCTATAAAATGACTGGGGGTTCTGTGAGGTTCAGGGCTGTGATTGCTTTGTCCACCAATGTCACTGCAGTGCCCCGTCCTTAAGAGGCACTCAATACATGTTCATTGAATGAATGAATGCTAAGCTTTTATTGAGTGTTGACCATATGCCAGGTACAGAGTAAATTAAAACACCCTTGGAAACAATATAGAATTGATTCAGAAATTGAGCACTATAAAAGTTAATTTAGTTTAAAACTCCATTAAGAATTAAAAACTATAAAAGGACATGACTTTAAAGTCATACAGATTTCACAAGGTGCCTTTGAAAAGGAACTTTATAGAACATAGGCTCTAGAAGCAGACTACCTGGTTCCTATACCAGCTCCACCACTTGCAAATCCTGCAATTCAGAGTAAGTTTCTTAACCACTCTGTGCCTCAGTTTCCCCATCTGTAAAATGAGGATAATATCAGTGCCTACTTCAGGCAGTTGTGCGAGTTAAATGAGTTCATTCATGTAGTGTTGTGAACAGTGCCAGGCAGAAAGTCCTCAGAAAGTGTTAGATATTATTATTATAGTTACTTCTTTGGCATCTTCAAGCACTGTACCTTGCACAGTGCAGGGCACACAGAGAAGCTCAGTAAGTTCATTGGCAGAAAGGGTGAATAAGAGCTGACTGGCAGGAGCAAAGCTCAGGGATGGAGGAGGATAGGGACTTGCACAGAGGCTGGTCCTGTTCCAGTTCGCCTTCAGGGGAAGGAAAGGAAATGGTCCTGTTTGAACATTTCCATTGGGTCAAGCCAGGGCCCAAGCCATCCACTGGTGGAAGAAAGTTCCCAGAAGTCTGGGGCCACTTCTGGGCCTGACCAGGATGCCCCGGTTTTTGCTCCCCTGAAGGCTGGACCTGATCCCAGTCCCTACTCGATTGGCTGCTGCCCTGGAGAACACTCAGGGACGGCCCTGGCCTTGGTGTAGGGTGGCCCTCCAGATTAGAGATGAGGGGGGAAAGACTCCAAGACCTCTCTACCATGGCCTGAAAACCCCCTTTAGGTGAGTACAGTTATTAACACCATTTCATTGAGGTGGAAACTGCAGTTTAATGCATCCAGCAACTTGCCTAAGACCACTCAACATGCAGCAGGGCTGGGGGCTGGATTCCTGTTTCCATTCTCTTAACCATTACATTATACTGCCTCCCTGACCTAACGGCCCAGTCTCAATTCTCTCTTCTGTAAAACCAGAACTGCCAATGGCTCTTAGTTCACAAAGTTACTGTGAACACTAAATGGTAGAATGTATATGGAGTGCTTTGCCCAGGGCCTGGCATACAGTGAGCATGCATGAGATAACAGGTGGTCAGCAAGTGCTGGTTCAGATTCCCACTTCAGTCGCTCAGCTCTTTCCCCACTCAAGAGAGCATGCTAGACTGAATTGTGACCCCCAAAAAGATGTGTTCAAGTTCTCACCCCTGGTCCTGTGGGTGCGGAGTCATTTCTGAATAGTATCTTCGAAGAGCTTATTTAGATGAGGCCAAATTAAATCAGCGTGGGCTTTAATCCACATGACTGGAAGAGAAAATGTGGGCACGAAAAATCAGAAGCCGCCACAGGACAACCGTGAGATCACCATGTGACAGAGGCAAAAATGCATCTATAAGCCAAGGATTTGTAGCAAGCCATCACCAGAAATCTGCAGACTCTGGGAGAAAGCACGGCCTGATAATAACTTGATTTTGGCTTTCTAGCCTCCAAAACTGTAGGGCAATAAATTCCCTACAAACCATTCTGTGATGTCTGTCATAGCAGCCGTGACAAATGACGACAATGGGCATTTTTAAGCACTTGTGATGCTTCTGATTAAATCCTGGAATAATCTACTACTGTAAATAAACTATGAGAAAGTGCTCTGTGCTCTTGAAAAATGTACTCTACTCTCTGGGCCTGTTTTGTCATTTGCAGGATATTGCTCTTAATATTTACCTGGGAGAGTTATGGGGGGATTGTAGGAGGGAAGGATCATGCAATCCACACAGAGCCTGCTGGGGAACGGGCCCTCAGCGACCAGGGCAAATGGGGAGGAATTCTCTTCTGGTATAAGTAAAATAAGAGCATTAGGAGGATTATTTTTCACAGGAACTAAAAATGGGAGACTGTTGAAAGAATTTGGGATGGTTAGTCCAGGGAGAAAAGTGTGTAGTTGAGCCCAGCTACCTGGGGGCCAGCACATATTTGAAACCAAGGCTACTGGGAGATCAGGAAAGGTCCAAGCTACTTCCATTTTCTAAGGTTTCTGGTATATTAACAATAACAACAAAAAGTTTTAAAAAAGACCAAGGCAGGGTTACAAATATGACATACCTTAATTGTTACATTTAACACGTATTAACACAAAAACAGCACCTTATATAATCTTGCCTGTCAGGATAATTACTGGATTTATATATTTTATAGAAGTCTTAATTCATAGAGCCCTGCAGGCAGAATTGGCCTGTTATGGGACATAAACTTTTTTCAATTCCATTGGACACCTGCTTGGAGAAAATGAAAATGTCAACAGTTTGAGTTTGGTACTGGGTCTGAAAGTTATTGATATTCTCTCTCTCTCTCCCTCTCTCTCCATACTTTGGAAGTGGGTCTGGACATTCAGCAAGCGGCAGAGATCAGAATTGGGCCTCGGAGTGGAGCCTTGAGAAGGCAGGTTTCTCCTCGGCTGCGCCGCCCCCACCCGCACCCCGGGGCGAATAACCTAACCCTGAGATGGTGGGGTGGGGTAGTAGTTGCTGAACTACTCGTTTGGCATGTATACAGCACAGGTATGCGAGCGGAGCAACGATTCTGAACTTTTGAGGGTTCAAAAAGTCCTCTGAAAATCTGAGGAAAGCCCTTGACCTTCTTCCCAGAATTCTACTCCTCCATATGCGGGCACACAAATACGCACGCACGCACAGGCGCGCGCACACTTTTCCATCAAGGAGCCGCCAGGAGTCCACAAACTCGAGGGTGAAAACCCCTGGCCGGAGGAAGGCTCCGCGCTGCCAGGGGTCTCTCTCTGCCCTGGAATTCCCGCCTCGGCCGCTAGGCTGTTTGCGGGCGGGGACGCTGCTAGAGGCGGTGGTAAACGCGCTCCGCCCCCCACCTAACCCGGACCGACTGCTGCGCCGCTGGAGGCGGGGCGGCGCCCCCGGCCAGGGGGAGCGGACTCAGGGCCCTGCCCCGCGCGGCGTGCCCGGCCTCGCTGCGCCCACCGCCAGCTGGCTCAGAGCCGCGCAGAGCCACGCCGCGGTCGCAGGTCGGGTTCCCAGCGCTGCTCCCGGGCCGCCGCCCTAGCCATGAAGATGCACTTCTGCATCCCGGTGTCCCAGCAGCGGCCCGATACGCTGGGGGGGCGCTACGTGGTGCGCCAGGGGCCCGGGTCGGGCTGGGCAGGGAAGGGGCCAGGGACGATGTGGAGGCGGGAGCTCACCCACTCCCTTGGCCCACCAGGAACGGGGTGTTTTGTGTATTTGCAGCTGTACTCCGTGTACCTGGACGGGTTCCTCTTCTGTAGGGTGCGCTACAGCCAACTTCATCGTTGGAACGAACAGGTGAGCGGGTCGGGGGCGAGTACCAGCCCGTGCACCTGAGGCGGATGGGGAAGAGTGCACCCAGGGGGTTCTGACGGTGAGACTCTGGCCAGACACTCGACCTTTCGGGGGTCTCAGGCTCCTAGTCTGTGAAACAGAGTCATAGGAAGGATTAATTGTGAATTCCTTGGCACAAAGTGCAATACATGCATGTTGTACTCTTAATCATCTGCAACTGTGAGACGAGGAACAGGAAGCAGATGATTATCCCAACCTCTTTCAAGCCTGACGATCTCCACCAGCCAGCGGGGTGCCAGCGTGGTGCCAGCGTGGTGCTGGCTCCTGCTGTTCCCAAGACAATGGCCTCGTTCAAAACGAGCAAGCCCACCAGGGTGGCCCCTTTCCATGCTAGTCTCAGGAATCTTGTATATGGATATTTAATCTTTCTCTCCACAGTTTCTTAAGCTTACCCCCTTTTAAAAGGTGGGTCTTTTTATTTGTTTTCAAACTACCATATTCATAGGCTTCAAGTACTGGCAGGCTTGAAACCCAGGAAACGGATGACTTATTAAGACAGAAGGCCATTCCCCATTATCGTTTTCCACTCCGCTAATGGTGTTTTCTCAGGGAGGCAGACTGATTTATGTGTCTGTTCTGTTGGGTTTTGTTGTTCTCATAAAGAGGTGTTATAAGTCTTCAAAATGGGTTAGAGCAGAAAAGTATAGAGAAGACAGAAAAAAACTTGCCAAGAGGCAACAGCTGTGAACATGTTGGGGAGAGTCCGTTCAGACCATCTCTAAGTTTCTAGTGAGTAGATACACCTAGTTTTATTTAACCATCTTCTGTTGATGAACCCCTTTGTTTGGTTTTCCAATATCAAGGTGCATTGGAAAAGTCCATTTTCAGGATTTGATTGAATGTCTTTGGGGTCACAAGAGAGAGTTGTAATGTGATTGCTAGTTAATTTGTATGGTTGTCTCTGTAGTACTAGCACCTGGCACAGTCCTTGAGAACTAGTGGGTGCTCAGGAACTATGGTCAAACGATTGAAGGGCATGGATCCAGACCTCCAAAAGAGGAGAAGCTACCTGAGACTGAAACATGTTTGGGGAGTTGTGAGGACCCTAGAGGCAGGCAGAATGGGGATCCTGAAGGAAGAGGAAGTGGAGACATTTGGAGGAGGAAGTCAGGGTATCATCTCCTGTCCTCACCCCTCTTCCTGTAATGTGAGGTGTGAGTGGGAGGTAGCCATCATCAGGGGAAAAGCAGGAAGCAGCAGGGAGTGTGTGGACCTGCTTACTTCCCGGCTGGTCAGCTCACCTCTCTTCTCTGGCTTTCAATTTTCTCATCAGAAATAATAACCAAGTAGGTGGTTGTGGACATCAGCCTCACAGGCTTCTGGTGACCCTTAAGGACCAGTTTCTCACAGAGCCTGGCACATAATAAATGCTCGAAAAATATTTGCTGACTCAGAGACTTGAAGAATTTCTGAATCTGGCCCTCCTTAACCAATGTATCAAATCCTAGCAGAGCCAGAGCAGACATAAAGTGAGTTAACCTCTATGCTTGATCTTCTGTTTGGGAAGCCATGGGGCAGGGGGTGGGTGGGGGTGGGGACCATTTGTTATTCACTGCAGGGGGCCTTGACTGAACTGCCACTGCCCAGTGACATACAGTGGGGTATACAACAGATGTTACTGAAGACTTGATATTTGCCTGGGATTTTGTTTGTCCAGTTTCCAACTTCCTTAACTTTATGCTTATGGTTTTCCCCTTTTCTATATGAAAAACTTCATTTTAAATAAGTGATTTAGAATTTAGGTGGCTATTGGTATCTATTATTTTAAGACAGGAACTATGGATTGAGCAGTTTCTATTTGCTAAGATTTCCCCCTTTCTATATGAAAAATTTCATTTTAAAGAAGCTGTTTAGAGGCGGGTCAAGATGGTGGATTGGTGAGGTGTATGTTTTAGTTACTCCTCCAGGAAAGTAGGTAGAAAGCCAGGAACTGCGTGGACTGGACACTGCAGAGCAATCTGACTTCGGGCATACTTCATACAACACTCATGAAAACGTGGAACTGCTGAGATCAGCGAAATCTGTAAGTTTTTGCAGCCAGGGGACCTGTGCCCCTCCCTGCTAGGCTCAGTCCCGTGGAAGGAGGGGCCGTCAGCGCCGGGAAGGAGAAGGGAGAACTGCAGTGGCAGCTCTTATTGGAAACTCATTCTACTGATCCAAACTCCAACCATAGATAGACTGAGACCAGACACCAGAGAATCTGAGAGCAGCCAGCCCAGCAGAGAGGAGACAGGCATAGCAAAAAAACAGCAAGACAAACCCAAAAATAAAAGCAGATGCTTTTTGGAGTTCTGGTGAACATAGAAAGGGGAAGGGCAGAGCTCAGGCCCTGCAGGCTCATTTGCAAAACCCAAAGAAAAACTGATCTCTCTGCCCCCTGGATCTTTGCTTAATAGCCCTAATTGCTTTGTCTCTTAGCATTTTAATAACACATTAGATCTGCTGGGAGGGCCCTTTTTTTTTTTTATCTTTTTTTCGTTTTCTAAAACAATTACTCTAAGAAGCCCAATACAGAAAGCCTCAAAGACTTGCAATTTGGGCAGATCAAGACAAGAGCAGAACTGAGAGCTCTGAGACAAAAGGCAATAATCCAGTGGCTGAGAAAATTCACTAAACACCACAACTTCCCAAGAAAAGGGGGGTGTCTACTCACAGCCATCATCCTGGTGGACAGGAAGCACTCCTGCCCATCACCAGCCCCAGAGCCCAGAGCTGCCCCAGACAACCCAGTGTGACGGAAGTGCTTCAAATAACACGCATATACCACAAAATTGGGCGTGGACATTAGCCTTCCCTGCAACCTCAGCTGGTTGTCCCAGACTTGGGAAGGTCGAGCAGTGGGAATTAACAAGCCCCATTCAGACATCATTTCAGCAGACTGGGAGCCTCCCTACACAGACCGGCAGCCCAGAACCACTCTGGGGGGACGGCACTCACCTGTGACATAGCACAGTCATCCCTCAACAGAGGACCAGGGGGTGCAAGGCCTGGAAGAGGGAACCATTCACAAGTCTCAGGGGCCACACGCCAGTACCAAGGACTTGTGGGTCAGTGGCAGAGACAAACTCTGGCAGGACTGAACTGAAGGATTAGACTATTGCAGCAGCTTTAAAACTCCAGGAACGCCAGGGAGATTTGATTGTTAGAGCCGCCCCCCCTCCCTGACTGCCCAGACACACACCCCATATACAGGGCGGGCAACACCAACTACACACGCAAGCTTGGTACACCAATTGGACCCCACAAGACTCACTCCCCCACTCACCACAGAGGCAAAGTGGGGGAGAACTGCCTTGAGGGGAACAGGTGGCTCGTGGACGCCACCTGCTGGTCAGTCACAGAAAGTGTACTCCATGAATCTGTAGACCTGACAAATTAGAGATAAGGATTTCAATTGGTCTACAAATCCTAAAAGAACCCTACTAAGTTAAGCAAATGCCAAGAGGCCAAAAACAACAGAAAATTTTAAAGCATATGAAAAAACAAGACGATATGGATAACCCAAGCCCAAGCACCCAAATCAAAAGATCAGAAGAAATACAGTACTTAGAGTAACTAATTAAAGAACTAAAGATGAACAATGAGACCATGGCACGGGATATAAAGGACATCAAGAAGAGCATGGAACAGTATATAAAGGACACCAAGAAGACCCTAGAAGAGGATAAAGAAGACATTGCAAGACTAAATAAAAAAACAGATGATCTTATGGAAATTAAAGAAACTGCTGACCAAATTAAAAAGATTCTGGACACTCATAGTACAAGACTAGAGGAAGCTGAACAACGAATCAGTGACCTGGAGGATGACAGAATGGAAAATGAAAGCACAAAAGAAAGAATGGGGAAAAAAATCAAAAAAATCAAAATGGACCTCAGGGATTTGATAGATAATATAAAACGTCCAAATATAAGACTCATTGGTGTTCCAGAAGGGGAAGAAAAGGGTAAAGGTCTAGGAAGAGTATTCAAAGAAATTGTTGGGGAAAACTTCCCAAATCTTCTATACACCATAAATACACAAATCATAAATGCCCAGCGAACTCCAAATAGAAAAATCCAAATAAACCCACTCCGAGACATATTCTGATCACACTGTCAAATACGGAAGAGAAGGAGCAAGTTCTGAAAGCAGCAAGAGAAAAGCAATTCACCACATACAAAGGAAACAGCATAAGACTAAGTAGTGACTACTCAGCAGCCACCATGGAGGCGAGAAGGCAGTGGCATGACATATATGAAATTCTGAGAGAGAAAAATTTCCAACCAAGAATACTTTATCCAGCAAAGCTCTCCTTCAAATTTGAGAGAGAGCTTAAATTTTTCACAGACAAACAAATGCTGAGAGAGTTTGCTAACAAGAGGCCTGCCCTACTGGAGATACTAAAGGGAGCCCTACAGACAGAGAAACAAAGAAAGGAGAGAGAGACATGGAGAAAGGTTCAGTACTAAAGAGATTCGGTATGGGTACATTAAAGGATATTAATAGAGAGAGGGAAAAATATATATGACAACCATAAACTAAAGGATAAGATGACTGATTCAAGAAATGCCTTCACGGTTATAACGTTGAATGTAAATGGATTAAACTAATCCAATTAAAAGGTATAGATTTGCAGAGTGGATAAAAAAAAATGAACCATCAATGTGCTGCATACAAGAGACTCATCTTAGACACAGGGACACAAAGAAATTGAAAGTGTGAAAGGATGGAAAAAGATATTTCATGCAAGCTACAGCCAAAAGAAAGCAGGTGTAGCAATATTAAACTCAGATAAAATAGACTTTAAATGCAGGGATGTTTTGAGAGACAAAGAAGGTCACTACATACTAATAAAAGGGGCAATTCAACAAGAAGAAATAACAATCATAAATGTTTATGCACCCAGTTATGGTGCCACAAAATACATGAGAGAAACACTGGCAAAACTAAAGGAAGCAATTGATGTTTCCACAATAATTGTGGGAGACTTCAATACATCACTCTCTCCTATAGATAGATCAACCAGACAGAAGACCAATAAGGAAATTGAAAACCTAAACAATCTGATAAATGAATTAGATTTAACAGACATATATAGAACATTACATCCCAAATCACCAGGATACACATACTTCTCTAGTGCTCATGGGACTTTCTCCAGAATAGATCATATGCTGGGACATAAAACAAGCCTCAATAAATTTAAAAAGATTGAAATTATTCAAAGCACATTCTCTGACCACAATGGAATACAATTAGAAGTCAATAACCATCAGAGACTTAGAAAATTCACAAATACCTGGAGGTTAAACAACACACTCCTAAACAATCAGTGGGTTAAAGAAGAAATAGCAAGAGAAATTGCTAAATATATAGAGACGAATGAAAATGAGAACACAACATACCAAAACCTATGGGATGCAGGACAAGGAGTACTGAGGGGGAAATTTATAGCACTAAATGCATATATTAAAAAGGAAGAAAGAGCCAAAATCAAAGAACTAATGGATCAACTGAAAAGAAGCTATTTAGACTTTAGGTGGCTATTGGTATCTATTATTATTTTAAAACAAGAACTATCAATTGAGCAGTTTCTATTTGCTAAGATCTATGTCAAGTGCTTTACATGTAGAAACTTGTTTAATTTTGACAATAGTCCTATATGCTAGGATTATAATTAGCTCCATTGAACAAGAGAGAAGTGAAGCACAGCTTGCCCAAAGTCATCCTGCTAGTAAGTGTTGGAGCCAGGAATCCATCTCCAGAACTGCTCTGACCCACTGCATTATGTGTGGTGTTTTTTTTTCTGTTTTTTACTAAAATTGACAAAAAAAATTGTATCAGTAAAATAATTAATGATCCAAATGATTGAGTCCCAAATGAATATGCGTTTATTACATTTTTTAATTACTTAGGTGTGATCCTCTTGCCTTTCTTTTTTGACTATAATGTAAATAATAGAATACAGAAAATGAAATTAGAAATTGCTTAAAATTCACAGAGCACTTCTATGCAGTCTCTTTTTTTGTTGTTCCTGAAGTTTATTTACCTATAATAAAATTCCCCAACTTTAGGTGTTAAGTCTGATGAATTTTGGTATATTTATCACCACCATAATCAAGATAGGAAACAGTTCTCTCCTTTTAAAAGTTCCCTTGTCTCCTTTGCCTTCGATGCCTTCCTGCTGCCTAGCCCCAAGCAACCACAGATCTGCTTTCTGTCACCAGAGTTCCAGGCAAGGATTTTATTTGAGCTGCCCAGCAATCCCCTGGGTGAGGGTCGATAATGCAATGATGGTCACCCCATTTTATACTAAGAGTCTGAGTAAGGTTGCCAGATTTATCAAACAAAAACACAGGGCACCCAGTTAAATTGAATTTGAGGTAAGCAACAATTATTTAGTATAAGTATGCCCCATGCAATATTAATATATGCTTAACTGGGTGTCCTCTATTTTATCTGGCAACTCTAAGAACCTAGTTTTTATTTCTCCTATTCCATTGAGGAAACTGAAACTGCTCAGAAGTTCCTGGGAAGTTCTGTATCCCAATAGAATAATAATTTCATTTTTATAGAATTAACTGATTTATTCATTTACTTTAGAAATATTTGCCATGTTCCTATCATGCCATGCACTGTGTTAAAATTTAGTGAAGACTATGGTTTTAGCACATGTGCTTTTTGGCTTTGAAAGCTGGATTTGTATTTTGTGTTTTGGATAACTCATATTGAGGAGAAGCACCTGGCCCAGGTAAGGTGGCCTCTGGTCTCTATCTCAGCCATGGTATGTGGAGCGCTAAGGCTTGTGAGGACCTGGGGAGAGGTGATGGTGTTTCCACGAGGTTGGCTGTGAGCTGCGCTCTCAGAGTGGTCACCTGCAGCCTGCCCCCTTAAAAGGCTCCGGCACCTTCCCCTCAGCTGCTGAGTATGGCCGTCTCTCTGCCCTGTGAATTGACCGACTTCTTTCTGTGCCTTCGGTTTTGTTTGCCCCTCCTCTCCTGCACCACCACCCTAATTAGATTTAAAGATATCTGTAAAGGACACATTTCACTGGTTCATTTTGGTCAGGTGTTAAAGATGAGGCCATCCTGTGTAAGTGAAACTGGGCTGTATGAGCAGGAGGCTTGCCTCTTTGCAAATACTCTGCCAGCATCAGACATGGCAATGGGGCAAGCCAGGGAAGCTTGCAGAGGACCTGCGGTGGGAGGCAAGGGCTGTGGGAGCCCATACACACTGGCTCAGTTCTCCTGATCCAGCTGTCCTCGCCCAGCCTGGCTCTTTTTCCCCTCTGACCTGATGTCCCCTCTTTCCCCATTCAAGCCCTCTGTTCCTAACAGGCTGGTCCATGTATTATGTCTTCCTGGCACACTTCCCTTGCCTGGGAAGACCCCTGGTTTCTGGCCTACTTGTTAGTGTTCAGCCCTTTTTCTAGGCCCATCTCAAGCCCCGTCTCCTCTGGGAGCTCCCCCTTGTTTGCACGAGATGCTTTTCTCTAATTACTGTGCCACTTCATGTTTAGACCTTGTCATGTTCCTTTTTGTATGTATATTTTGTCTCTCCTGATTATTTAAGAGCAAAACGCAAATATTTAAAGGAAGGAATGAATGATGGCTCTGGGTATAGAATACCAGCATAAATCCCACCATACTAGATGCTCAGATTTGATGGAGAAGATGGTGATGATAGTGAAAGGACTGAGCCCAAGTTCTGCTACTCATTGGCTGATGGACTCTGGTCTGAGTCACTTCATCTCCCTGAGCCTCCTCGGGTTACTCCACTGTCCCGGCAGAAGGGTGACCATGTGGACAAGGATGGCGATGATGATCCACCACACAGGGTGGTTTTGAGGAACAAATGGGATAATACATCAAGTTCCAGGCTAATGCTCTTTGGTAGTAGGTGCCACAGCCCAGACTGCTTTGAGCTGTGGCTCTTTATCTGGTGATTCAGGGCACTTGGGAAGGTGAGATAATCAGTCAATGTAAGAAAGTCTGTAGAAGGGCCACAGTGTTTGTGATTCCACTTGCCATGGCTGATGACCACTCTTGGATAGGTCTGGGGGGCTGTGAATGCAGTGGGATGGGGGAAGGAGGTGCTGATTTCAACAGGCCGGTGAAGTCCTCTTCACCTGTAAACGCAGAACTGCACAGTGGAGGAGTGGGTGCAGGACATTGTATTGGGATTGAAAATATGTATTATCAGAGCATGGTCTTCCAAAACAAAAATACCTCAAATAAAAGGTCAGAAGAGTATGTTTTCTTTTTGATCTCTTTAAGTAGTTGTTGAAAGAGAGAGAGGCTAAACTGTAGCAGCAGATAATCCTCTATGTGCTGATGGTTCTGATAGTAAACTATGTGCTATCTCAGAGCTATAGAATAGATTCTTTTTTAGTTTAGAGTTGAACTTGTGGAGTTGGTGATTAACTTTTGGCAGGCTTAACTAGTCTGTTCACTATGTTTATCTTCCTGCTCTGTTATGGAAGGGAGCGAAGAAATTCTTTGAAAGTCAGCTCAGGTTGTAAAACCTGCTGGGAGGGTTTTTGCTCTGTGATAGGCATTAGAACCTTAATCCTGTTGACATTTTCCTCAGCTCTTGGCCTCAGGGTAGGCGCTTCTCCAAGAAGCTCTCCTGCAGATGGATATCCCAGGCAGCCCTGCTGGCTCAAGTCTACTGTGATTAAAACCAATTTGAGAGCATCTGCGATGTTTATGAACACATGTCAAGGAAGACAATTGCCTTTTAAAGATCACTTAATCAGTTAATCAAGAAATAATTGCATGCAAAGAAGACAAATTTCTGCTTCTACTTAACAGCCTTAGCAGAGATGGGTGTGAAAATCCCAGGTTGTTTGAGCAGCCCTGTCTGGGATGCCTGCTGACAGTCTCTGCCATGCCTGAAAAATTTACTTAAGTTTAAAAGAGACAGAATTGTCATCATAAAATATTTATACTACTAGGCTTAGACGAGAGATTGCAAACTTAAATGGCTCCAGGGGTCAGGCAAGTAATTTAAATGAGAGACGTGCATCAGGCAGGAGGCTATGAGAAGTGGTGAGAACTGCTTAACTGCTCCTCTAAAGAGGGACTGTTGCCTTAGGGGATGTGAGCCCAGTGATTCCAAATCTTTTTATTTTCCAGAAAAGCTGAAACGTAAGTTGTTTTCTTTTTTTAATAAAAATTTTTTAGAATAGTTTTAGATTTACAGGAAATTTGGGAGGACAGTGCAGAGTTTCCCATATACCCAAACCCAATTTCCCCTATCATTTAATATCTTCCAGTAGTGATACATTATTATTAACTAAAGTTAATACCTGTACTTTATTCAGATTTCATTAGTCTCTCCCCAAGGTCCTTTTTCTGTTCCAAGATCCCATCCGGGATACTGCGTTTTGTGGCCATGTCTCCTTAGGCTCCTCTTGGTTACACAGTTTCTTTTAGAGTTTCATTGTTTTTATTAACTTAACAGTTTGAAGAGTAGTGGTCAGGTATTTTGTAGGATGACTCTCAATTGGAATTTTTCTGATGTTTTTCTCATGATTAGATTGATGTTATGAGTTTAGAGGAGGAAGACCACATAGACAAAGTGCCATTCTTATCACATCGTAGCAAGGGTACATGTTATCAACGTGACTTAACCATTGCTGATGCTGACCTTGATCCCCTGACTTAGTGTTTGTCAGGTTTCTCCACCATGCAGTTACTCTCCACCTTCCCATACTGTACTCTTTGGAAGGAAGTCACTATGTGCAGCCCATACTTAAGGAGTGGGGTTTTATGCTCCCTCCTTGAGGGATGAGTATCTACATAAAATACTTGGAATTCTTTTGCATGGAAGATTTGTCTCTTCTACTCATTTATTTATTTATTCAATTACTTATGTATATCAGTTTGGACTCAAGGATGTTTATTTTACACTTTGGATTATAAATCCAATACTACTTTATTTTGTTCCTCAGGTTTTTCCAGCTTTGGCCATTGGGAGCTCTTTCAGTTGGCTTCTGTGTCCCTTTGACATACCCCCAACACTGTGGGGTTTTGTTGTTTGAGCACTTTCTGAACTTTTTGGCACTACAGTATGCTCCAGGCTCATCGTGTGTTTTTCCTGCCCCATTCTTATAATTAGCCATTTCTCCAAGGAGTAGTGATTTTTTTTTTTTAATTGGAGAATGATGTTAGGAACTAAGATCCAGGTACTAGGTGCATGTTTATTGCTACTGGGGTACCATTGCTTCTAACCCCTCTCAGCTGACAGAGCAAAGAAATATATGCCTGCATACTAACCTGCATATGTACACATCTATAAATATGTCCATATGTAACCATCTGTATCTATATTCAGCTAAACATGGGTTTGTACTGATGTCTTCAATTCTAATCCATTATTACATGGGATCTTTCTAGTCTCCTCCCCTTGCTTATCTGTAAACTCCCACTCCAACAGTGAGAAACCTGGCTCCCACCATTTGCATGTACTTAGTTGCTCAATTCTGCATGCACAAAGAGCTGTGTCAGAATTGTTAACCTGTACCCCCATGGGGTTTCTTTTGCCTTTAGTTTTACAGACTCCACTAATTTCCAGAGTTACTTAAGTTAGCACCTTTTCCTCCTACCCAGTTCAGTGAGGTTGTTTCATACCTTTGTAATGCAGTTAGAGTGTGTTCTCACATTCTGTATTCCATCTTGAGGTCTCCTGACTTCCTAATGATTTTTAAAATAATTTGCATACATTAGGTTGTGTTATAAAGTTAATTTGGTTTTGACAAACGCAGTGTCATGTATCCACAATTACAGTATAGAGAATAGTTCCACTGCCCTAAAAATCCCCTGTACTTCACCTACTCAACCCTGCCACCTCTGAAGCCCCGGAGATGCCTGATCTTTTTATTGTGTCCATAGTTTTCCTTTTCCTGAACGCCATATAATTGATATCATATAATATATAGCCTTTCAGGGTGGCTTTTTTCACTTAGCATTTAATCTTAAATATGCTTTTAATATGCATTTAAGATTCATTCATGCATTTTGTAGTTTGCTAGCTCATTTCTCTTTATCTCTGAATAATATTCCATTGTATGGCTGTTCCACTGTTTGTTTAGCCATTCACCTATTGAAGGATATCTTGGTTGCTTTTACTTTTTGGTGGCTATTAATAAAGCTGCCATACACATTTGCATGCAAGTTTTTGTGTGGACATAAGTTTTCAAATCATTTGGGTAAATGCCTTAGGAGAGCAATTTCTGGATTGAAAGGTAAGACTATATTTAGCTTTGTAAGAAATTACTAAACGTCTTCTAGAGTGGCTATACCATTTTGTATTCTCTCTAGAATGTAAGTTTTGAAAACTTGAAATCACAAAAATAAATGTTGGTATCAAAATCAAATTTTCTGTAAAACAAACAACAACCTAGCAGACCAAACAAAATGCATCAGGGAGCTGCATCCTGCCCACACACAAATAATTTATAACCTTTCAAGGTGTTAGACCAGAGCTGTCCAGTGGAATTTTACGTGCTGATGCAAATGTTCTTATCTGCTTTGTCCAATTCAGTAGAAACTAGCCACATCTTAAGTGAACACTCTGGAACTGAATTTTAAATTTTATTTCATTTAAATTAGTTTAAGTTTAAATTTAAGTAGTAACATGTGACCAATGGCCACCATATTGAATGGTGCAGTTGTTGGCCGTTATAAGAATTTTGGCCTTTACTTGAAATGGGAAAGCATGGGAAGATTTTGAGCAGGGAAATGGCATGATCTGACTTACGGTTTTAAAAATTTCATCTTAGATACTGTGTTAGGAATAGACTGAATGGGAAGAGAAGCAGAAAGACCTGTCACAAGGCTACTACAGTAATCTAGAAAAGAGGTGACGGTGACTTGGACCTGGGTGATAGCAGGGAAGGGGGAGAGAAGTGGTTAGACTCTCCATATGTTTTCAAGTTGGGGCCTGTGCTCAGTAAATACTTGCCAAATACACGTTGTACTTCTGACAAAGGTCATGGAATTAAAACTGTTACCTGTTTGCAGCCTCATTTCTCTTAGATGTGCTTTAATTTTCTTTTAACTACTGACTGTTGTGATAGTAAGGGTTTTAGCCCTCTTGCTCCAGGGATACTGTGTTAAAAGCTGACTGGGTTTCTGAGTCATTTTCTTTTTCCTATTTTAAGGGAATGATGCTGTGCCTTATCTTCAATCTGCCATTGTACCTGTAGGCCTGGGATGAGGGAACATGTGCTTTTTGGTTATCTTAATTTAAAAGTTATTTTTCCGTGTATCCACTATTTAGCTTACTTATAAATAGTTACTGCCATGATATTAGCTGATATGTGGGTGGGTGGGAGTTAAGGGGCTGACAGGGTTTCTACTGAGATCATATCTCAGCCTTATAGGTATTCTGTCAACCAGCACTGTCTTGAAATATAATGCAAGATGCATATGTAATTTTAAATTTTCTGGTAGCCACATTAAAAAGAGTAAGAAGAAACAATTAATTTTAGTAACATTTTAAATTTAATCCATTATATCCAAAATATTATCATTTTAACATGTAAAAAAAAAATCAGTGAGATATGTTACATTCCCTTTTCTTTCTTCTAAGTCTTTAAAATCTGGCTTCTATTTATAACACTTAACAGCACATCTCAATTCAGACTAACCACATTTCAGTGCTCGGTACCCTCATGTGGCTTCTGTATTGGATAGCCCATCTATAAACATTTCCCTATGAAGTTCAGATTTAGTGGAGGTAGTATGGGGTTGGGGAATTAAATTCCTAATCATTGATACCATCACTTCTAATGTGAAATGAGTTAAAGAAATATTGTATGGTGTGAGCAGTGGGCAATCTTGTAAAACAAATGAAGAATAAAAATACACCCTGAAATCTACCAAACTTGGACGTTGCTGGCCTGTGAAATGTCTATTAGTATATCTAGAAAGATATACTGAATTAGATTCCTCCTTATGAAAATCAAATTATTGTCTACTTTCTCTTTTTGGCCAGCAGAAAAGGTTAATTTTAAATAAAGTGCTTGGGTGAGATTTGATTTGGTAATTGGAGGCTCATTCACCTTAACTGTGTGTTTTCTGGATCTTTCAGCTGAGGCGAGTCTTTGGAAATTGCCTTCCTCCCTTTCCACCAAAGTACTACCTTGCAATGACCACGTCCATGGCTGATGAGAGGAGGGACCAGTTGGAACAGTATTTGCAAAATGGTATGTATTTGGTTTTTGGTGGTTCTTTTCTTTAAACAGTTTATTGAGATATAAAATTCATCAACGTAAAGTGTACAATTTAATGTTTTTTAGTGTATTTACGGAATTGTGCATCCATTGCCATAATCTAAATTTAGAATGTTTTCATCATCCCAAAAGAAACCTCATACATTAGCAGTCACCCCTATTTCCGCCCCCCCCCCCCAGCAGCTCCTGGCAGCCACTATAAAAACTTTGTTTTTATAGATTTGCCCACTCTGGACATTTTATATAAATGGAATCATACAATATGCTGTCTTTGTATTCACGTTATAAAATACTTTATGTTCAGATGTGTCTGCGGCTGTATGTTGGCGTTGTTTGTGGTAGTCAAAGAAACAATACCTGGATTAATACTGAATGAATTGATGAGAGGAACTGTTTAAATGAAAGCTCTTGGGAGATATCAGAGATATGTACTGCTAGTGCCAGGGGTCATGCCTCCATTCCAAGCCTCATCCAATGTTTAGGGAGCACGTCCTGCATATAGCATCTCGGAGGCCTGCTCTGGCCCCTGTGAGCTTTGCAGTTCAACTGTCCACACCCCTTTCCTGGGGCCTGAAAATGCTGTGGACTGCAGATCTATGGTTGGCAAGATTAAGCTCTCCCAGAAAAGAGAAGACTGGGGAAAATAGCAAAACTGGCTTTAAAATATTTAAACAGTTTTTAAAATAAAAAAACAGTATTGTACGTAATTTATATTTTTTCAAATGCAATTTTATTGACATATATTCACATACCATACAGTCACCCAAAGTGTTCACAGTATCAGTTGTTCACAGCATCACCACATAGTTGTGCAGTCATCACCACAATCAATTTTTTTAACATTTTCATTACTCCAAAAAAATAAGAATAAAAATAAAAGGAAGAAAGAGCAACCCAAACATCTCACACTCCTTCCCCCTTATTATTCATTTACTTTTTGTCCCCCTTTTTCCTACTCATCTGTCCATACACTGGATAAATGGAGTATGAGCCACAAGGTTTTCACAGTCACTCAGTCACACCGTATAAGCTATATAGTTATATGATTATCTTCAAGAATCAAGGATACTGGCTTGCAGTTCAACAATTTCAGGTATTTCCTTCTAGTTATTCTAGTACACAAAAAACTAAAAAGGGATATCTATGTAATGTATAAGAATAACCTCCAGAATGACCTCTCGACTCCATCTGAGATCTCTCAGCCACTGAAACTTTATTTTGTTTCATTTCTCTTCCCCCTTTTGGTCAGGAAGCCTTTCTCAATCCCACAATGCCAGGTCCAGGCTCATCCATGGAAGTCAGGTCTCACGTAGTGGGCGAGGGCAGTGAGTTTACCTGCCGAATAGGTTTAGAGAGAGACAGGCCACATCTGAGCAACAAAAGAGCTTCTCTCAGAGTGACTCTTAGGCACAATTATCAGTAGGCTTAGCCTCTCCTTTGTAGTAACAAGTTTCTTAAGGGAAAGCCCCAAGATCAAGGACTTGGCCTACTACAAAAATAGTCCCCAGTGCTTGTGAGAATATCAGGAATTCCTCAGTGGGGAAGTTTAATGTTTCCACATTTTCCCCAGGCCCTCAAGGGGGCCCTGCAAATTCTCCTTACTCTCTGCCCAAATTACTCTGGGATGTATTGGGGCTTCACACTAACCTGTACAAACCAACCAGATATCACCCCCTATTCAAGGTTCTGTGTAATTATGGTATTTGAATAAACTGACCATACAAGTTAAATTTTATAGTGTGCTACAGAAAGTATAGATATTGCACCAAATAAACATCACTTCCTTTGGTCTCACACAGAAGTTGAGGTTTTAAAACACAGTCAATATCATCCTTTACCCTTTAGTCTGGTTTACCTTAGTTCTAATCAAGTCCATTTTGTTCCTATCTCTAATTGATGTCTGATCTCTTTTTCAGCTTCTTTAACATTTTCTGTATGGGGTAATGCTGACATTCATAGCTGCTGAACTCTGGCTCTGAGTCTCAGGTGTCACACAGATACCCGAAGTTGCAGGGACTGACCAAGTTATACACAAACAGCTCAGCATCACAGAATATAGATAAAACCACTACAACTCATGAATAGATGTGGCTGCTGTAAGAACTTACAATCTAGGAACCTTTACCATAAGCCTACCCCTGATAACCTATGCTCTCAGATTCAATTCTTAGCATATGCACATTATAGTTAGTACATATTAGTGAGGTGTTATAGTATTTGTCTTTTTGATTCTGGCTTATTTCACTAAACATACAGTCCTCAAGGTCCATTCACCTAGTTGCATACCTCACAACTTCGTTTCTTCTTGCCATTGCTCAGTATTCCATTGTATGTATGCACCACTTCACCATTCCATTTATCAGTTGATGTATGCTTAGGCCACCTCCATCCATTGTGAATCATGAATTTGGCTGCCAGAAACACCAGTGTGCAATGTCCACTCATGTCCCTGCTCTCAGTTCTTGCAAGTACATATCCATTATCAGGGTTGCAGGACTATATGGCAGCCCCATAGTTAGCTTCCTGTGGAACCACCACACTGCCCTCCAGCTGGGCTGTGCCATTCTACTTCCCTACCAACAGGGGATAGGTATCTCTCTCTCCACGCTTTCTCCAGCACTTGTATCCCTCTGTTTTTTTAACAGTTTTATTCACACGCCATACAATCTACCCTAAGTAAACAGTGATTCCCAGTATAACCACATAATTATGCATTAAACATTCACCACCACAATCTATATGAGGACATTTCTATCTCTTCTCCAAGGAAAGAGGAAAAGGAGGAAAAAAAATGAAGAATAAAAATACAGAAGATAGAAGAAAAGTAAAAATAAAATACATTGAAAAGGTCAGACAACGTCACCACCACCAAGAATTCCTTATCACTCCCTTGTATCCCCGTTATAGACATTCAACTTTGGTGTATTGCCTTTGTTACAATTAATGGAAACATCTTACAATGTTACCATTAACTATAGACTTGAGTGCATTGATTGTATTTTTTTCCCTATGCCATCCAGTTTTCAGCACCTTGCAATGTTGACATTCATTTGTTCTCCCTCATTTAAAAGCATTCTTATATTTGTACATTTAATCACCATCATTTTCCACTCTAGGTTTCGCTGAGTTATACAATACCAGTCTTTACTATCTTTCCTTCTGGTATCATACATGCCCTTAGCCTTTCTCTTTCAACCATGCTCACACCCATCTTGGTTCAGAGTATTTACAGTATTGTGTTACCATCACACACTATTATGCTATCCATTCCACTTCTGGATCTATACAGTCAATCCTGTTGAACTTTCTGTACTCCTTCAGCATCAAATGCCCGGTCTCTAACCTCTTTCTATCTCCTGATTGCCTGTGTTCTCAACTCTCAAATTTCACTCATCAGTGTTAGTCCATATTAGTGAGACCATACAGTATCCGTCCTTTTGTTTCTGGCTAATTTCACTCAACCTAATATCTACTGTCTACCATTTTGTCTTTTAGATTTTATATGTCACATCTTGTTTTATTTTTATTTTTTCCTCTCTCTTTTTGCTCTTACTGATAGTCTTCATTTCTACACTCTTTTCCAAACCTCTCTCCTGTCTTTTCCTATCTACCTGTAGTGCTCCCTTTAGTATTTCCTGTAGAGCAGGTATCTTGTTCACAGATTCTCTTAGTGTCTGTTTGTCTGAAAATATTTTAAACTCTTCAACATTTTTGAAGGACAGTTTTATAGGATATAGAATTCTTGGTTGGCAGTTTTTCTCTTTCAGTATCTAAAACATATCACACCATTACCTTCTCACCTCCATAGTTTCTACTGAGAAATACACACATATTCTTATCAAACTTCCTTTGTATGTGATGGATCACTTTTCTCTTCCTACTTTCAGAATTCTCTCTTTGTCTTTGACATTTGATAATGTGATTATTAAGTGTCTTGGGTAGGTCTATTTGGATCTATTCTGTTTGGGGTGTGCTGTGCTTCTTGGATCTGTAATTTTACATCTTTCATAACAAATGGGAAATTTTCAGTGACTATTTCCTCCATTATTCTTTCTGCCCCTTTTCCCTTCTGGGACACCCATGATGTATATTCATTCATGTTATCATTCAGCTCCCTGAGACACTGCTCCTATTTTCCATTCTTTTTCCTATCTGTTCTTTTGTGTAAGATTTCAGATGTCCTATTCTCCAGTTGATGAATCTTTTTTTCTTCCTCTTCAAATTTGCTGTTGTATTTCTCCATTGTGTTTTTCATCTCTTCTATTGTGCCTTTCATTCCATAAGCTCTGCCGATTGTTTTTTTCAAACTTTCGAGTTATTCCTTGTTTGTCCAGTGTCTTCTTATGTCCTTCATCTCTTTTGCCATATCTTCTTTCAACTTGTTAATTTGACTTTTGAATTGATTTAACATATTTGTTTGAAGATCTTTAATTAGGTGTTTCAACTCCTGTATCTCATTTGAAGTGTAAATTTGTTCTTTTGACTGGGCCACATCTTTGTTTTTCCTAGTGTGATTCATAACTTTTTGTTGTCTAGGCATCTGGTTTCCTTGATTACCCCAATCAGATTTTCCTAGACCAGATGGACCCAGGTCTCAGGAGGACGCTGTATTCAGTATCAGGTTTCCCTGATTGTGAGACCGAGCAGATTGTCAGACTTTCTTGTGAGGCTTCTAGACTCTGTGCTTTTCCTATCCTGCCCAGCAGGTGGTGCTTGTCAGCCCACAGTTCCCCACCAGTGTAAAGGGGTATGGTATATTTAATTCTCAGTGTACCCTGTCCCAGCCAGGAACCGAGGGTATCAGAAGCCGAGCTTAAGCTGTTCCTGTTTTTTTTTTTTTTCTTGCCCCCACCCCCCACCCCAGGCCTTGGGGTCTGAGTTCTCTGAGGGAAGGCCACCACTTGAGCTGGACCCTGCCATCCCCCCTTTTCTTACAATTGAAAATCTCTAACGAGATATTTAGAATGAGAGAAAGAGAAAAAAGGGAAAAAGCAAGAAGTCCCCTTTTCGGAGCCAGTCCCCATCCCTCCCGTTCACCAGACAAGAACTGCAGTTGGTACTTGGTTCTCTGTGCCCCTTTTCTTGGGACACAGCCCTTTTCCAGTATTCTGAGTTCAGCAGACTCCAAAAGCCTTTGTTTTATTTATTTATGTTTTTTTTTTTTCTATCAGCCCTGCCTCCTTTCTGCCATGATAAACCTCTGGATTCCTTTCTTGCTTGCTCTGAGTTTATCTGTTCTCATAGCATGTATTCAGTAGCCCAAATGTGTTAATTAAAAACCACAGTTGGAGCTTGGTTGAGCTACATCTCCTTGCTCCCAGCAGGGAGTGCTTCTTTTTCCCATAGTGAAGTTTTGCAACTCAATCTGCCATGCTGGTGGGGAGGGGTGCCAGCTCCACAGTTTGAGGAGCTTTACTTACAGTTCTATGCTGTGATCTCAGCCGTTCCACCCATTCCAGGCTGGTGTATGATGCTGTCCAGCCATGGATGTCCCCCATCAGTTGTTTCAGACTATGTTCTAGTTGTTCCTGGCTATTTACTAGTTGCTCTAGGGGACTAACTAAATTCCACATCTCCCTATGCCGCCATCTTGCCTGCCCCACATATAAGATTTTTAAAAATATAAATTGTGCTGTAGAGTATATAATAAAAGATAAGTTTCCCTCCGACTTCAGGCCCTCAGGAGTAACTACTACTGGTAGCATCTTGCGTATTCCTCAGAAATGATCTCTGTGCTTATTTGTATATATACATATACCCCTCCCTCATCCTCTTGATCCCACATTGGGTTTTACGATACAGACTTTTATGTACCCTGACTTTTTTTTTTTTTTTTTCCAATCATTTTTTTTTTATTAAATTCAGTTTTATTGAAATACATTCACACACCATACAATCATCCATGATATACAATCCACTGTCCACAGTATGATAACATAGTTATGCGTTCATCACCACAATCTATCTCTGAACATTTTCCTTACATCAGAAAGAACCAGAACAAGAATAAAAAATAAAAGTGAAAAAAAACACCCAAATCATCCCCCCATCCCACCCCATTTGTCCTTTAGTTTTTATCCCCATTCCTCCACTCATCCATACACTAGATAAAGGGGGTGTGATCCACAAGGTCTTCACAATCACACTGTCACCCCTTGTAATCTACATTATTATATAATTGTCTTCAGGAGTCCAGACTGCTGGGTTGGAGTTTGGTAGTTTCAGGTATTTACTTCCAGCTATTGCAATGCATTAAAGCCTAAGAGGTGTTATCTATATAGTGCATAAGAATGTCCACCAGAGTGACCTCTCAACTCCATTTGGAATCTCTCAGCCATATGTACCCTGACTTTTAACATTTTTTATTTTGAAGTAATTTCAGACTTATAGAAAAGTTGCAAAAATAAAAGTTGCAAAAATAAATAAAAATTAACATTTCACATATGCTTTATCATTCTCTTTCTTGTGTGTGTGTATGTGTGCATGTGTACAGACACACTTGTGAGTATTGTAGACATAAATCACTTTGCCCAAAAATACTTCTTTGTGTCTTTCCTAAGATCAAGGACTTTTTCTTATTTAACTACAGTGTAGTTATGAAAATCAGGAAATTAGCATTGATTTAATGTTATCTAACTAGAGGCCTTATTCAAACTTCACCATCTATTTCACTAATGCCCTTCACAGCAAAAGAAAAAGATTTTTTCCTTCTGTGTGTTATTTTTTCCCTCTCTAAATATATATTGTAGCAATCATTCTACGTCAGCAATTATAGATTTACCTTGTTATTTTTCATGGCTGTGTTTTTTAAACATGGTAAATAAATTCTAGATGGCAGCTATTTTCTCTTTGTTTTCTGTAATGGAGAATGTACTCCTTTTTAAATCTATGGAATGAGCTCTTTTTAGCTCAAAATGTAACATGTTTTGAATTTTCATTTTCATTTTTTTTCTCAAGTCTTAAGGAAATGCTCCCTTAACATTTGGCCTTTTCAGAGATGATCACAGTACTTAAAGGATCATTTTTCTGGACTTGGTCTTTTTCCATATCAAGGTAGCTTGTGTATCCTGCTGGAATTAAGATGTTAAAAACTGCTTTGGGGAGTTGGGCCAACCCTTCTCAACCCTTGCATTTCATCCACTGTTCTGGGCTCAAATCCAAATGTTCAGGAAACAGAGGTTTCTGACTTCATCCTGGGATTTGTTTGGGTTTGAGAAGCTCCATGGACAGAGACTTCACCCCCGTGCAGTCATGTCTGATGGAGGCGGTGGGAACCTGGTAGAGCCTAATGATGGGAAGAGACAGCAGGGCCCGTGAAGGAAACATGGCCAAACGTAGGTGAAGGAGGAAGTCAGCCAGGTGGGCCAGGCCCAGCCTCGGTGCTGAGGGTCAGAGAGGTCAGTATACGGGTACGAATGCTTCAGATCCACTCCGTGACTCCCCAGAGAATTGACTGCAGGGCAGAACTATGGGAAAGGCTGCCTGATGCTTCTGAGCCCAGTGGCGGGGTAGGGTTGGGGGCAGCCAGGCAGAGAAAGAGAGCTCTGCCCCAGGCCAGGCTCTAGAGCTCTTCTTCTGGCTTCTTCAGAAATAGAACAGGGGAGCGGGTAGTGAGCCCGATGGAGAGGAGGAGTGGCACTTCCATTCCCCATGGAATCTCGGGGGTAACCAGGGGCCCCACAAGTGAGGGAATAAGAATATTAATCACTATGCTCATGGCAAACATGGTAACAACGTCAGTGGTTGACTCTTCTTCACATTTAACCTATATTAGCTCATTTAATCCTCACAAAAACAAATGGTTATGATAACCATTTGACAGACGAGGAAACTGAAGCACAGAGAGTTGGAGCAGTTTGCCCAGGGTTCGTAGGTGTGTAGGTGGCAGAGCTGGGACTGGAATCTGGGCAGCCTGGGTCTGGAGCCCAAACTTTTGAACACTGTGGCCCATGGCATGTGGAAAGTACCACCAGCACTCGAGGATTCCTCTCCGAAGGGGAAACTGGCTAGCAGCAGACCTTCCCCAAGAGGAGTTTTTGAGTCCCATTGTACCCAGTTACTTGTGCTGGGAGAGGACTCCCCTGGGCACTGGATGTTGTGTACAAGTACGTGTTTCTGGGAGTAAAACTTGAAGAAATACCAGAACATGTCATTTAGAAGACATCACACCACCCCTTAAAAGGCAATTCTTGAATTAGGATGCAGACCTTTGCAGCAACTGCAAAGGAAGCATTTGAGTATATTGTTTGGGGTGGGATATTTTGGCATGGAGCGTTAGGCACCCCCATCTCTACCCTAATGATTGTTTTGGAACATTACACTGTCCCTGGAGTCCCATGAAAAAGAACTTGAACTCAGTTCATAATTGGTGTTTAGACATTGCTGTTGGACAGGAGGTCGGTGAGGGTTGGGGGTAGGATGAGTTGTCTAGGAAAGAGAGGCCTATGGTAAAAACCAGGAGCAGTGTATAATCCCTTGCTCTCTCTTTCTCTACTCAAGACTTTCTAAAACCTACCCCCTCAACTGCCCGCCAAAAATAAAAGAGCAGGAAGGTGTTTTCATCCAAATCAGAGGGAGGCCAGTGCTATATAGTCAAAGGCTTGCAATGACCATGCTCTGGTAACAGCTTAGAAAGAACAGATTTGAGGATAGGAATGAAAAAGAGTCTTCCTAGGACCTACAGGTTAAGGGGGCCCATGGGACATTTGGCTCACACATACTAAAAGGGTGGAGTGTAACCTGACTTATGTCTGTCCTACCCTTGCCCTTGTAGTTGTATGTGTGTTTGGAAGTAGTGGTGGGAGACACAATTATTGTCCTTTTGTTTGTTGAAGTGGATAAAACCGAATCATCCATACATAAAAAGACTGGCACATTTTCATCTGAATGCATATATAAAACCAAATTAACTCAAGGCTGCAGCTGGCAAGAACATGCAGAGGATTTCTGCACTATGGTAGTGGATGAGATCGAAGATGTTTTTTTGTGCCTGCCGTGAGCCTAGGTGCCGGGATATGGTGGGGGCAAGGCACCGATGGCTTTTACTGTCACAGAACTCGTAGCCTAATGTAATGCTCATTCTGGTTCTGCCATTAACTTGCTATGACCATGGGAAAATGTGAATCCTGGCGTCCTCATCTATACACTGGGGATAATGATAGCCATCTGATAGGATGATTATAAGGATAAATGAGATATAGTTCTTAGCACATAGTAAATACCCAATAAACAGTAGATGCTACCACTACTACTATTTCTACAATCTAGGTGAGGAGTCAGGATATAAACATAAAAAGACAAAGATTCATAATAATTCTAAATGCAAAGTGGCTAGAGTTCTCACAGTATGCCCATGCATTTTTTTCCTACTAAAAGCAGGTAATAGGGATGTTTCACCAAGCTGCAGAAAACTGCATTGGTTTTTTGAATGGATAGAGTTCTCTTAAAAATGAAAAAAATTTTAAAAGATGAACACATAGTTTTTTTTTTAGATATTCAGTAAAAGGTAAGCCCCCTCTTACCTCTGACCTGTGGTCTCGCAGTTTCAGCACCCCAGAGGATTTTATTGCTAATATTCTCTGGGATGAAGGTACTCTAGGCATACACTTGCATATTTCTAATTACATGCCTTCACCTCTCTTTTCTTTACATGCCATTCTGCACCTTTTTCCTGTTATGAATATATTGGGATGTATGGATAGATTATTGATTGTAGCATTGTTTGTAATAGCAAATAATTGGAAACCACCTACATTTCCATCAGTGAGGAACTATTCAAATAAATCATGGTACATTAATTCAGTGAAATATTATGCAGCTATAAAAGTGAGGATGCCCTTTCTTTATTGATATGGAAAGATCTCCAAGTTATCTTGCTAACTGAAAAAGGCAAGACACAGGATATATGTGTATTATAAATTCCATTTGTATAAGGAGAGAGAGAGTACACGTTCATTTGCTTGTATTAGCTTTTTTTAAATGAAATTTTATTGAGATATATTCACACACCATATAATCCATCCAAGTATACATTCAGTGGCTCACAGTATCATCATATAGTTGTGCATTCATCACCACAATCAATTTCAAAACATTTTCATTACTCCAAAATAAAGAAAAAAATAAAAATAGAAAAGAACACCCTAAACGTCCCATACTCCATATCCCCCCATTATATGTGTGTGTGTGTGTATATATATATATATATATATATTCTTTGTCTTTATTTTGTTACTCATCTGCCCATACACTGGTTAAAGGGAGTGTCAGTCACAAGGTTTTCACAATCACACGGTCACGTGATATAGTTCACGTGTATAGTTATGCAATTATAAAGAATAAAGTCTACTGGATCACAGTTCAACAGATTCAGGTATTTCCTTCTAGCTATTTTAAACACTAGAAACTAAAAAGGAATATCTTTATAATGCATAAGAATAACCTCCAGAATGATCTCTCGACTCATTTGAAATCTCTTAGCCGCTGAAACTTTATTTATTTATTTGTTTATTTATTTTCATTTTTATTGAGATTGTTCAGATACTGTACAATTATCCAGAGATCCAAAGTGTACAATCACTTGCCCTTGGGTACCCTCATACAGCTGTGCATCCATCACATTTAATTTTTGTTCAATTTTTAGAAACTTTTCATTACTCCAGACAAGAAATAAAGTGAAAGATGAAAAAAGAAAAAAAGAAAGGGAAACTCTAATCCTCCCCTATCCCTAACCAACTCCCCTCAATTGTTGACTCATAGTATTGATATAGTACATTTGTTACTGTTTATGAAAAAATGTTGAAATACTACCAACTGTAGTATATAGTTTGTAATAGGTATATAGTTCTTCCCTATATGCCCCTCTATTATTAACTTCTAATTGTATTGTCATACATTTCTTCTGGTTCATGGAAGTGATTTCTAGTATTTGTACAGTTGTTCATGGACATTGCCCACCATAGGATTCAGGAAACTTTATTTTGTTTCATTTCGTTTCCCCCTTTTGGTCAAGTAGGCATTCTTGTATGAGCTTTTTTAAAAAAAAAAACTCTCTGGAAGGGTCTAAAGAAGGAATAACAGTGATTACAAAGGTTTGGGGCAAGAACTGAGTGGCCAGGGGATAGGGAAGGGGGAAGGTAAATTTTCACTGAATACATTTTTATATGTATTGGTTGTTTTTTTTATTTTTTTTAGCTATATGAATGTTTTCTGTTTTCAAGAAATTAAATAGAACTGAAAAACCATTTGAAGACTTGATATGGCTCCTTGGTGTGCAGTTTGGTAATACCTAGTTGAAATGCCCTTATACTTTGATCCAGTGGCACCTCTTCATGGAATCACACAATAGGTGTATTGACATGTGAATACAGAGCATATGGTTATGGGCATTTGTTTCAGTTGTTTGTAGTTACAAAGGATAGAAACAAGGAAAAGTCCATTATGTGACCACCCTTGTTGTGATCCATTCTCATAATAAAACACTGCAGCCGTTAAAAAAGATGTAGACCAATATGCAGTGATGGAAATTTCTTTTTGTGTGGCTTGTTTACCAGTGAGCCATTGCAGAGAACAAAATGAATTGTCAAGAAGTTGACGATCAGTAACAGAAAAAAAAAATAATGAAAATGACAGTGATGCTATCTGAGAGGCTCAATAATATATCTGTTAGATGGTGCCATTTGTTCAATTGTGCCCAGCAGTTTGGCTCTGCTCTTCTCTCTGACAAGGTAAATTAGGGAGGTAGTGCAGCTTTTGTCGTGACTAAGAGCATGGGCTCCAGAATCAGACCTAGGGTCAAAGCCCAGCTTTTCTCCTTATAGGCTGTGTGACCTTGGGCAAGTCACTGACCTTCTCTGAGCCTCATTTCTTTTCTTTTAATCTATAAAATGGAGATATTTACCTCAGGGTTTGTTGTGAAGAGTAAATGAGCTAAAATCTACAAAGTGCTTAGCCCAGTACCTGATACTTAATAGTTGTAGATGCTAATTGGATGACTCCTCAACAGCTGTCCCCCTCCCCAAGAATCCACACTAGTGATTGTAAGGTCATTTTGCATATATACCACAGATATGCCAGAAAATAAGTCAAGGGCTTTTGTTTATTTCCCTGAAATTATCCCTCAGAAAAGAGGGAATGCCGTTTATTTGGAAAGGCATGTTGGTTTGTTTTGAAAAACTTACCATTGTTTGGGAAAGGTGCAGCCCAAAATGACCTCAGTCAGTGCTACTTTTGAATACTGGTAGAGGTTATTTGATGAAATTCAAAACAGCAATTAAAAGAAAAAAGAAACAACACAGATTTAGTAAGTTTAACTACATAATTTTAGCTAAAGTGTGGTGTCCAGGAGAGGACTGGTGAAAAGGGAGATGAGAAAGGAGCAATCAATCACGAAGCGCTTAATGCATGTTGTCTGAGTTTGCTTGGGCTGCTTTGACAGCTGCCACACAGTGGGTGGGCTTAACAATAGGAGTTTCTTGGCTTATGGATTGGGAACCTAGAAGTCCAAAAATCAAGATGTTGGCAAGGCCATGCTTCCTCCTTGAAGGATGCAGTGTCCAGGTTCTGGCTCGTGTTTCCGCCTCCCACCATGTGGCGTTCTCTGTCTCCCCGTCTGCTATTCTGGCTGCCATGGACTCCTTGGCCTCTTCCTGTGGCTTTCTCTGACTTCTGATGTCTCTTTATAAGGCCTCCATTAATAGGATTATGGCCCACCCTGATTCAGTTTGGATCTTAGAAGATACTATCCACAGATGAGTCCACACCTTAGCTGATAACACAATCTAACAAATGGGTTCACACCCACAGGAACACAGATTAAGATTAAGAACATGCTTTTGGTGGGTTACATGATTCAATTTATCACATGTGTGTTTGGAGTTCTCAGGTGGAAGTTTCTGCTCCTGGCAAAAGCACCTGGATATGAGTGAAGCTTTAATACCAAGGGGGATATTTTGCTAAATAAAATATCTTAAATCTCTCTGCCTTATCATCACTTCTTTTGTAACCCATTGATAGCTGCCTGCATTTTTAATGTGCTCTCAATCAATGTTTCTTGGTTGATTTAAAAATTTCAAATTGCCAAAGGTGTTGCTAACCTGGGATCTAGATCCAAAATTTGTGTTTTCAATACAGTTTTATTGAGATATATTTGCATACGCTACAATCATCCACAGTGTACCATTAGTTGTTCACATATCATCTAGTTGTGCATTCATCACCAAAATCAATTTTTGAACATTTTCATTACTCCAAAAAAATAAATAAATAAAAATAAAAATGCATGTAAAGAAGAACACCCAAAATATTCCATCCCCCTCATCCCCCCAATTATTCATTTAATTTTTGTTCCCATTTTTCTACCCATCTGTCCATAAACTGGATAAAGGGAGTGTGAGCCACAAGGTTTTTACAATCACACAGTCACACTGTGTAAGCTACATAGTTATATAGTCATCTTCAAAAATCAAGGCTACTGGGTTGCAGTTCAACAGTTTCAGGTATTTCCTTCTAACTATTCTAATACACTAAAAACTAAAAAGGGATATCTGTATAATGTATAAGAATAACCTCCAGAGTGACCTCTCAACTCTATTTGAAATCTCTCGGCCACTGAAACTTTATTTTGTTTAATTTATCTTCCCGCTTTTTGTCCAGAAGGCTTTCTCAATCCTGCAATGCCAGGTCCAGGCTTAGCCCTGGGAATAATATCCCACATTGCCAGGAAGATTTACACCCCTGGGAGTCATGTCCCATGTAGCAGGGAGGGCAGTGAGTTTACCTGCAGAGTTAGTTTAGGGCGAGTGGCCACATCTGAGTAACAAAAGAGGTTCTCTGGGGGTGACTCTTAGGCACAATTGTAAGTAGGCTTAGCCTTCCTTTGCAGTAACAAGCTTCAGAAGGGCAAGCCCCAAGATCGAGGGCTCAGCCTACTAAATTGGTAGTCCTAATGCTTGCAAGAATATTAGGAATTCCCCAGGTGGGGAAGTTTAATGCTACCACATTTTTCCCCAGTCCCTCAAGGTGGCTTTTCAAATACTTTTTATTCTCTGCCCAAATTACTCTGGGATGTATCAGGGCTTCATGCTGACTGTACAAACCAACCAGATCACACCCCCTATTCAAGGTTCCCTGTAATTATGTTGTTGAATAAACTTACCATGCAAGTTAAATTATATAATGTGCTACAAAAAAACATAGATTTTGCACCAAGTAAACGTCTCTTCCTTTGGTCTCACACAGAAGTTTAAGCTTTAAAGCACAGTCAATATCATCCTTTACCCTTTAGTCTGATTTGCCTTAGTCCTAAGCAGATCTACTTTATTCATATCTCTATTGAGGTCAGAACTCTTTCGGCTTAACAGCTGCTCTATGGAATAATATTGACATTCATTGACATCCAATTTTAAGATCTTTTTGCTTCTTCACATTAATTTCATTATCTCCTGTTAGGAAAGTAAGATGTATGCTTGAACTTATGCATAAATAAAGTGAGATTTCTAGGAACACAGTCATCCATTGTCACGGCTGCCTGTAGGAGGCAAGCTCTGTGGATTTTCGTGTATTTGAGAAGTGACAAGCTCTACCTCCTTCAAGGAGGCAACAATGTGCTGGCAAGGCATGGAGAGCTCCCTGGGGAGCAGAGTGATTATGGTGGTTTGAAACTGTGTGTGCCCCAGAAAATCATGTTCTTAAAGCTAATCCATTCCTGTGGGTATAAACCCATGTAAGTAGGACATTTTCATTAAGTTGCTTCGGTTAAGGCATGGCCCAGGGTGGGTCTTGATCCTTTTACTGGAGTCCTTTATAAACCAGATGAATACAAAGAGAGACAGAGAAAGCCATGAAGCAAGAAGCTGTGAAAGCACGAAACCTGGAAGAGAAGGGACAGACCAGCAGACACCATCAAGTGCCTTGTCTTGTGACAGAGGAGCCAAGGAATGCTGGCAGCTGGTCTTCAGGAGGAAGGCATCATCTTGATGATGCCTTGATTTGGACATTTTCATGGCTTCAAAACGGTAAGTGTGTAAGCTAATAAGTTCCCATAGTTAAAGCCAACGCATTTCATGGCATCTTTTTTGAGCAGCTTAGCAAACGAAAACTGTGTTTTAATAGCATAGGCCCAACCCATGCTAACCCAGCTGCTGTCCATGTTTTTCAGTACCCATGGACCCAAACGTGTTGAGAAGTGATGTCTTCGTTGATTTTTTAAAACTGTTACAGCTGGTAAGCTTGCTCTTCTTTAATGAGGCCCTTATTTCTCTGCAGAACATGTCTCTTACTTAATGTGAGGGGTGGAGGATGCACGTGTATGGTTCTGACCAGCAATTCCACTGAGCTTGGACTCTTGGATAAAATATGTTCACTTGAAGTAGATTAGAAAATTGTTTCTATTTTGTTCTTTCAGAAGTTTAGATTCTAGGTGGAAAGTGAAGTTGTGCTACCCAACTTTGGTTCATTTTAAGTAAACGGATACTGTTTTTTTTTGTATCCTAAGCATCGTACATCTCCAAGCTGGCCGTGAGGAAGAGATCCTTAGAATGTGGAAAAAGAACTATGGTTTTTATCTTTAAGGAATCCCACAACAACTGTGACCCCAGTTCTGTAGCTGAGATTCCCAAGGGTGCCACAATAAAGACATCAGAACAGTGGGCAATGCTAGCTATTACTTGTATATTCTCTGCTCTTAATTTTACTGAAAATGGGTCATGGAAAAAATTCAGCCTAAACAGAATCACACAAGGCAACTCCCTTTCCTTTGTTGTTCTGGAGAACCACTGGCCACTGCCCCTACAGGCAGAAACTCCACAGAGTCCATTTGTTTAGCACATCACTCATTCTCATTGTTCCTACGAGAACATTTTTCTGCCTGCCTGTATGTGCTCAGCTGAGTGAAAGGATTACAGGTCTACAACAATAGGGTATTACTGAGCTGGTTTCCTATCTAGGGAAGGAATGATACCTGGATCAGATTTGTAAAACTAGAGCAATGTTGTTTGATAACCAACATTTCGTTTATACGATGGCTCAGGTGTGTTGATATATTGACCCACTCAATCTGAGAAATGGTCCTAGAGTCTCCTGCTGTATAGTGATTCATAGTTTCAGATACACTTGATGGTTTAAAAACTATAAATGGTGTTGGTGGTAGTGGTGTGTTTGAACAGCTCAAAGAGGTGTACTACAGTAAGTAACTTTGCTTCCTACCAGAGACCCGAGTCCTCCTCCTCAGGGACAACTGTTGTTTGCAGTTTAATGTGTGTTCTTTCTGCACACTTTCTGAGCATAGACAGTTATATATGTATACATAGCCCTTTCTTAACTTTAAAAGTAGACTTCATTTTTTAGGGTAGTTTTAGATTTACAGAAAATTTGAGAAGATAGTACAGACAGTTCCCATATACCCTGAACCCAATTTCCCCCAATATTAACATGTTATATCCATATGGTACATTTGCTACAATTAATGAAGCAGTATGGACACATTATTATTGACTAAAGTTCACACTTTATTCAGATTTTCTCAGTTTTTTCCTAATATCTTTCTCTGTTCCAGGCTCCCATCCAGGATATCATATTACCTTTGGTTGGCATGCTCTCCTTAGGTTCCTCTTGGCTGTGACAGTTTCCGAGATTTTTCTTGTAAAAATTTTAATGACCTTGAGAGTTTTGAAGCGTATTAGTTGGAAATTTTGTAGGATGGACCTCAACTGGAATTTCTCTGATGTTTTTCTCATGATTAGACTGGGGTTATGGGTTTGGGAGAAGACGACCAGATATACCAAGCGCCATCCTCATCATATCATAGCAAGGGAACGTATTATCAACAGGACTTATCACTGCTGATGCTGACCTTGATCCCCTGACTGACTCAGTGTTTGTCAGGTTTCTCCACTGTACAGTTACTTCCCCTCTTCCCATACTGTACTCTTTGGAAGGAAGTCACTAAATGCATCCACACTTTAGAGTGGGGATTTATGCCCCCTTTGCTTTATGTATTTCATTGCTTGAATTGTTGGAGCTTTGGCCTTTGGAAGCTCTTCCAGTTGGTTCCTTTGTCCCTTTGACATGCTCCCATGATTGTGTGTTTTTTTGTTTTTGTTTTTAGAATTTCCTTATTTCCTGGCACCACAAGATGCTCCAGGCTCATCTTATATATTTCCTGCCCATTTCTAGAATCAGCCATTTCTCCAGGGAGCCCTGGTTCTTTTTATTGAAGAATGGTGTTAGGTACAAGGTGATATCCTTTTTGTGTTAGAAATAATCAGCTTACTCTACACACTTTCTGTACCTTATTTCCTAAAATTTGCATCTGGCAGATCATTCTGTATCAGTACATAGAGGTAAGTTTAACCTTAGTTTTGTCATCTTTTTTGTGTGCATTATGGTTTTTGCTTTTAATGCTTTTTAAAAGCTTTTCACTGAGTACCGGCGCTTTGGAGTCTTATTTTGTGTGTCTTTCTTTCCCTGATAATTTGAAAGATTTTTATCCAGTTTTAGACCTCTTAGTATTTTACCTTTCTCACTTTATATGGAATCCTTATCTTGAGGTCTCTTCTTGCTTCTTCTCTTGGCTTTTGTAATGGTTTTATTTTGTCTTCCACTTCTTTCCAGCACTCTGTCAGGTTTGTTCTTATCTTTTTGTTATCTTCCTTCTTGAAGACTTTACCTGTTCTTTAAGGGCTTAGTTCAGAGAAGCATGATTTTTTTCAATATATTCATTGTTTTCATCTGTTTAGTAGCATAATTTTTCTGGTGTATATATTTTTTGCCTCCACTTGGTCACCTTTCTTCCTTTCTTCCAGGATTTTCACATAGGTCCCTTGCTAATTCTTTTCAGGTCATCACTCATCTTTGAAAGAGAATGTCGGCTCTTTGCTGATGTGTAGGGTTTGCGGGTCCTTGAGTCACTTGAATCATTTTGTCTACCGTATTTCTGGATGTTGTCTCTGGTTTCTGAGCACCTTTTCACTAACACTCTGCCCTAAGGCCTGAGCTGACTGTCTAGCAGTTGCTCATGTTATGATGTAGCATGTGCAACCCTTCCACTCTCATGATCAGCAGCTCCAGAAGTGGCTTAGTGGTTAAGAGTGCAGGCTCTGGAGTGGGATGGCCTAGGTTCAAATCTTGGCTGCCATACTTACTATTTGTATGACTTGGGGCAATTTACTTAGCCTCCTTGTATCTCAATATCCCTGTCTGTAGAATGGTGAGAATAGCCCTTGTCTGACAGGGTTGTTCTGAGGATTGAATGAACTAATACCCTTAAAACACTTAAATATTGTCTGGCAACATCAACACTTGGGAAGTGCTCACTATAGCTACTGATGCCAGTCCCTTTTTCTCTTCCCTGCAGTGCTGAGAGACTGCTTTTTTGTAAGGATGGCGTGTCTGCACATTTCTTTTGCCTCCCCTGCCACTGTGTGGTGTCAGATGGGGCCCAGACTTGTGCCCCAGACAAACAGAGTCACCCACAATTAACTGCTTTAAAACAGCTTGTGCGTTTCTTGATCCTGCAGCACCTTGAAACTCCTACTTCCCTCTTCCTGACCAGTTTCAATTTTCACTGGGCTCAGCAGCCCCCTAACACCCAGTACTTCAGGCTCAGGACCGTTTCCAAGTTTCTTCAAAGACGGTGTTCTGCCTTCTAATTGTTTCCTGTTTGCCTCAAAGAGGAGGGCAGGACAAAGATAACTTTACTCCTGAAGGTTTTGATACAGGAGGTTTACATGATGATTTTGAAAAGGAAATTACATTGAAATCAGGAAGGTTGTCCTGTGTTCATTGTGCCCTATAATGTTTTATTCTCTCATTTGTTCTTCATACATTCAGTTATCTTTGATAATTGACAGGCAGACATCAGTTAACAGCATCCACCTGGCTCACAGTCTTTACTGCCTTTTGGGGAGACGGAAAAGTCACTGGAGAGGTCAATAAATATAAGGAGCCCTCTGATACAGGACAAGTGTACTGTGCTCGAGGGGGTTAGAGGTGTGCCAAGAATTTCATCCCCTCAGGCCTGGAATGGCTTTTCCGGGCCCAGCCACCTCCAACAGCTTTGCACCCACTTCCCCCAGTGTCCAGTAGAAATATTATCATTTTCTAAGTAAGGCCTGATGTGAAAAGGCTGGCAGGCACTGCCGTGGGATGAGTGTGTATCTGGGCAACCTGGAGCAGGGTACCTTGTCAGGAAGACTTTCAGTGACATCTGAAGGACTATTTTAAGGTTTCAGGGTGGGCAGGGAGGGAACATTGTAACATAACCTGGGAGACTCAGGCCTGATCTAATGAAAAGGAAATGGTGATCCCTTATTCTTAGGAGTGAAGCTGCCTCAGCTGCCAGTAGACCTTCCCCTGACCACTCTTCAGGGCCAGTGTCATCTCCTGGCAGTAAACAGATGGCAGTATATATAGAAGAGAAGCTGATCTTGCAGCAGGATAGCTCCTAGCAGGGGTGGTAGGGTGCTGGGGGGACTCGAATGAGCAGTGAGTGCTGAGAAGATTTGCCAGACCGTAAAGGGCACCCATGGAGCAAGGATTAGGCCATTTCCCCACCTCAGAACTGCACAGACCCCACCGGGATATTTTCACTGCATCTGATAAAGGCAGCAGTCTGCAGCTTTCAAGTGGTGATCACCAAATAATCATGTTCATAGGCCCAGTGGGACCTCTCCTGCCTCCGGAGAAGGACATACACCACCATTCAGGAGCCCTTCCCAGGGAAACCTCTGCCGAGGATGACCAAAGCTGAGCTGCCATAATGAGAGGGGTTTTGCCTCTCTAAATTTTGGTCATTTAATCTGTGCCAGACCCAGGGCTTTCTGTCAGCATCTCACTTATTCCTCACAGCTTATTGTGGAAGGTGCTGTTATTTTTCAGGTTAAGTAACTAGTCCATGGGCACATGTGAAATAAGTGGAAGAACTGGGATCTGAGCCCAGGGAGGCTGGACGCAGAGCCCCTGCTCTACTGATGTTTTGAGATATTTCTAGAATGGCGGTGGCCTACTCCATCCCCCATGTTGAGTATCTAGACCCCTAGACTTGGGTGTTTAGACCCCTTTGACTTACTACAGTCTGGATTTTGCCTTGGGGTTACCTTATGTCAGAAATAAAGTGGTACCTGTAAGGGAATAAATGCTCACTCAGTTCTGGAGGAGAAAAGAATTTATTTACGATCTTGCAAGATAGGGCGCACAGCCAGAAATGTGGTGGACTGGTGTGCAGGAAGAAGAACATGGCGATCTTTTAATCTATTCCTAATGTGCAGGTCCCTCCCCCGTTTCCCCGTTGGCTGGGTACTACAGAGGTTACAGCCTATCTGGGAGAGCTAACTAGCCCATCGTTGAGATTTTGAATTGTACAGCCTATCCCAGAGAGTTCATTCAGTTTAAATTTCCTGCTGGGAGTTCCTGCCTCTGATTTTACCCCATATTTCTTTACATTCCAGTAACCATGGTTACTTTCCCATGTAAGGAGCTGGCTCGGATTCTCTCTCTCTTCCCTTTACCACAGGGCCTGTTGAAGCTGGTTCTGCTGCCATTTTCCCTATTCCATGCTGCCTCAATGTGAAAGTTAAACTTAACCCTTTCTTACAGATTCCCTCCTCTTTCTTTTTTAAATCTTTTTAGTTTTCACATTTTATATTCTCAAATTTGCTAAGAGCTTTTTCACATTCCTCATCAAAGGGATCTTTCTTCTTATGGGTGGTATAGATCGTTCTGCTGAGATTCTTGATTAGAGTGGTTTTGATGGGTCTCTTAGCCTCTGGGCACACAGGATGATGTAGCACCCAGCTGCTGCAAACATTCTGGCTGGAATGATAAGGAAAATTAAAATAGACGTTGCAATTCCTTTCCATTTCTCGAACCAATTTTCCAACCATTCAGTGAGTTGGTTGTCAATGATAGAATTTTTTGCTAGTTTCTGAAATAAGGCTGTTAAGCCTTGTAGAGCTTTGGTGATAGTTCCATCGGGTGCTGTATTATTGGGGATGAATGTGCAACAACTTCCCCCAACTATAGCACAGACACCTCCTTTTTCACCTAGCATCATGTCTAGGGGCATTCTGTTTTCCCATGCCATTCGGCTAGTGGCATCTAATTGTTCTGCTATTCCCTTAATGGCATCCCTGGTATAGCTGATAAATCTTAGCTGATGATCCACATTTTTATTGATGGTGACCCAACAGAATAAGAACGATTCAAATCCTGCAGCTACTTGATTTCTAGCTTTAAACTCATTAGGAACTTCCTGGGGAACCCCTATACTATCTACATAAATTCTTCCATTGAAGGAACCAGGAACAATTTGTACATTTCTCTTTTCTCCTTTGCCTTGGGTTGGTACCTTCTCTTTACTTTCAAATGCCAAGGTGAATGAGATAGCCAATTGAACCAGAGCACAGGTTCCTCCCCACTTTTCAGGTAGTGTTGGCCAGAGGACACCCTTCCCACAGTACCACCAGAGGTCTGCTTGGTGTATAGTTAGGCTGGAGAAGTTGCCAGTACTAACCTTGCTCACATTCCACACTTGTGTACACAAAGCCATGGTACCAAGATCCTGGAGCCCTTCTTCCCATCTGGAGAGACAGGTAGAGTGGTTTCCAGGACCAAGGAAGAAGCTGGTATGGCCTTGACACTTCCCTTCTGGACTGGAGGGAAAAGGGAGGACAACGTACTACAACTTTCACCAGGAGTAGCATTTTGAAAGAGGAGTGTTATACATTTAAACTCCCTTTCATGCTTTTTCATTCCCAAGGGGAAGGGCACAATCTGAGCAGTGGGTTGTCTGGTTGCACAAGCATAACAGTCGCTTCTGTTTAGACTCTGGATGGTATATTTGACCCATTCTACCCAGGCATTTGTATTTCATAACCTGTCTCTATTTCTGTGGTCTGCTTTAAGTCTTTGGCCTTAAGTATTCTAATGACCTTGGGGTCAATTTGAACTGGAGAGTTAGACTCCAGCCAAGTTTCCCTTAATGGTTTTCCCTCCAACCTGGGTGAGACCCATCCCTCATACTGTGTTCCAAGAATAACAGGGGTCAGGTGACTCGTAAGTTATACTCTCAAATGTTCGCCCCCCAACAATCTTGCTATTTGAACAGTCTGCTTACATAAATGCTTATATTCCTCCCTTAGCTGTCACTGATGTTTTAGATTTTTACAGCTAATTACTTGACAAATTTCAAATTTTACAGTTTGGGACTCTAAGCCTTTGGCTGCACTTATAACCAGCTTAGCAGAACCTGTTACTCCTTGAATATGGAACATTATGATCAGTACAAGCAATTTCATGATTAAGCTATACACAGAGCACAATGCAAACACAGGGTTTAATCCAGCCCTCCCTCCCTCCTAGTATGTTCTTTCAATTGTTGCCTATTTAGAGTGATCCTTAGGGGATCTGAGGTGGGAGTCACTTTCCAGGATTTAGGTTGAGTTGCTGGATACTTATCGTCTGGTTCAGGCACTGGTCCCTTTACTCGTGTGTAATGAGTCCAGCCTCTTTCTGCTGTTCGGACTGCCGTCTCAGTCATCAGCAAGACTTGATAGGGACCCCCCAGATCGGTTGAAGTTTGGATTCTCTCCGTGACTGGATCAGAACCCAGCTGCCGGGCTGATGTCGATGGGCAGCAAATTCAAGAGGCGAGGTTTGACCCAGCAATCCACAGTGCCTGAGAGATGATAGAGTAGAAGACAAGGCCAGTATATAATTCTTAAGGAAAAGATCCTTCATATCTAGGGAGGTGAGCTCTCCAGTCCTCCTGGGGAAAGGCAAAGCAAAAAGCACTTCATAAAGGGAATTTCCCAGTTCTTTTCTAGGGGCAGTTCTGATTCTTAGACGAGCTATAGGTAAGCACTTGATCCAAGGTAACCTTTTGATTCATTCTTTCCACTTTCCCAGAGGATGGTGGATGCCAGGGTGTGTGGAAGTCCCAAGTGACACCCAGGCTTCTCATGACATTCTGCAACACGTGGGAGGTAAAGTGACTGCCATTGTCAGAGTCTATATTTTCTACTAACCCATAATGGGGAATGATTTGTTCAAGGATGACTTTAGAGTTTCCCAGTGCTGTAGCTGAGGATAGAGGGTAGGCTTCCACCCATCCAGTGAGGTGGTCTCCAATTACCACAATGTACTTTAAAAGACGTATTGGGGGCATTTCAGTGTAATCAACTTGAATGCCCTGGAATGGTCTCAGGCCTGGCTCTCTTCCCCCTTGTACCTGTTTTCCCAAGACTTTTTATTAATCTTCTGACAAATTATGCACCGCTCATGTATTTGTTTAGCAACTATATAAAGGCCTACACATCCAAATTGTCTAAGTACTACATCACACATGGCTTGTACGCCCCAATGACTCCCCTGGTGTAGGACTGCTAATGCCTCCCTCATTATTTGTTTATTCAACATTTGTCTGCCATCTGCGAGAAACCGTTTCCCCTGATCATTTAAGGTTGCTCCTAACTGTTCCAGCTCCTTTACTCCTTTGGCAGAGAATGTAGGGACCCCAGACTCTTCAGGGATAGAGGGTATCAGGACCATTATTTTTAAAGGGGGACATAGAGAGGCCTCGTTAGCCTTCTCATCAGCTAACCTATTGCCTTTTGCCTCAAAAGTAGGGCCCTTCTGATGTCCATTTATATGCACCACTGATATTTCTCTAGGTAAGAGTAGATTGGTTAATCCTTGTTTCACCAATTCTCCATGAACCAGTTCTTTTCCTTTGCTGTTGATTAATCCCCTATCTTCCCAGATCTTTCCAAAGGTGTGGACTACCCCAAAGGCATACTTAGAGTTGGTGTATATTGTACCATCCTTTCCCTCTAATAATTTGAGGGCTTGATTTAGTGCATACAACTCACAAGTTTGAGCTGACCACTTATTGGGCAGTCAGCTAGCTTCTTTCACTTCACAAGTTACCCCATCTACAATTGCATAGCCATTGTGCCTTTCTCCTTCTAGGACTTTAGAGGATCCATCTATGAACAATCTTTCCCACAAGTGCAGGGGAAGATCCCTTAGGTCAGGTCAGACTCGGGTTTGGTATTCAATTAGGTTTAAACAGTCATGCTCAGGGGTCTCTACTTGTTCAGGCCCCTTCCAGAGGAAGGAGGCTGGGTTTAGGCTATGATCTGTTGTCAAAACCAAGTCATCTTTTTCCATTAGGATTGCCTCATATTTCAGGATTCGGGAATCAGTCAACCATTTCCCTGCCCTTTGAGACAGAATAGTCCTCACTTGATGAGGGGTACTAACTGCTAATGCCCCTCCCAAAGTCAACTTCCTGCTTTCTTCTACTAAAAGGGGAGTTACTGCAATGGCTTTAACATACCCATGCCACCCCCTAGAGACTGGATCTAAAACCTTTGAAAGGAAAGCTTCGGGCCTTCTTTGGCCTCCCCAGATTTGGGTTAGGACACCTAAAGCCGTTCCCTTATCTACTGTAACAAACAGGTGAAAGGGTTTCTCGAGGGAAGGAAGCGCTAGAACAGGGGCTTGCACCAGTGCCTGCTTGAGCTCATTTAAAGCCTCTATTTCCACTTCCTCCCATTCTATATTGTCAGGCTCTTCCTCCAGTAATTTCTGGTATAGCCCCTTAGTTTGAGATGCCAAAGAATCTATCCAAAATCTACAGTACCCTACCAATCCCAGGAATTTTCTTAGTTCTCTTTTTGTTTGAGGAAGAGGCAACTCGATTATGGCCTGGATTCTTTCTGGATGGATTTTTCTTTTTCCTTCACTTATGAGGTGGCCTAGTGTGCCAGTTTGAATGTATTGTGTCCCCCAAATGCCATTATCTTTGTAGTCTTGTGGGACAGATGTTTTGGTCCTGATTAGATTTGCTTGGAATATGCCCCACCCAGCTGTGGGTGATGACTCTGATGAGATATTCCCATGGAGGCATGGCCCCACCCATTCAGGGTGGGCCTTGATCAGTGGAGCCATAAATGAGCTGACTCAAAGAGAAGGAACTCAGTGCAGCTGTGAGTGATGTTTTGAAGAGGAGCAAGCTTGCTAGAGAGGAACATCCTGGGAGAAAGCCATTTTGAAACCAGAACTTTGGAGCAGACGCCAGCCATGTGCCTTCCCAGCTAACAGAGGTTTTCCGGATGCCATTGGCCATCCTCCAGTGAAGGTACCCGATTACTGATGTGTTACCTTGGACACTTTATGGCCTTAAGACTGTAACTGTGTAGCCAAATAAACCCCCTTTTTATAAAAGCCAATCCATTTCTGGTGTTTTGCATTCTGCAGCATTAGCAAACTAGAACACCTAGGTACTTCCTTTGCTACAAATTGCAGTTTACTTTTAGATACCCTTAATCCTTGATCCCCTAAAAAATTCAGTAGATTTTTCGTAGCTTGAGCCACCACTTGCCTTTCTTTACCCGATATTAATAGATCATCTACATGTTGCAGAAGGGTGATCTCAGGTGGGATTGGAAATTTTTCCAGTACCCTTTCTAACTCTTGCCCAAAGAGACTGGGGGACTCTGTAAAACCCTGAGGTAAGACTGTCCATCTGTATTGCTGCTTTTGCCCACTGAAGGGATCTTCCCACTCAAAGGCAAACAGGTCTCTACTTTTTGGATCAAGGGGACAGGCCCAGAAGGCATCCTTTAAATCTACTACACTAAACCACTTATGATGGTAGGGGATTTTACTCAGGAGAGTGTAAGGATTAGGAACTACAAGGTGTTGAACCTAGACAATTTGATTAATGGCCCTTAGGTCCTGCACCATTTTCCAGCTATCATCTGGTTTCTGAATGGGGAGAATGGGAGTATTAAAAGAGGACATACAGGTCTCTAAGAGTTCATCTCGAAGGAGATCCTCAATGATGGGTTGGAGTCCCTGTCTTCCTTTAGGGGGAATAGGATATTGTTTCTGGCACACGACCTCCCCTTCCTTCTTTAACTTGATTTTAAATGGGGGAATTCGCAACCCTCCCCTGTCTCCTTCTTTTACCCATACCTCCTTCTTAATGTCCTTTTCATCTTCTTCAGTGAGCAGGGCCAAAACCTCAATCTGTCCATTCCTTACCTCTAAATCTAGTCCCATAGGTATTATTAGGTCCCTTCCTAATAAATTACTCCCAGCTTCTGGGATATGCAACAGGAGAGCTATAATTTGATTATTTTCCCAACAAATGTTAGTAGGCTCAAGAATGGGAACTTTAAATCCCTCCCCTTTTATCCCTGAGACTGTGAGGGAACTGCCAGAGAGCCTGGCCCCCTTTGGAAGATGATTTACAGAGGATTGAGCTGCTCCAGTGTCTACCAAGAATGTAATTTCCTCTTGATATGGGCCCACCTTTAAATTTACTAAAGGCTCCCAGTGGGCTTCTGAGATGAGGAGCCTCTGACTCTCCTAGTCTTCGAAATTCATTAGGGGTATAACTTGACCCTCCTTCTGTAAGCCTGGGCACTCCCTTTTGAAATGGCCAGGTTTTCCACAGTGATAACACCCTGCAGAGTTTGGCATTCTCCTTGCTCCTTTATTTAAGTCATCCTGGCCCACTCCCTTATCTCGCCTCTGTCTGCTTCCTCCATTCCCTGCTTCTAATCTTTTCTTGACCAAGTGGTCGACAGTGGTCATCATGACTTTAGCCTGTTGCTTTTACTTTTCTTCTTCCCTTCTTACAAATACTTTCTGTGCTTCCCTTAATAACTCCTCCAGTGGCTATTCATCCATCCATCTATTTTCTGTATCTTTTTCTGAATATCAGGCCAAGACCCCTTCACATAGCTGACCTTTAACATTCCCTGGGCCACAGGGTCATCAGGGTCCATACCTGAATATTTCCTCACTTGATCTCTCAATCTTTGCAGATAAGCCGAGGGACTCATCTTTCTCTTGATTCACCTCAAAAGCCTTATCCAAATTTTGAGATTTGGGTACGGCCAATTTTATCCCCTCTATAATGAGGTCTTTGAGATCTGTCATTTGTGCCCTATCCTCCTTATTGTTATTATTCCAATTGGGGTCAGTACTTGGAAATTTTTGCTCTGCTGCCATCACCCCTTGCCCCGGCAGGTGTTGCCTTTCCCATTCTTTCATAGCCACCCCACTCACCACTCCTCTCTCCTCTTTCATAAAGAGGATGTTTAATATGGACATAAGTTTGGACAACGTGTATAGGCTAGAGCCTAGGAATTGATCTATTTGCTCAGCCAGCCCCATTGGATCCTCTATTAGTGATTTTTATCTCCTTCTTAAAATTCCTTACTTCTGCACTCGTTAATGGGGCATCTACATACCCGACTTCTTTTGGCCCCATAGGCACTTCCCTCAATGGGTAAAGGGATTCAATGGGGTGATGTTCCCTTACTCTCTTTCCTTCAAGACTTTTTGGAAATGGAAATTTCTGTATATCCTTTTTGCACTGTGCTAATTCTTTCCTCAACCATTGATGGGTCATATCTGGTGGGGCAGTTGGCGCTGACGGGCCTCCTGGTTCCCCTGGAACCTGTGTGGACTTTATTAGGTCCTCAGACTCGAACAATCTCTGCCCCGGGAGAGAAGGGGAATAGTAGGGAGGAGGAAGGCTTAGTAAGGGATCCCAGATTTAGATTCTACTAACTCAGCTTCTGAGTTTGGATTTTTATCTTTCACAGGATAGAGGGAAGTTTTTTTGTTCTTTAGCCAGCACGTGGCATAATCAGAGTCTTCCTTAGAAAAGGGTTTCTTCCCATTAACATAAGTTACAAGGTTGGCACAGAGCCAGTCCTCCTCTGTCCCATACTTTGGCCAGAATACATCCAGCAGTGAAATGCTTTCTTCAGTCCAAACGTAACAACAATGCTTAATCATTTTCTTTTTGTCCTTTCCCTTGGTCCGATTGCTATTGGTCCAATATTTTAACATCCTACCTAGTGGACTCTCTGGAGGGATGTCCCCAAGGGACTCTATAGGTGCCTCCTTTTCTTCCTCCCCAGCCGACCAACTGCCTCTATTCCCCATTCTGAGTCTTGTCTGGGCTTCTTTCTCTCAGTTCCTTTCGCTTTGTCCGTCTCTGGCCCTTTCCCTCATGGGAGAACGGAACCGCAAATTGGGACTCCACACTCGCTTCGCACAGTATGTCGTGCCTCTCAGTCACACACAATCAGCCCCAGACTCATCATGAATTCCCAACCACCAAGGTAATGTAATATTTAATAGTCCTCTTTCTTACCTTGGTCCATGCACGGAGTTGCCTGGTCAACCAGAGGCAGGCTTTTCCTTTTCCCCTTTTTCTCGTCCACAACTGGGAGATCCAAGCATCTGGTATCTGCTGGAGATGGGCCCCCAATGGTGGAGTTCGAGACCACTCAGTCAGTGGGGCGCGCCTTCCCTTTGTCCACCTCGGGGGTCCCCCTCCGAAGCTCCAGATCCCGGACGAGCCCCCAAGTTGTCGGAAATAAAGCGGTACCTGTAAGGGAATAAACACTCACTCGGTTCTGGAGGAGAAAAGAATTTATTTACGATCTTGGAAGATAGGGCGCAAAGCCAGAAACGTGGTGGGCTGGTGCACGGGAGGAAGAACATGGCCATCTTTTAATCTCCTGTTTCTAATGCACAGGTCCCTCCCTGTTTCCCCATTGGCTGGGTACTACAGAGGTTACAGCCTATCCCAGAGAGCTAACTAGCCCATCATTGAGATTTTGAATTGTACAGCCTATCCGAGAGAGTTCATTCAGTTTAAATTTCCTGCTGGGAGTTCCTGCCTCTGATTTTACCCCGTATCTCTTTACATTCCAGTAACCATGGTTACTTTCCCATATAAGGAGCTGGCGCAGATTCTCTCTCTTCCCTTTACCACAGGGCCTGTTTAAGCTGGTTCTGCTGCCATTTCCCCTATTCCGTGCTGCCTCTATGTGAAAGCTAAACTTAACCTTTTCTTATACCTTAGAGATAAAGGGATTATTAAAAGGCAAAATCAGACCTGTTTTTCATTTTCCTGGTTCTTAAATTGTAATGGCTCCATGTGCAACTACAAAGGCAACTGAGCAGGTTTCTGGGGTGGTTTTTGTGAGCCTGGGAGGTTAAGTGGCAGCTTCTTTACTTGGGAAGTTTTGCCACCGTGGCTATGTTTTGGAGCTCTGGGAAGTAACTATTTCTCCATTTCCACATAAGAATGTTTCCTCCTTTGTAGAGAAATGATTAGAACCCATCATTGAGTGTGATGGAAATTTAAAACTTGGTGTCTCCAAGTAGGGATTCTCTTGAATAGGGAATTAGCACCGTTTCTCAGCCTGAGAGCATATCAACAGATTCTATTTGAAAAGAGTTACCATGTGTTTTAAAATGTGTTAAGGCAGCCATGATGTTGGAGGATTTCAAGATTTCATTACAATAAATGCATTTTCTCAATTTTCTAGTGTGAATTGCACTCTTTGATTCTTAATCCACCTACATCAAGATGGCAGCTTATTTGAGGTTTTATGTCTTATGCATCCCAATTCCAACAAGTTGCGTTTTCCCCCCTTCAATTGTGTTTTTTTAATTGCTTTTACATTTTATTAATTATATGAAGAATACACTAACACATTCTAGTAAAATTCAGATAATACAGATAAAACCACTCCAAACCCATAATGTTTTATTTGTTGTACATTTTCTTTTGTCTCTTAATACATTATAAAGATTTTTTAATGCCATTGTATATTCTTTTTTTTTACTATATTCTAAAAATTTTTTTTAATCAAAGAAACATATGCTCATAGTTTAAAAGTAAAATAAGGCTAAAAAGGACTATAACAAAATCTTTCTAGAAGCAATGACTTTCTAATCTTTTGGCTTTTTCATTGGATATTTAAAAATCTGGAAATAAATGATATGCATCTATGACTGTCTCTTGTTCTTCAAGTTTTAGACATTATCCACTGACTGCCCATACTTCCCTAACTTCATTATGTCACAATTAAAAAAGAAATTAATCCATATCAGAATTTTCATTGTTAAAATATGTAAATTTTTTTTAGTGCTAAGTCAAGTAGCATTACAATTACTTTTACTTTCTTGAACAACTTTCACTTTTCCTGGTGTTAAACCTGCATCATTTTAAAAGGAAAAAAGTGCTTAGTTGTCCTTAACCATCTGAGTGTTTCCATACCTACAGCAGTGTTGTAAACAAAATTTTCCCCATGGTCAAACTGGTTAGATTATTTTTCCTGGAGATGGTATACCCAGAGCCACTGTCTTTCTGCTGCTTAAAATGAGAGGGACTTGAGTAATTTCCCCTCCAGTAGAGAAGGAAAGGTTGAAGATGGGAGTAGGGTGACAGGGGCCTTCGTGATCCAGGGAGCCACGTCCTTGAGGAAGGAGCATTGAAGGAGGGCCAGGATCAAGTGAAGGAAGGACACCTTTTCAAGTGAATATCAGACCAGGAAAAAGGTTGGGTGTGGCTGCAGACCCTTCCCAAGGTTTGTGATTGGAAGTAGAGTATATTCTGATCTTGATGTTTTCTCTGTGACTTACTAGGAGGGGAAGTCATCTACTGGGAATGAGGGAGGGGGTAGAAGTGGTTGGGGTCTTGGGGAAAGTGGAGAAAATTGAAATAGAATGTGAGTCAGAACTTCATTGGGTGAGACAACCTGTAGTATGTGCTAGAAGGAGGGAGGAGGAAGGCAAACGAAGGGCAGTTGCCAACTGATTTCTCATCCTAACCCATGCCACGGAGTTGGGCGGCCCTTTAACCCTTTGCCTGCCTTGCTGTGGAGGTTACTCACTGAGAGTAGGTCATCACAACTGAGACCAGTGTTGCTGTGTCAAAACAGAAGAACTGGAGACTTTAGTCATAATAAAAACCTTTAATCTCATCTAAAATCTACATAGGATAAATATGCAAGGGTGGGATAGATAGGAAGGTTATCTGTATATACAACCGATTTTTAAATGCTCCTTTTTAGATGCCTCTATCCTAGTTATTTTATCCTCTCACTTGGATTATTTTGATAAGTATGGCACAAAGAGAATTCAGATATCTATTTGTACAGGGCACTGTTTAAAACAAATTCACCACATCATCCCTGCTCTGAAGGAGCTTATCTCAGCAGTTATGTAACCTGGCTTTAAACAAATTAAGAGTAAAAAGGCCAAGAGCATTCAACAAGTAAATGCTTAGTGTGGTTAAGGTGGAGCTCAAATACTTCCTTAGGCCTTTTTCGATTGCAAAGGAAAAATCACATAAGGAAAATATACTCATTTAACAGATAGTCTAGGAGAGTTTGGCTGCCTGGATCCAGATTCCCTCTTCCTCTGTGCTCCCACCCCAACCCCCTACCCCAGGCCCTGCTTTTCTCTTTGTCAATTTCGTTCTCTCAGAGCCTCTCTCCATGCCTTGGAGAAATGGCCATTTGCTTTAGGAGTAGCAGCCCCCAGCTGAAGGAGAGTACCTCTTTTCTGATAGCGCTAGCACAAATCTGATCTCAGGGCCCTAGCTAAAGCTGTGGATTGAGAGTGAAGAAGGAATGGTTTCCCTAAAATAAAGTCAGTGCAGCATCACTGAAGAAAGGGACGGCAGAGGTTGGATAGCAAAACAACAATGGTCATTGTAAGCTCCATGACTTCAGCGGTCCCTGCTGTGGTTTCCAAGTGACCATCCCCAAGGCCCACTTGCCATGTCCACTCTAGATCATATCTTACATACCTTTAGGAAGGACATCTTCATTTAGAGAGCCCTTAAGTTTGACATGTCCAGAACTGAATATTCATCTCCCTTCTTCTCCCCTTCCTCATTGCCCTGGTTAGGGGACCCTTGAGGGCAGGGAATGGAAATCCACTCAAACTAGCCCAAATACTTTAGGGTTGTTTGTTAAAAGATGACATGGGACTCTCATAGAAATAGACTGCAGAAAATCAGGAAATGCAACCAAACCTCATGGGAACTGGAAGGACCAAAGGGAACTCTTCTCTATTGTTCCTTCCTGGTGTGAGAGGGTTTCTGCACATCTGATCTATTTTCCCACTTACATATGTGCTCCTTTTGTTTATGCACAATTTCTTTCCTCCATAAATTTGGCTTAAAATGGCCCTGCCTTTGGTCCCAACTCCACGTGATCTTTTCATGCAAGCTCTTATCATCCTCTAACTTGGGGCATTCCAAACCTGGCTGATCAAAATCAGATGAGGAGAGTTATAACTGTATAGATTCTCTCAAAAAATTGCAACAGTTCTGTTGGAATTTGCTTTTCTTTTGTTGTGTTTAGCTTCCTAGATGATTATGTGGTATGGCCCAGATTTGAGAACTTCTGAACTTACTACCTGTCTTTCTGTGTCCTAATTCTAAACTCTGGGAACAGAGTATCTGTTGGCCCAGTCAGATGTCCTCCAGTCATGGCCATGTGCCTACTCTGCTCCAGCCAGTCAAATCCAGGAACTCAGGGGTAATAATGATTAGACTGCCGTTTCTGGGAGCTAAGGATGGGGTACATCCTCTAAGAATAGAGTGTAGGTAGAGAGACATCTATTCACCTTCTTCCCAAGCCCAACCCATCTCCCCTCTGCTCTCCCTTCAACACTCCTGTTTTAATCAGTGATGTGGCCATTTCCCAATCTCCCAACATAGAAACTTTGGCATGGGTTATTCAGTAAGTACTTATTGAATGTCTGCTGATAACCAGTGTATTAGGGTTTTCTAGGGAAACAGAACCAACAAGAGATGTCTGTAAATATAAGATTTTATAAAAGTATCTCATGCAACTGTGGGAATGCATGAGTCCAAACTCTGTAGAGGAGGATGCACAAGTCCAAATTCCATAGGGCAGGCAGTAAATTGGCAACTCTGATGAAGGTGTTCGATGAAATCCTCAGGAGATACTGGCTAGCCAAAGAAGTGAAGGTCCTCTCTCTTTCTCCCTTTAAAGTCTTCAACTGATTGGATTAAATCCAGCTGATAGAATTCTCTTATTGAAGAAGACACACCCTTCCTTGATGTAATCAGTCACAGGTGCAGTCAATTGACTGATGATTTAATAAACCAGCCTTCTGCTTTATTAACCAGCCACAAATGTCCTTGCAGTAACAGTTAGGTCATTGCTTGCTTGACCAGACACCTGGACACCATCACCTGGCCAAGTTGACACATGAACCTAACATCACAGCCCACCCCTTGTCAACTTGGCAGTTCTACACATCACCTTAAGCCATACTTTATCTCTAAGTAGAGCACAATAACAGACATATATTTCACATAACAATACTCAGCAGTCATGCATACAACTGGAAATACACTAAATCTCTCCAGAATAGGGTGCAAGTTCTTGGGTGACATTGATTCTTTAACTTGATTTCTGATAACTTAAATACTGTGAAATTAGCAAGACACCTTATGTCATATGATAAGGGGATAAGATAAAGAAGAAAACAAAGGTATCTGTTTTACAAATACAGACATACTCATAACAAAACAAGGAGGAAATATTCATGCCATCATTGTCCTTGTTTCTGTAACTGATCACGTGGCCGTAGTTCATATTTGTCACTACATTCTCCCACCACCCATTCCATGCTCCCTTTACTCTCAGCAAGTACTTCAGCTGGCCATGGTTCTGTGCCTGGTGGGGTGACCCAAACCTTCATTCCTGAAAGTTTCTTGGCCATTGGTAGTCCTGCCTGGATTGGGTTGTTGCAGTTTTCCATTGACTTGAATCACAGGGCATGGTAGTACTAAGAGACGCCCTAGGGGATCTCCTGTATTCCAGGAAAACTCTTCTTTACCTCCATTGTGTAGTTGCAGTGCTATTTCCCCTTGATAGTCAGGATCAATCACCCCAGCAAGTACAGTAATCCCCTTCCTTGCCTGTTGATTCATCAGCACAAAAAGCCCAAAGTGGCCAGGTGGCAGTCTTAACTTCCAGTTCAATGGGACTATTGTTGTGTCTCTGGTGGAATTACTCCTCCTTTTGGAACTAAGACTTGTAGACCAGCAGAGCTTAAGGTTGCAGGGAGAGGAAGCAAAAGTTTTCCTAGTGGATCACTAGGAGTGATAGTGAGTGGTGCCACTCCTGTTCCCACCTTGATTCCTGGACCCATGAATCCTGGCTATGGGAGAAACAGCCCCATAGAGTGGATGCTGATTCAGAGCATGCACAGCCTCCTGGAGAATTCTGCCCCAGCCCTGCAAGGTATTGCCACCTAGTTGGCACTATAATTGAGTCTTCAAAAGGCCATTCCACAGTTCTGTCAACCCAGCTGCCTCTGGATGATGGGAACATGGTAAGAACAGAGAATTCCATGAGCATGTGCCCATTCCCTCACTTCATTTCCTGTGAAATGGGTTCCTTGGTCAGAAGCAATGCTGTGTGGAATACCATGACAGTGGATAAGAAGGCATTCCATAAGTCCATGGGTGGTCGTTTTGGCAGAAGCATTGCATGCAGGGAAGGAAAACCCATATCCAGAGTGTGTGTCTATTCCAGTGAGTGAATTATATGGCCGAAGTGGCAGAGCAGCTTGCATAGCAGCCTGGACCTGTCACAGAGCTCCATCTTGTTCCAGCCCCCAATCAAAACTAGAAGCTTTCCTGGTCACTCGGTAAATGGGCTGGAGTACTCACCCAAATGAGGAATATGTTGTCTCCAAAATCCAAAGAGGCTAACTAAGTGTTGTGCCTCTTTTTTGGTCATAGGAGGGGCCAGATGCAACAGCTTATCCTTCACCTTAGAAGGGATATCTCAATGCCCACACAACTGGACACCTAGAAATTTTACTGAGGTGCACGGCCCCTGTATTTTTGTTGGATTTATCTCCCATCCTGTGCCACGTGAACACCTTACCAGTAAATCTAGAGTAGTTTCTACTTCTTGCTCACTAGGTCCAATCATCATGATATCATCAATAAAATAGACCAGTGTGATGTCTTGTGGGAGGGAGAAACAATCAAGATCCCTGCAGAAAATATTATGACATAGGACTGGAGAGTTTATATACCTCTGAGGTAACACAGTGAAGGTATACTGTTGGCCTTGCCAGCTGAATGCAAACTGTTTCCTGTGGTCCTTACTAACAGTTATTGAGAATAAAGCATTTGCCAGATCAATAGCTGCATACCAGGTACCAGGGGATGTGTTGATTTGCTCAAGCAATGATACCACATCTGGAACAGCAGCTGCAATTGTAGTCACCACATGGTTAAACTTATGATAATCCACTGGCATCTTCCAAGACCCATCTGTTTTCTGCACAGGCCAAATAACAGAGTTGAATAGGGATGTGGTGGGAATCACCACCCCTGCATCCTTCAAGTCCTTAAGAGTGGCATTAATCTCTGCAATCCCTCCAGGCATCTGGTATTGCTTCTGGTTTACTATTTTGCTAGGCAGGGGCAGTTCTAGTGGCTTCCATTTGGCCTTTCCTACCATAATAGCCCTCACTCCATGAGTCAGGGAACCAATGTGGGGATTCTGCCAGTTGCTGAGTATGTCTGTTCCAATTATGCATTCCAGAACTGGGGAAATAACCATAGAGTGGGTCCACAGACCAACTGGACCCATTGTGAGACAGACCTGAGCTAAAACTCCATCAATCACCTAACCTCCATAAGCCCCTATTCTGACTGGTGGACCTAAGTGACGTTTTGGGTCTCTGGGAATTAATGTCACTTCTGAACCAGTGTCTAATAATCCCTGAAATATCTGATCATTTCCTTTCCCCAGTGCACAGTTACCTTGGTAAAAGGCTGTAGGTCCCCCTGGGAAAGGCTGGGAGGAAAATTAACATTATAAATTTTTGGCAGTGTAACAAGGACCTTCCCCAAGGGTACCCAGCCTTCCCTCATTCAAGGGGCTCTGGGTCTGTAAACTGTCTCAAGTCTGTGAATTGATTAAAGGGCCGAGACTCTCTGTTTTTGTAATTCAAGTTAGACTTTTGTTCACTTGACTGAGAATTCTTCTGCTTATACAGATCAAACAAGAATTTAATAGACTGCCCATCTATTTTACTTCTAGGTACTCCATGATCTACTAGCCAATGCCATAAGTCCCTGCAAGTCAGATTACTTTGACTGCTGTTTTGAGCCTGTTTTCCATTATGGTAGCCATGCCCATTTTGTCTTTGACAATTAACTGCTGCCATGTGGCTTCTGCCAACTCGGGACCCGATTATCCCCATTGTGTTTAAGGATTCCAGCTCAGTGACAGCAGTTCCCACAGTAAAATCTGACCTCTACCGAGAAGGGCGACTACAGAGTTCTTCGGGGATGATGGAGCTAGTCTCACAAGTTAATTCCTCAGGTCCTGGTAAAAGGTGTGTCCTCTGGACATTCCAGGGGTGTGTGAGCAGGTCTTCCAGATAAATTCACTCTAACGTTCCAGTTTCTCTAAGCCTTTGAGTCCCCTCCTCGACATTATACCAGGGCAGTTCTGGCATTTCAACCTCAGGTAGTGTCGGCCACCTTTTGATCCATGTTTCAGCCAACTACCCAAATAAACCATTAACACCCTTTCTAAACACTCAAGCTACAACATTGAATGCAGAATCTCTGCTTAGTGGGTTCATTTCAGTTAATTTAGCCTGATTAAACTTTATATTCCTACCACCATTACCCACACCTTCAATGTCCATTACCACAGGTATTCCCCTGATTTCTTTCTATATAAATTGGAGAACTCATGCAGTTCTTTTGGAGTATAGCGTACTTCCTCATGGGTCACACTTTGTACCTCACCCTTCAGGGCCTGTTGGGACTTTAGTCTAGTTATAGGTCTTGAAGCAAAGACTGGTGGTAGGGGTGGGTCATGAAAAGAATTAGAAGTATCCCTCAACCCACTTACCTCAGGACATTCCCTTGTGAAACAGGATTAATCTCTCCAGACAGGAGTGAGGGCTGCTTCCTCAGGAGAGGTGATTATAGGTTTAGCAGGCACTGAAGGGTTAATCTCTTTAGGTGGAGGTTGGATGGCAGGCTCCTCAAGGCAGACTGGAGGTCCAGAAGCTGTTTCCTCAAAGCAGTCTGGAGGTTGGGTAGCTGTTTCCTCAGGGCAGACCATTACAGGTATATCTAGCAAAGACAGCAGAATGCAGGGCTCCAGTGTCCTTACTGCCATTATTATGAATCCATATGTCCCCACCCCAAGTTTCAGGATCACATTTTTTTCCAATCAATGCCTTTACTTTAACAGCAGACACCCTGCAAGGTTGACATTTTATTTTATGTTGTAAATCTGCTATTCGCACAGAGACTCAGGGTCTGGTTTTCAGAAATCTCTAGTCTGCAGCTACAGGAAATAAGATTTTCTTTCAGGGCACACATAGAAACCTTTACAACTGTCATACGGCAGTTAAGTTTCAAATCTGAAGTCTTGAGCTCATCCCTTTCTCTTATAACTTTATCTAGAGTATCTAAGATGAACCAGCCAACATCATTATACCTCTTAACTCCGCAAAGCTGTTGAAGTGTCAAAAACACTGTCACCCAGAGCCTTGCTTTGTACGAGAGTATGATTAGGAGAATCAAATGGTGATTTTTTTGCATATCTCCATTGTCAGCTCACGTCATGGACTGTCAGTGCCATCTTGATTATTGGAAATGGAGTCATTAGTGCCTTTGAATCTAATCAGAGAAGAAAACCAATTGTAAAAGCCCATTTTAAGATTCTGTTTCTCAAGAACCACTCACATTACCAAGCTGTATTAGTTAGAGTTCTCTAGGAAAACAGAACCGACAAGAGATATCTATAAATACGAGTTTATAAAAGTGTCTCACACAACTGTGGGGATGCACAAGTCCAAATTCCATAGGACGGGATGCATGAGTCCAAATTCTGTAGGGCAGGATGCACGAGTCCAGATTCTGTAGGGCAGACAGTAAACTGGCAACTCCAATGAAGGTGTTCAATGAACTCCTCAGAAGACGCTGGCTAGCTGAAGAAGTGAAGGTCTTTCTCTTTCTCCCTTTAAAGTCTTCAACTTATTGGATTAAATCCAGCTGATAGAATTCTCTTGTTACAGGAGACAAGCCCTTTGCTGATGTAATCAGTCACAGGTGCAACCAATTGACTGAAGGATTTAATAAACGAGTCTTCTGGTTTATTAACCAGCCACAAATGTCCTTGCAGTAATGGTTAGGCCAGTGCTTGCTTGACCAGACACCCTGGACACCATCACCTGGCCAAGTTGACACATGAACGTAACCATCACAACCAGGGAACATACTTGGTGCTGGGGATCCAACAGCATATGGGAAGTTGTGGGGGCAAGACTACAGAGCCTTTGATGATTTGAGTGGGGGCCAGTATGGCTGGGTACTAAGAGCACCGAGAGGGAGGTGAAAGAGGAGCAGCAAGGTGGGGCTGGAGAGGACTGGAGGGTACATAGTGGGGATTATAGACCAAGAGAAGAGTTTTTTATGTTGTCCCAGGGACAACATGAAGATGTTGGAGGGTTTTAAGCGACAGAGCAACATTTTTATGTTTGCATTAAAAAAATATTTCCTTGGCTGCTGTGTGGTGAGTACTTGGTGAGGGGAAAGAATGGAAGCGAGGAGACCTAAGGAGGCTATTGCAAGAATCTAGGGGAGAAGAGAAGTTAGTTGGGTCTAAGGTGCTGGTGGTAGAGATGGAGGGAAGTGGCTAGATAGATACAAGAGGAGTTTAAGATGTAAAATATACAGACTCAGTGTTAGATTGAAACATCTTTGAATCTTTCTCAACTCCTTGATTTCTTACCTGTTGCTCCTATGTCAAATGGATGATATGTTACTTCTTCCTCATCCTTACTGCTAACAATAACAAGACTATAAAGCTACCACTTGAGTGTTTACATTTCAACCCCCTGGAGTAGGCCATATTATTATCAGCAGATTAGAGCTCAAGGAATGAGATTAGAGAGGGGAGGTAACCTGTCCAGGTTCACTCAGGTGACAGGCAGTGAGGGTGTGCAAGCAGCCTGTGCTGTGGACTGTGCTCTTACCCACCGGTCTAGCCCTGTCCCTCCTACCTTGCGTGTGATCACTGCAAACGGGCTTCTCTCAGGTCTCCCCTAGCCTGCAGTCTCTCTTCTGGTGCATTTCCACCACACCACCACATCTCCCTGTAGCTGCATTTCCATCTTTCCATTCCCCAGATCCAGAACCACCATGGCTCCCTTTTGCCTTTTTAATAAAATCCTCAAGTCTCTGATTTCAGGGCCTTCTATAAACTGACCCTCTCTACCAATAAAATCTACTTCCTCACTTTTCTTTTGCAGAAAAATTTAATAAATAAACATGCATTTATATCATTTTTGTTGTTTATATATTTTAGATATTTTATTGGTCTGCAATATAGTTTGAGTTGGGATAAATGCTGGGCTTTCCTTTAGAATCTTATCAAACAGCAATGCCATTCTTACCATTCATTTTGTGAGTGTTTTTTTCCCCTGAGGTAAGAGGTGTTTGTGAGTCCAGGTGTAGGTTAAGAACCCAAGACCTAGAAAGGGAATATTCAGAACGCTTGCTTTAGGGAAACCCCTTAGGGTTCCTACTTGTATCCCACCAACTATGGGGCCTGGGGGGCTACTATACTTCACTACCTGTCAGTTGCCATGGCTGCAGGGGATTTAGGAAAATCTTTCAAAACCCGTCTTGGAAGCTCACAGGTAGAAATGAAGGCACTGAGAAAGTGTGGCCCGAGGGTGTGTGGAGGGCACTCGGCCTGCACAGCAGAGGAGGAAACAAGTGGCTCACATTCTGCAGAAGGGCTTTGAGTGATTCTCAAAGGATGCTGGGAAGTGGATTGTTCTAGCACTGGATGTTTGAGGGGGAATCCTGGCTGCAGTGGAGCATTTGCTGATTCAGAGGCCAGAACTGACAATAAGAAGCCACAGGACTGTTGGAAAAGTTAATACATATTGACAAGGGGCAAATTCACCTCATGTAGACTGAAACCTATTATATGGGGAAGGAGGGAGAATAGCATGGTAGTCTAGAGGTAGGGGGGCTACTTAATTTATCACCAAAACTGGGACACTTTGGGGAGGGAAAGGAGGGCCGTGATCATTATGTTGGGTTGACAGACTGAAGCCAAACCATCCTGGGCCAGCCAGGACACAGACTTACCCTAGTTAGAGCCCAGGCCCTAGAGTCACGGGAGCTGGCCTTGAATCCTGCTTCGCCACCACCTAGCAGCATGTCTTCCGCAAGTCACTTAACCTTTGGGAACCTTTCCTTCCTCTGCAAAGTGGGAGTTAATAAGGCTGTGTGCCTCACATAAATGAGCTGTTATGTGAAACACTTAGAACAGGGCACAGTTATCAGCGTCATGATCTAGCAATATATGTGTACATTATAAATACATGGATATTATATTTACTCACAAATGGTAAGCTATGTATGCCTGTGGCCTATATGCAGACATAATACATAAACATTTGTGGCTCTCTTGTTCTAATCCTTTGAATTTGGAAAATAGCAGATTTTTTCTTCTGAAGTACTTAGGTTCAGAATCATAGAAACTTAGTAATTGTAAGCATGTGAGTGCTTGTGCTTTGATGATAAAGTTAGGAAAATAAACCTGTCACTAAGGTGTTCAGCCTGTTGGGATAGAGCCCCCCTGAGCCATGCGACTGACTTGTTGGATCCTCCTGGTTCCGTAGGAAAGCCTCGTGCCTGCTCCCTGGTGTCTGTGGATGGCGGGGGTGGCCGGGAGGCCTGAGGAGAGGGAGCTATTGTCTGTTGAGGGCAGAGGGCAGCCCACCTGAGCCCCAATTCCATGACCCCCAGTCTTCTGATTGGTCGTTTGGACCTCCCCTCCCCCAACCTGATACCAGATAGGAGGTGGCCTGGGCTGGATGTGAATATTCTAGTCACTAAAAAGAGATTCCCCCTATTTCTACCTCTACTGTATTTAGTATTCTGGCCTTTATAGTAGTCTCAGAACACAGAAAATGATTTGAGTGCCTCTTCTCAATTCTCCTGAAGATAACACTTGACTAGGACCCTCGTAAATGCCTAGGAGAGAAGGTAATGCTTTACATCCAGTGGATGCCTTGGGGTATTGAGGTTTAATTCTTTCCTGAGACCCCGATGGGAAAAGCTGTCACCTGAATCCGTTTCTCAGAGTTTGCCCAGTTCAGATTTTTGCTGTAGCAAAACCGTAAATTACTGCATATCATGGGCCTTTAGAGAAGCTGGGAAATATTAAAAATTGGGAGAGTTCATTCTGAGACTACCAAAGGTCATGTAAATAATTTTATCGAGTAGTTTTTTTTCTTTCCTAAAATAGATGTCATGTTGTTTATTTGGAAATTATTCAAGCTTCATAGTCTCTGCTCTGCCTTAATCCCTTTCCACAAACCTCATCACCCCCACCCCACTCCCCAAAAGAAAACCGCCACCCCTACCAACTGTGCCTTTGGCTCCAGAGCACCTTTGGTAGGTGGTGCCTGAAGAGCACCCGGGAAAAGAAGCCACTGATGGTTTGCACGACGTGATTTGTGTAGCACGACGTGATTTGTGTAGCATTGAAGGATTGTGTGGACGCTTATTTTACTTTCCTTTTGCTCACAGGACACATTTAATATCACTACCAAGAAATCCTTTCTGGATATATTTCTGCCTGATGGAAGGAGTATTAAAGTCGAAATTCTGACATCAGATACTGCTGAAAGAATCCTAGAGGTAAACTTTATCTAAACTCCAGCTCCAGAACTGATTTTAGCAATGGTTCTGGCTGAAAGCAGGGGCTAGATTGTGGCTATCTTCTGGATGCTTCCTGCCTGTCATCTTATTCTGTGGATAACTTGTCTGGAGAGATGCCAGGATTTTCTGGAAGACTGACTGTCATGTATGTGTCCTAAAATTGTTGTAAAATGACCTGAGAAATAATCACAAATCAAAAGCTCATTCAGCACGGCTATAGTTTGGATGCTTAATGCAATTTATTTGCTTGCTTACTCGCAAGCTGCCAATACAACCAATACACAATAACCAGGCCAAGGACACACAAGACATGTAGCAGTGGTGGATACCAGAATCTCTAACAGCTATCGGCCCAAGGCCGACAGGAGGCAGGTGGGCACCCTTAGCGACAGGCCTCGGGAACTTGGTCTGAAGCCATCAGCGGGAGGCGTTGGGGGCATTGTGGCAGCGAGGGCAACAGCAAGGCTTGCAGCATAGCTCGGGTGCTGGATCTGGAGGTCAGAGTGGCCGAGTGTGAGCCAGCCCCTACTTGATGTTCACTGGAGTGGCATCTGCACTGGGCTTTTATGCCTCAGAGGTCTGGTCATCAATATTCTAATCGCAGCGTGTCTTTCTAGCACAGCATTGAGACAGTCCATATCATATCCCCACACAAATATTATCACTTGTTACAAAAACGTTTTTCTCAATTTGTTTACATTACGATAGTGATCGATGCTTACCATGTTTTGGGGATTCGAGATCATTAATATTTCAATACACAACACTGACCAAGGAAGCTGAGATCCAACCAATCCTCCAGGGCCCCTTTGGCTTTTCTCTCCCTGTGGGAATCAGTTTTCCCGAGGTTTCCTAGGTCCTTCCTGAGGCTGGTGTCACTGCCCTGGAATTCAACCAGGGAAATGCTCTGGAAATACGCAAAATGCTTTATTAAGGGGTGCCTTATGGATGGGAGCAGGAAGGGGGTGGAGCCCACTTGCGTCTGAAACAGGCCTTACAGGGGTGAGCTGGTAGAGATGATGGGAGACGGGGAGCGTTGTCTCTCCTCCCCTAAAGGGTAAAACCCTGAAACCAACACTCCTGGTCCACAGGTTCCAGAGAGCCAGACCTTATTTTTAGTCAGTTATCCGAAGACTCCAAAGACAAGACCCAGAAAACGTCTCCCCCCTCTTCATATTTGTCTACTATCAGGTCTGCTTCTTGGGACTTCCTTCCTCTAAGCTGGGCTGCAGAGGCAACGCTGTCTTCTCACACCCACATACTGTTCCCAAGAGGGTTTTATTTCTAATCCTCCAGAGAAACATACAAGGGAGAATAAAAAGTTATAAATAAGAGGAAGTTGAAAAGTTCCAGGACTTTCAAAGGATGGACTGTCCTGGTGCTGGACAACCTGACCCCTTCTGAGCTGGAAGCAGAAGTGCTCCCTGGTGGGCTTCTGGCTTCCCTTTTCTCTCTCTCCAGCCTGCCTTTACCTGAGGCCATGTGTTCTAGTTTGCTAATGCTGCTGGAATGCAAAACCCCAGAAATGGATTGGCTTTTATAAAGGGGGCTTATTTGGTTACACAGTTACTGTCTTAAGGCCATGAAGTGTCCAAGGTAATGGATCAAGAATTGGGTACCTTCACTGGAGGATGGCCAATGGTGTCCAGAAAACCCCTGTTAGCTGGGAAGGCACGTGGCTGGCTTCTGCTCCAGGTTCTGGTTTCAAAATGGCTTCTCCCAGGACATTCTGCTCTAGGCCACAGCTCTTCTTCAAAATGTCACTCTTGGTTGCTCTTGGGGCATCTTCTCTGAGCTTCTCTGGAGCAAGAGTCTGCTTTCAACAGCCATCTTCAAACTGACTCTCATCTACAGCTCCTCTCTCAGCTTCTGTGCATCTTCAAAGTGTCCCTCTTGGCTGTGGAGCCTCTTCAAAATGTCACTCACAGCTGCACTGAGTTCCTTCTGCCCGTTGGCTCATTTATATGGCTTCACTGATCAAGGCCCACCCTGAATGGGTGGAGACATGCCTCCATGGAAATATCTAATCAGTTATCACCTACAGTTGGGTGGGGCTCATTTCCATGCAAACAACCTAATCCAAATGTTCCAACTTAATCCCCACTAATATGTCTGCCCCACAAGATTGCACCAAAGAATATGGCTTTTTCTGGGGGACATAATACATTCAAACCAGCACACCACGTGAAGATTCCTTCCTGCACCTGAATCCTCTTCCTAGCCTGGAAATTCAAGCCCTCCATGTTCTCCCTATCTCACTGTAGCAGTTTGCATCCCCAAATTAGGAAACATCCCTTCTCTAGATCTTAGTCTTACCCGAGAATGATTATTTTGGGCCTTTCTTCCTACTGAAGTCATCATACATGTCCTGCCCCAACCTTTTCTCCACTCTTGGATTCCAACCATGTTGAATGATAACAGCCACCTGGTTGCTGAGGCCGTACATCAACAAGTTATCCTGGGCTCCCCCTCGGATATCCCCCAAATCCCACTGGTACTGATTCCAAATCTCTATCATATTCATGCCCTACTCCCTGTTTCCATCTCTCTATCTTAGATCAAGCCCTCATCTTATTTCAAGCCCTCGTCATTTCTCATCCAGGTTTTTACAGCAGCCCCTTAACTGGTCTCCCAGCTTCCAGTCTTGCTCATATTCTGTACTGCTTTCCAGAATGATCTTTCTAAAAAGCATCAACAGCCCTTGAGGGGGTTGAAGCATGTTAAGTTCCCAACTATCGCTGGTGTGAATCTCAGTCCACAGCCTTGGATATGCAAAAAAAATATTTTTTAGAACTTAGCTCCATTGGCCCCTCTGTCTTCAGGCTGCTGGTTTGGGGTGAAGTTTATCCTCCAGTAATCAGGAGTTTCCTTCCCTCCTCTTCCCTGGAGTTGAGCCCTAAGGCAAAGCCTTGGAAATGGGCCAATGCTTGGTGTGTGTACAGGATAGCCAGGAGGCCAGTGTGGCTGGAGCCACCTCTGCAAGGAGAGGCATGGGCAGTGCAGTTGGAAGCAGTTGGAACCCTGTGAGGACTTGGGCTTTTCCCGTTAGAGGGTTGGGAACCCCTTGGGTCTCCGAGCTGAGGTGTGGCATATTCTGACTTACAGTTTAATAGTGTCAATCTGGCTCCTGGGCTGAAGGTAGAAGAGGGAGATAAGAGTGGAGTCAGACTATCAGATAGGAGAAGTGGTGGTGGCTTAGATCAGAGCGTCTTGGTGGAGAGTAAGACATGGTTGGAGTCTGCTTAGGACAGTTTTGGAGAAAGGGCCTGTAGGGTTTGCTAATGGATCAGATGGGAGGTAAGAGAGAAGGAAAAGACAAAAGTGATTCCTTGACAGGAGGGGCGTGCAGTGCCCACCTGGCACTCTGTCCCCACAGGTTATCTCTGAGCTGTCCACTGCCCCTTTGAGTTCAGCATCTCGCTGATGCTGCTCAGTGCCTGCCAGGACACAGGGCTCTTCTTGGAAGGCAGTCTGTGGCCCAGTCGCCCAGGTGACTGCAAGGCTGTTCTTCTCCCAAGTCCTGAGGCCTCCTTGGGACACTGCCGAGAAGCCAGTCCTCTCCCTCCTCCATGCAGATGCACATAGTGCTTTCTCTCTTCCTCCCCACAGCTCTGGGGAATTCCTTTAGCCTCAGGAAATCTATCCTTCTCTTACAGGCAATTCTTACCTCTTTAGAAATTCTATTATTTTTAAATTACACCTCCCCCATACCTCCTCAAAGTTTTCCTGAGGACTTAGGATTTGGGGAGGAAAAGTCGGAAACCATACAGACGCTTCTCCCTTTTTGCTATGTCACATATTGCTCCTGAAGCAACAAAACACAGCCATATGAACAGGAGAACGAGAAACAGGGAAAATGCTGGGAAGAGAAAACAAAAGGTAATATCTTAAAGTATTTTTCCACATGCACATTACACTGCCTGTTTGTAGCATCTTTCCTCTGTGTTTACACCAAAAAAACAAAAACAAAAAAACCCAAAGAGTTCCCTAGATTCCTTTCCCTGAACCTACAAAGTGGGAGACAGATGCATTCACGAAGGAGAAGGTCAGCGATTGTGCGGTGCCGGGCCACAAACCCAGGTGCCTCCAGGGCCTGCAGGCAATTTAGAGAAACTGCAGCAGGATGTAAAGTGATTGGACATGGCTGGGCTTGTGGAGAACTGGCCAGCACTTGCTTGTCCTAACGACATCATTATCAACATGTTTCTCCAAAACTGGGCTTGCAGGCCAAACAAGACACAGTGCAGGCTAAAGATGGCTGCATTTGGCATCTCCCATCTGCTAGGATTAGGATGAGTCCTGGATTCGAATTCTAGCACTGCCACTTTGTAGCTGTGGTTTGGGCAAGCTACTTAATCTCTCTAGACTATGTCTAAGTAATTATAGCAGTGGTTCATGATCCAAAACAGTGACAGTATTTTTATTGGTATTGTTACTGCTAACGGAGTGCTGAAAAGATATTAAGTAAGGCAGTAGTAAGCCTAGGGTTACAACAATACCATCTCTTCCAGTTTTCCGTGTAACTAAAAGCATAAATTTCATGAGGTACATTTGTGGTCTTAGAAAAATAAGTTTTCCCTCTTCCAATTGCACTGCCTTGTGAGAAATTCAAACCCACAACACTGTTTCACTAGTATCAGGTAAGTGCAAATGGAGATTCTACCCTAGAAGAGGAAGAGCTTCCCTAAAAGGTAGATGTGAACACTTGGCCAGGCTTAGGTATAAATTCTCTTCCAGAGGCTGGGAAATTCTCTAGCTTGCATAAAAATATAATTTAAGTTGTGAAAGAAAAAAGTATTTTCTATATCTTCTCAAGCACATTTGCTACTAATCTCACTTTGCTTCCCTATCACCACCCACCCCCCTTCACATTTTACTTTATATGTGTGTGTGTGTGTGTGTATATATATATATAATTGAGATTGTTCACATACCATACAACTATCCAAAGATCCGAAGTGCACAATCCATTGCTCATGGTACCATCATACAGTTGTGCATCCATCACCACAGTTAATTTTTTTTTCAATTTTTAGAACATTTTCATCACTCCAGAAAAGAAATAAAGACACACAAAAAAAGGAAACTCAAATCTTCCCATATCCCTAACCACCACCCCCCTCCATTATTGATTCATAGTTTTGGTATAGTACATTTGTTACTGTTGGTGAAAGAATGTTAAAATGCTACTAACTATAGTATATAGTTTGCAGTAGGTATATATATTTTGTCCACCACAAGATTCATTGTTTTATACATTCCCATCTTTTAACCTCCAGCTTGCCTTCTGGTGACATACATGACTCTGAGCTGCTCCTTTCCACCTCATTCACACCATTCAGCACTGTTAGTTATTCTCACAACATGCTACCGTCACCCTTGTCCATTTCCAAACATTTAAGTTCACCCTAGTTGAACATTCTGCTCATAATAAGCAACTTCCCCCCGTTCTTTAGCCTCATTCTATATCCTGGTAACTTATATTTCATGTCTATGAGTTTACATATTATAACTAGTTCATATCAGTGAGACCCTGCAATGTTTGCCATATGTGTCTTATTTCACTCAATATAGTGACGTCAAGGTTTCTTCATCAACTCATTTCTTTTAAGATGGTTTTGTTCACACACCATACATTCCGTCCTAAGTAAACAATCATTGGTTCCCTGTATAGTCATGTATTTATGTATTCAGCACCATCGCCGCTATCTGTATAAGGACATCTCCATTTCTTCCACAAAGATGGAGGAAGCGTCAAAGAAGGCAGAGAGACAAAAGAAAAAGAAAGGAGAAAGAGAAAAAACCAACCAACCAACAAACAAACAATCAAAAAACAAAACTTGATAGCTAGAAAGCGACAAAAGGAAAGATAACATTAACCTAAAGTAGAATAAAGAGTCAGACAACATCACCAATGCCAGGAGTCCCATACCCTTCCCCTATTCCCCACCCCCCCATATGCATTTAGCTTTGGTATATTGCCTTTGTTATATTAAAGGAAGCATAATACAATGTTTCCATTAATTATAGCCTCTAGTTTGCATTGATTGTATTTCCCCCCCAATCTCACCCTATTTTTAACACCTTACAATGTTGACATTCATTTGTTCTACCTCATGTAAAAACATTTGTACCTTTTATTATACTCATTGAGTACCCTAGGTTTCCCTGAGTTACACAGTCCCAGTCCTTATCCTTAGTCTTTTATTCTGGTGTCCCATATGGTCCCAGCCTTCCTCTTTCAACCATGTTCACAGTCATCTTTGTTCAGTGCACTTACATTGTTGTGCAACTATCTCCCAAAATTGTGTTCCAAACCTCTCACTCCTGTCTTTTCCTTTCTGTCTGCAGTGCTTCCTTTAGTGTTTCCTGTAGAGCAGGTATCTTGTTCACAAAATCTGTCATTGTCTGTTTGTCAGAGAATATTTTAAGCTCTCCCTCATATTTGAAGGATAGTTTTGCCAGATACAGGATTCTTGGTTGGTGGTTTTTCTCTTTCCATATCTTAAATATATCACTCTACTTCCTTCTTGCCTCCATGGTTTCTATTGTGAAATCCGCACATAGTCTTATCAAGCTTCCTTGGTATGTGATGGATCACTTTTCTCTTGCTGCTTTCAGGATTCTCTCTTTATCTTTGATGTTTGATAATCTGATTATTAAGTATCTTGGCATAGGCCTATTCAGATCTATTCTGTTTGGGGTATGCTGTGCTTCTTGGATCCATAATTTTATGTCTTTCATAAGAGATGGGAAATTTTCATTGATTATTTCCTCTATTATTGCTTCTGCCCCTTTTCCCTTCTCTTCTCCTTCTGGGACACCGATGATACATAAATTCTTGCTTTTTGTTTTGTCCTTAAGTTCCCAGAGACATTGCTCGTATTTTTCCATTCTTTTCTCTATCTGTTCTTTTGTGTGTAGGCTTTCTGGTGCCTTGTTCTCCAGTTCCTGAGTGTTTTCTTCTGCCTCTTGAGATCTGCTGTTGTATGTTTTCATTGTGTCTTTCATCTCTTGTGTTGTGCCTTTCATTTCCATAGATTCCGCCAGTTGGTTTTTTGAACTTTCGATTTCTACCTTATGTACGCCCAGTGTTTCCATTATATGGTTCAGCTCTTTTGCTACATCTTCCCTAAACTTTTTGAATTGACTTATTTTTAGCTGTTTAAGTTCCTGTATCTCAGTTGAAGTGTAAGTTTGTTCCTTTGGGCCATAACTTCATTTTTCTTAGTGTAGGTTATAGTTTTCTATTGTCTAGGCATGGTTTCCATGGTTACCCCAATCAGGTCTTCCCAGACCGGAATGGGCTTAGGTCCCTGAAGGAAGAAATATTCAGTATCAGGGTGGATCTTAGAAAATTGGTACACCCTGTGATGCCTCAGGTCTCTGTGCTTTTCTGTCCAGCAGGTGGCGCCTGTCAGCCTGTAGCTCCAGGCTGGTGTAAGGAGGTGTGGCCCGTGGCTGTTTCCCCCAGGCTCTGGGGTCTGGTTCTGAATGGAAGGCAGGTAGTAGAGCTAGAGAAGATAGACCCCCTAGGGAGAGGTCATTAGCATTTCAGTGGTCTCTCTCTGACTGTGCTGTCTACACCTTGTCTGGGTCAGAGCACTGGGAACTGAAAATGGTTGAGGCTTTCTCCACTGAGCTGAAACGGACTGAAAGTCCCCTTCATGGCTAGTCCGCAGTGACCCTCCGGCTCTCCAAGGTCAGTCGTCATCCAAAGCCTCTGTCTGCTTGTTGGGGATTCATAGCTCGTAGTGAGCAGTCCACACTTGCTAATTAAAACCCCAGTTGGAGCTCAGCTGAGCCATATCTGCTTGCTGGGAGAGAGGTTCTCTCTAGCACCAGGAGGCTTTGCAGCTTGGGCTGTGGGGGGAGGGGTTTCCCAGCTTGGATCCGCAGATTTTACATAGAGATTTTATGCTGTGATCTTGAGCGTTCCTCCCAATTCAGGTTGGTGTATGATAAGTGGATGGTCACATTTGTCCCCCAGTAGTTATTCTGGATTATTTACTAGTTGTTCCTGGTTTTTTATTAGTTGTTCCAGGGGGACTAACTAGCTTTCACACCTCTCTATGCCACTGTCTCCCACCTTTTACTTTTTAATGAACTCTCTGAGAACCGACAACAGGTTCAAATCTCTTATTCACTTTTTTAATACACTAGTACTATTGTAGTTTTATTGGTGGTTGTGTTTTTTTTTTTTTTAATCTTCATTTTATTGAGATATATTCACATACCACGCAGTCATACAAAACAAATCGTACTTTCGATTGTTTACAGTACCATTACATAGTGGTACATTCATCACCCAAATCAATCCCTGACACCTTCATTAGCACACACACAAAAATAACAAGAATAATAATTAGAGTGAAAAAGAGCAATTGAAGTAAAAAAGAACACTGGGTACCTTTGTCTGTTTGTTTCCTTCCCCTATTTTTCTACTCATCCATCCATAAACTAGACAAAGTGGAGTGTGGTCCTTATGGCTTTCCCAATCCCATTGTCACCCCTCATAAGCTACATTTTTATACAACTGTCTTCGAGATTCATGGGTTCTGGGTTGTAGTTTGATAGTTTCAGGTATCCACCACCAGCTACCCCAATTCTTTAGAACCTAAAAAGGGTTGTCTAAAGTGTGCATAAGAGTGCCCACCAGAGTGACCTCTCAGCTCCTTTTGGAATCTCTCTGCCACTGAAGCTTATTTCATTTCCTTTCACATCCCCCTTTTGGTCAAGAAGATGTTCTCCGTCCCACGATGCCAGGTCTACATTCCTCCCCGGGAGTCGTATTCCACATTGCCAGGGAGATTCACTCCCCTGCGTGTCTGATCCCACGTAGGGGGGAGGGCAGTGATTTCACCTTTCAAGTTGGCTTAGCTAGAGAGACAGGGCCACATCTGAGCAACAAAGAGGCATTCGGGAGGAGGCTCTTAGGCACAACCATAGGGAGGCCTAGACTCTCCTTTGCAGCATGGTGGTTGTGTTTTGAAGCATCATTAACATTTGTGAAGAGAGAAAATATCATCATGGCTTCTTTTGCCAACCCTTACTCCCCTCAAAAGAAGGTGTTTGTATTTGCCCTTATAAATTATAGAAGGCTTCTCTAGTCTCCCTCTCCTTTTTTCATTCCTCTTCTGTTTGCCTTGATGTGTAAACTTGCTGTTTTCACTAAATGAGTCAGAGAAGGGAGTCAACTAATTTGAGTAGACATGTGTCATATTTACTCTAGGAAAAGATGTCTTTACTTAGCTATTAACTACCAGCATACACTCAGCCCCACATCCCATCATAGCCTTCACACAACAGCCCTATTTTTCGGTTTGGGGTTTTTCCAAGGGCTGGGGAGAAGAGTGAGATAGAAAGAAGGGATGTGGGAATGAACATTAAGTAAAAGTTGTGAAAATAATTCCAGGCTATTCTTTATCTTCAAAGCTATACTGAGAACACCCACTCATACCATCCACCTAGTAAGACTGCCTCCTGAGGTAATTTACAGATCTTTGACAAGAAAAGCACCCAGCTGGAGCTGTGGTTAAAGTGCCAGCTTCCCTATAGGGCTGTAAAAGCGAATCCTTGTGTGTTACAGAGGTGAGTTAGTGAATTACAATGGAGAGTGTAAAGCAGTTGCTCAAGAGCCCAGTCTTAAAGAGGGGCTGGGCAAAGTGAAGATACTTTGTGGTAGGATGGGAAGTTCCTGCCAAGGGCAAGCGTAAAAGTTTTGGGATTACAACTTGGTGGCCCATTGGTAAAAATGAAGCGGCTGGTGTAGGAATGAAATGTCAAAGAGGAGCATGAAATGAATTCAGCCCGTACCTGGGATCTGAGGTTTTCACTGAGAAAATGCCATAGAGCATTTGAATTGACCACCACAGGAGACAGTAAAGCAAGGCTGGCCTGGGAGTCAGAGCCAGACAGTAGCACACAGAGTTTTATATGCCAGTCAAGTGATGGGGAAGGGGCACCTGGCCTTCCTTTTTCGATCATCTAGTAACCCACAGGAAGGTAAATGGGTGCAAGTGCTCTACGGGCAGGTTATCACTGAAGGACAGGTGTTTGAGAGGATGACTGCTGCCCTTCAGTGGACAAAAAAGACCCAAATGCTCTGGGGACTTGAGGCTCAGTCCCTTTCTATATATGCGATGGGACAGCAGCCTCAGCTGGTGGGACCGACTTTTATTTTCGTTTCTCTAATTTTCTGTGTTGGAAATTAGAGAGTTGGGAAAGATTTCTTTTAATATGCATTAGTCCATGAAAACACTTTTTATTGATATTTTAAGGCAATTTCAAATTTTATATGCCATAGTAAGCATGGTGGACACTCCTAACTTTCCCCTTTTTTTTGTCTTTGGTTAAGGTGGTTTCGCACAGAATTGGACTGTGTCAGGAGCTCTTGGGCTACTTCAGCCTATTTCTCATTCAGTTGCACAAGGAAGACAAGCTCTCTGGTAAGGAAAGAAGAAATGCGGGACAGGCAGGGGTGAGCAGGAGCTCAGCCCAGGAGAGTGTGAGTCACAGCCATGGGGGGCTGGTACCCCTAGGGAAGCTCTCCTCTATATGGTCCCTACTACTTTCTCAGCCCTTGGATCAAAGGTTTGGGGGTGGGAGGTTGCATCTCTGTACAGGGCGATCCAAGGGCAAGGGTGGGGAGGTGAGAACCATAAAGAGGTAGCACGGCCAGGAGCAAGGTGTCATGTCTTTCTGAGAATACCTGCTGGGCCCCCATCCTGATACCTGTGCGCCCTGTCCCCTTCTGCCCTGGCCCTGACTGCTGTGCACCAGCATATCACAACCTCCATGTGAATGCAGTGCTTCACTCCAGGTGCTGGGACATCCCACCAGAGCAGAATTTCTCCATGTTAAGGAATGTTTGTCATAAAAGATGTTGCTGATATCAGTAAGTTCTTAGATTCTTTTTAAAAAGGTATCATGAGATAGTGAAAGGTGACAATAAGATTCAGATAGCTTCTGCTTTGCTCTGCAGTGCCTCTCTAGATATTATAAGCTTTTTAGTTGTGACATGGTATCAGTTACCTTAAGGTAGTTCACATACATCCTTAAGAAGTTGTGGGACGTGGCTTTGAGTTGGAAGTTAAGGGATTTGAGTCTTGGCTCTGCCCCTAATGGCTGTGTGTGCTGGCAAAGTTGCTGGACCTCTGTGGGCCTCAGTTTCTCATTCTGTATCACCATGTAAAATATCCCCTACTCAAGTTGGTATTTTATGAGGAGCAAATGACATTTTTTGAGTGAACTTCAGAAAGTTAGAAATGATATACAAATGCAAGAGAAGATTATTAGTCTTATTTTACTCTTTACACTATTATTTTATTTACACTATTAACATTTTATTTTCTCATTTTAAGGTTTCTGTATGTAAACTATTTGAGCTGTTTTAACCAGTAAGACTCCCTTTACCCCTTCTCTAGTTTTGAAAAAAATGGCAGACTTTGAACTTCCCTATGTTAGTCTTCAGAGTTCAGAAGTGGAAAACTGTAAGGTTGGACTCAGAAAGTGGTAAGTAAGCATTTGCTGGGACAGTAGGCATTTGAGAGGACCTTAATTACCATTGCTGATCAGAACTTGTCTGAGTCTTGCCACTACCCCGAGCACAGCCCAGACAGCTGGAGAAAGACCAGGAGCTCGGGGAAGGTGAAGAGCAGAACGATAGAGAGAGGGTGGAATGAATCAGAATACTTGCTGTAAAGAATAGAATGTTGAGGATACTTTCACTGGTTTGAAGTAAAAGAAGGAGTGTTATAATGAGGATGATGGCCAGTCATTCTTCTCTACTGAGAGGCAAACAAGAAAAGGCCTGGAAAATGGGGTCTCAATATATGTTAAAGCAGGTAATGGCAAGTATTTGCTGGCCATGGGTTTGCTTTGGAATGGATTATTGACTTTATTAATTGATAGAATTTGTTGATGATTCCAAACAGGTATGATCTGTCTTTTAAACCGTGTCTTAAGTCAAAGACTGGACTCAGCCAACTTACAGTGAATTTGAACTCTTAGTATTTGGCTGATATTCCTAAAGGATTCCATCAATAAATGCATTTGTACCAGGGCCACCCATATTACTAGATCAATAGAACACAAGTGTCACTCTGCAGGAAATACTGTCATTTAACCCCATAATATAGGATCCAGTGGAGAGCAAAACAAACTGAAAATAACCATAAGTATGAAGCAGGAGCCACACCCACATCTATACACATCCTGCAATCTGTAGGTTTCAGTATTTATTACCTTGGCTCTGTTGGATTGTTTCTTGGGTTCACTCTCTCTTGGCCCAGTAATTCTGTAATCTGAGCACACAAGCTTTAAAGAAAGACATTTTGAAATCTAGGAACAGTGTTTATCTCTGACCTTGTGGTGATTTGCTAGGGCTGCAGTTGTAACTTTGAATTTTGAAAGGCTATTCCCACCAAGCCTAGAAGTTCATATTCTGCTGTTTGAAAGTACTCTGAAAAAAGGTCAAAATCTTGTGGCATAGATCCCTGAGAAGTAGATAAGGCCATAGTTCTATCTAGGAGTCTAGGGAATATCTTTTCTTCTGGAAGCTTCTTAGTTCAGTGAGTGACTGAGCAGATGGGTTCCTAGAATCAGACTGTGGGAATCTAAAATCCCAGCTCTGTCAACTTTTAGCTGCATAACTTTAGCTAAGTTACTCAAGTTCTCTAACCTTCAGTTTTTTTTATCTGTAAAATGGGACTAAGAATAATAATAACAATGTCTACCTTACGAGATTATGTGAGGGTTAAATAAAGTTATCCCATAGGCTAATAATATCTTAGCCATGTTCTTGTTTCATTTATAATGATAATAGTAACAAAATAAATCCCTGAGGCTTAGAGTTTTCCCTCACGAGCTCTCCTGAGAACTTGATGCTTACCTTAATGTTTGAGTTGCAAATCAGGTTTTGCCGTATCTTCATTAAATAGGTACATTCTAGATTATAAGTACAAGATAAAATGTCTGCCCCACCACAAGCCAGCACCTCAGACCCAGGCAGACTGCCTTGGGAAGAAAGGAGGCCTTACTTCTGTCATTAAAGCTGAGGATCAGGTCACTGGAAAGGGAGAGTCCCATTATCTTTCCAGAGTGAGGACTTGCTAGGTGGGAACAGGGAGGCTTGCTCGCCTGCCAAGAGCTGTGTCATTCCCAAAAGGTGAGGCTTAGTTGGAATTTTAGGGATTTTTCTCTGTCTGGGAATTCCCTGGGTGAGTCTAGCCAATGATGATATGGCTCCTTCCAGACCAGTAGATGTCTGCCCTGCCTCTTAGAGCCCTGATCTGGGATGGGTCAGGGGTCCTCTCTAACCCTGTCGTGAGACAGTTGGTATTCCCTGCCACATGGGCCCCTGGAGTGGGTGGGTAAAATAGCTAAATATAATACAAGTAGGAATGGTTTGATTCCTTCTCTCCACCCCCCAGAATGAAGTTGAGTCTTGAGCAATATTTTTATCCTTTTCCTTCAATCCTATTGGTATATTTAACCTACAATTCTGAGTGCAGTGATTCTGCTTACCTCTGCCTTCTGACAGACCATAGATCAGCCACTACACACCCTTCCTGAATATTTCTGTGGATTCTTAGCATGCTACCGTGCTTGTACACTGTATTTCAGTTTATCCTGACAATTCTTGACTTTTTTAGGCAGATGTGGAGCCTCTGCTATTTGCAAGTTTCTCTGCCAAGACCCAGGGGTAAATCTAAATGAGACCCAGTTCCCCGGGCTCAGGGGTCTTCACATCTGGTATCAACAAAACTTGATGAGAGCAGAGATCAGGATAAGCTCAGGGTGCACAGAGGATATGTTGCTAAACACAGCCTTGGGGAGTCAGGGACCGAAGCTAAGCTTATAGGGAGAGTCAGCCAAGGTGGGGAAGGAGCCAGGCCTTGTGCTCTTCCAGGCCCTAGGAGGTAGAGAACACTCGGCTGGAATGTGGAGTGTGGGGAAGGTGATGAGAGATAGAATGGGAAATGAAAGCAGACGTAATCCCAAAAAGGCCTTGGAAGCAAAAGAGTAAATGGTCTAAGTCCTGGGACTATGAGATTCTGAAAGGTTACTCTGGAAAGATCACGCTGGCTGGAGTGAGGGGAGTGAGTTTGAGGGCACAATGACTGAGACAGAAAGCCTGGTTAGGTGGTTGCTGGAGCAGCTCAAGCAAGGGATGAGGCAGCCTGGGAGGTGAATGCGGGTGTGGGTACAGGGCATCTGTGTATGCCAGGTGCTGTGGGGTGGATGAGGCAGCCTGGGAGGTGAATGCGGGTGTGGGTACAGGGCATCTGTGTATGCCAGGTGCTGTGGGGTGGAGGTAGGGGTTGAGTGCAGGGCTTGGTGACCAAGAGTGGGCACAGACAATTCCTCCAAAGCTTTATGGTATTTCATTGTGTTGTTGTTTGGCAACTTTATTCTCAGAGTCTACCAGGCAAGTCCTTACAGAATAAAGGAAACAGAAGAGGTAGAACTAGGAAATATAGGGATGTAGCCTTGTTCAAAGAAGGGGGCTTTGTTCCTAAGATAGAGAGCCAGCGCTTTAAAGAGCAGTTACTCCCAGGTGTGCCTCGCCAGAATGGTTGCTGCCTGTCAGCCGAGTTCTAGAAGTCAATTTAATGCCCGTGGATTCTGCAGGTATATGGATCCCTCCCTTGACGCCAGGCTGATGGATTGCAGAGTGGCTGGAGAGCTGATCTACCTGCAGGTGAGGTAACCAGGAACTGTCCTGATGCTGTGTATTCTAGACCATTTTAGTTTGGAATCACTTTTTAAAACATTACAAAAATGTAATATGTAACCAATAGAGACAGTTGTCTAAACCTGAATCCCTCATTTTACGGACCAGCTGTGAATGAGGTACTGTACATAATGTAGTTGAGTGATGAATTGTGAACCCATAATCAGGATCAAACTTTTTCAAAGGTAGTGAAACAAAAACAGATATGTGACCTTGGCTACAGGACATTTAAATCTCTGTATTTCAAAGTCCCGAGTACCCTAATGATGAATAATGTGGTATTGATTGACACCTACTGCCCTGATTCCTGGCTGCATTCTTTCTTTAGCCATGCTCTCGCTTTGACATTGTTGCCCTGGGTTAACCGTTCTTCCAGGGCTCTAACGTCAAGTAGAATTCAGGAAAGAAAAAGGCGTTTAGTTCTTCACACTCAATCCAATTCCATTCAGATTTGGTGTCTGGGTTCAGGTTTGAGAACAGCTGAAACACAGAGAAAGCCTGAGGGGTAAGGACTGCCTACCCGGTAAGAATTCAGTGGCTTGGGTACGGTGTGGTGATCATACCTGGGTTTTAATCCAACCCCTGCCACTTACCTGCTGCATGGCCTTGAAAGTTATAACCTCTGAGAACCTCACTTCACTCATCTCTAAAATGGGAGTCATTGTTCCTACCCCACAGAATAGTTGGAAAAAGTCAACGAGCAAAGCCAATCTAAATGGTTTCTCATCAAATTTTAGTTATTTTTCTTCTCCTCTCTAAACTTCAAATCCTTTTCCCCCAACCTAAGTGGCACTATCAAAAATTTATTCAGTTTCCATTCTCTTGGAGATAAGGCACAGTCTACCAAAATCACTGAGGGGGGTGACACAAACTTATATTCAGACTAAGGTGTAAATAAGTGCCTGACCACTGACGGGAATTATTGGATGTTTGCTTCCTGTAGGCACTGGGCAAGATACACTGAGGGGTGGGACAAAAGGTTTTCCTTCGAGGGGTCTACAGTGTAACTGAGGAACAAAGGAAAAGTCTCTTAAAGTGAGAGTAATTAAAGCAGCACCGGCTAAGTGTACAGCTGAGGAGATGCCCAGCTCATTCCAGAGTGAGCCTTGGGGCCCGGCTAGATAAAGGGGAAGACTGGGAGCCAGGAGGGGAGAGGGGACAAGCACAGATAATGGAGCTGGAGCAGGGAAGGCGGACAACGGGCTTGATTATTTCTCTTTTTCATTTTGCTTAAGGACAATCCTGATGAGCTTCCTCAGAGGGCTGTTGTCTTCAGTGTGATTTATGCCGTTTATCCCGTGTTCTGCTTAAACCCACAGTAGATTAGGAAACTTGAGGAACACGTTAGGATTTGGAGTCGGGGAGCACTTGCTGATGGAAGTTACCTAAGGCTGAGCAGACAGAGCCCAGTGATATATGTATTCACTTTTAATTTTTTTTAAAAAACTTGTAAATTTGTTTTCATCTTATAACATTTGCAAATATGCAAAAGCTCAAAAATGAAAATCAGCACCATTCAGAATCTTAAATCAACCATACTTATAAACTATTAACTTTTTTGATGTGTAAATTTCATATATATTTCACTTATATGCACATGCATGTCCTTGATTCATAGATGTGCATTTATTTTTTGCGGTCGGGGTTACTGCTTCTAGGGGGAGTGGCGGCCGGTAGCCGAGCCCTCAGCTCTCGGGGCTGCTTAAAGGTTACCGGCGGCGGGGGCTCTTTCCCGGAGGCGAGGGCGAGGCGGAGGACGTGGCCAGAGTCCTCGGCGAGAGGCGTGCAAGGAGGGCGGCGATAAGGACAAAAACACTCTTCATCCAGTAGGGGTATGCGCCAAAGAGATTTATTCAGGGGTGATTACAGGTTATATAGGCTGGTAAGAGGGGCAGGGCTGGAAAGGAGGTGAAGTAGCCTAAAATGGCAATATTGAAGGGAGAGGGGCTAGGATTGGTTCTGAGAGGATTCAGGAGCCGTTGCAGCGGGCGGGGGTTGTTCTGGCCACGGTGCATGCGCGCTGGCGGTGGCAGGAGTGGCCTTGGCACCAGGGAGTGAGTGGGTAAGATAAGGAAGTGGGGAAAGGGCAGTTGGGAGAAAGGCGGTTTCCTCCGGCAAGCCTCCCCTGCCAGTGGCATTTTGGGTGAGGAAAAGGGAGCTGCCTTGACCTCGCTCCTCAGGCTCGGGGGGGCTGCAGAGGGCACTCACGCCCGTACCTACTACCCTCCCCAGGGGGTGATCAGGTCCCCTGGCCCAGGCCTGGCAAGCCGAGGTACAAGCTCAGTCCCCGCAATTCCCCTTTCTTTTCTAATTAGAGGAAGAGGCTTTACCGGAGAGGTCCGCTAAGGGTGAGGGAAGGGGGAGGTCAGGGAAGGGAAAAAGGGGTTGACGGTGGTTCAGCGAGGCTGGAGCTTAGTGTTGGTGTGGTGCCCGGGCGCTTGACAAGGGCTTCGCTGCAGCGGGCTGGGCGAAGGTGAGGGGTTTAAAGTTCAGGGGTTTAAAGTTCAGGGGTTTAAAGTTCAGGGGTTCAGAGAAGCTGGAACTCGAGATGAGAGCGATGTTCAGGTGATTGAGAAGGGCCTCGCGGTCGGCGGGTTGACCGGTGACGTTGAGGTTGCGAAGGGTTGGCTGTCATCTTGGAGTGGGGGGCGTCAGAGGTGGCGAGTCGCTGATACTGGATTTGCACGAACGAGGAAAAAAGGGCATCTGTTTGTTTTCTTACAAGCTGGACAATTTTGCGGATGAGGCAGGGTCCTAAGATGAGAGCTAGAATAATTATTAATAGGGGGCCAAGAAAAGGAAGGATGTATGGGAGGATGGGAGTGAAAAAACTGGACCAATAACTGGTGGCTTCACGATCTCTTTTACGCTTTTCCAGTCCCTCTCGGACCCTTTTCAGGCTGTCCTCGACGAGACCTGTGGAATTGGCATATACACAGCACTCTTCTCCTAGGGCGGCGCAGAGGCCTCCTTCTTTGAGGAGGAGAAGGTCAAGACCTCGGCGGTTTTGGAGCACGACTTCAGAGAGGGAATTGACAGAATTTTTTAGATGGTAAATAGCGTTTTGTAGGTGGCGAATGTCCTCGTCAACAGCCGCCCTGAGGTGAGTTAGGGCGGAGCCTTGACTGGCTAGTGCAGCGATTCCGGTGCCAGCGCCGGCAAGACCTAGGAGGGAGGCAATTGTAAGGACGGTGATGGGCTCTCGCTTTTGCAGAAGGGCAGGAGCTGCAGTTCTTTCCAGACGGAGGAAGAAGTCTTCTTCGCTGTGGTATAAGACCCTAGGGATAAGGACAATTAGGAGGCAAGTTTCTTTATATTCACTGATGATATTCGTGCTGAGACAGGGGGTAAGTCCTGTAGAGGAGCAGAGCCATTGGGAGGAGTTATGAGGAATGAGAAATTTTGCCGAGCTGCTGGGAGATGAGTAGCTGGCACAGGCAGTGAGGTCGGGAGAGTTACTGGAGCGAGGACGGACGCACTTTCCCGTATAGGAGACTGAATGAAAGGTTAGGGGGACGGCAGAGGTATTCCAACTGCATTCCGAGGGGCTGTCTTCTGTGCTTTCTGAAAAGGAGAGGTTGGAGGCAACGGGCTCGTACAGTGAGGAAGAGGTGGAGAGGCAGAGCCAGCAGGAGGAGGTAAAATTGGGGTTGGAGGAGTTCACTGAGGCAAAGGCGGCTTGGATGAGGCTGAGGAGGGGAGAGGAATAACGAGAAGGGGGCAGAGGAAGCTGGGGTGGTGGTGTTTGAGATGTAGTTGAAGTGCGTTTAGTTGGAACTAAGGTGCGGCTGGAGAGCTGTGGAAAAAGGGGGTTAATGACTTTATTGGGACCAATGTCAGAGGGTGTTTTTAATGCAGTATTTTGGTATGGTTGGTTTGTAGCCTCTTTTTTTTATAAGAATAAGTGATTTTCGGTCGGTTTCTTTCTCATAGATTCTGAAGCCCCAAGTTTGACCGAGTAACCAGGAGGGATCAGTGGGGAGCTGCACTGTAAGATTAAGATGTGTGCAGGATCCCTTACTTTCTTGGCTGAGCCAGTTAACAGTAGGGAGTTTGCACCCTGTAGGGGCTCACTTTAGGGTAAGGTAATGATCAGGAACAGGAGGCTTTTAATTATTGGCTAATGTTTCACACCCCCAGTATGCACAGTAGTACTCGTTGGGGGAATTACAGTACGATTTTCCAGGATTTGAGGATGGGCACATGTAATATTGGGCCTGGGGGTTACTTACCTTTTGAGTGCAGGTTTCTTCGACTCTGGAGACAAAGGTGGCGAAAGGCTTACTCGGCTCCTGGAAGAGCTTGGTGAATTTATTAGGCCGACAGGTAGAGCAATTGGCAAATGTTCGTAAGGCGATTTCCCAAAGAATAGGCCAAAAGGTGGCAGGTGTATTAATATAAGCAGATGCATTTAGAAACGCTCCAGTGCCCAAATAGGCTTCAGGGGGATGATAGGCTCCAATGGCTGCGTCTTGCTCACTTTGCTTAGCTGCTTCTGCCTGGAAGTGAGCACGCCAGTCAACAAACTGGCCGGGGTTAAAAATTGAACGGGCAAGCGAGGCCCAGTCTTGGGGGATGCAATAGTTCATGGCGAGATCCTGTAGTATTTGGGAAGCATATGGGCTACCTAACCCGTCCTCCTTGACGGCCTTGCGAAGCTGCTTGATAGTATCTAAGTCAATGGGATACCAGTCATGCGGCCTCTGTGGGGTGGGGGCAAGGTTAAGAGGAAAACAGCGAAAAGCACGAGAGAAAGGAGGACACGCTTGCAGAGGACTTGGCGCGGGAGTGGGGGTAGGGGGAGCGTTGCCCCAAGGGTTGCCTTGAGGTGCTGAAGGCAGCCAGGGGTTGTTAGTCGGCAGGGTGGAAGGAGCGGCGGCAGCTGCCGGCAGCGGCTCCGAGGGGGAGCTCGCCGGAGGGAGAGGCGGGAGTGGGAGGCCCCAAGCGTCGCAAGATGGCGGCGCGGTAGGCGTGGCTAAGACACAAGATGGTGGATCAGCCCCGCCCTGTGAAAGGGCGGGGTTCAAGGCATAATATGGTGGACTAACTCCGCCCTGTGGAAGGGCGGGGTAAAGCGTATGCGGTTTCCGGTCCAGCTTAGGGCTGATGTCATCACCAGAGCATTTCCTCCCCTCGATGGAAGAAGAAGGAGGAAGTTCGCCATCTTGGCGTGGCGCAGTGTTATTTTGCTTTTTGGGAGTCACCTCGAGCGCGTTGTTAATCTGCTCGACTAAGGACTCCGTGTCCGAGTCATGATTTGAATTAGTATCGCTATCTGAGTCTGTTGGCTGGGTTGATAGGGCCTCTTTGGATTTAACGGGGCCTCTATCAGGGGGGAGGGAGCCTTGAAGGCAGGAGCGGATGGTTATTAAGGTGGGGAGCAAGCCGGGAGGGAAGCGCTTGCTCTCATGTTCAGACGATCATAAGTAACAGGGTCCCAAAGATGGCAAGTGGTGAGCCATGGGTTAAAGGGCAGCAGGAGATCCCAGTATATCTGCAGCTGCCGGACAGACACTTTACAGCGATGCGTGTCTAGGAGACCCGCTAGAGCACGAACTTGAGGTGCCTGACATGTAGATATACGATTACCCATAGCTGAGGGGAGAGGAGGGGGAGTTGTTCCCGAGCCGGGCCGGCCGGCTGGCGGGGAGGAGAAGGAGGAGTAGTTTACTGAGCAGAGAGAATGAGATAAACTGTGGCTGCAAGGCCGAAGGAGACGGCGAGAGCAGAAAGCAGTGCCCTTTGGCAACGAGAGCAGTCAGGGGGGGCAGTTGCAAAGAGGCACACGGCACCAAATGAGGAAATAAAGATACAAAGAACTACAGCAAAGTAATGGAGGGGAAGAGGGAGAGTGTTAGGAGGAACGGGGGTCATAGAAGTGCGCATACAAGAGGACGAAGAGAGCGTGGGGGAAGGGAGGAGTTCCTACTGGATGAAGAGAGCGTGGGGGAAGGGAGGAGCGGCTTCGGAGCAAGGAACCTCACACGGCTCCGGAAGCGGCGAGGGAGAGGCGGCCCTACCTTGCAGGCGAGGAAACGGGAAGCTGGAGAGGCGTCCGGGCGAGCGAGTGACCTGCCAAACTGTCGTGTGGAGACGTTCCTCACACGGGGCACCAGTTGCGGTCGGGGTTACTGCTTCTAGGGGGAGTGGCGGCCGGTAGCCGAGCCCTCAGCTCTCGGGGCTGCTTAAAGGTTACCGGCGGCGGGGGCTCTTTCCCGGAGGCGAGGGCGAGGCGGAGGACGTGGCCAGAGTCCTCGGCGAGAGGCGTGCAAGGAGGGCGGCGATAAGGACAAAAACACTCTTCATCCAGTAGGGGTATGCGCCAAAGAGATTTATTCAGGGGTGATTACAGGTTATATAGGCTGGTAAGAGGGGCAGGGCTGGAAAGGAGGTGAAGTAGCCTAAAATGGCAATATTGAAGGGAGAGGGGCTAGGATTGGTTCTGAGAGGATTCAGGAGCCGTTGCAGCGGGCGGGGGTTGTTCTGGCCACGGTGCATGCGCGCTGGCGGTGGCAGGAGTGGCCTTGGCACCAGGGAGTGAGTGGGTAAGATAAGGAAGTGGGGAAAGGGCAGTTGGGAGAAAGGCGGTTTCCTCCGGCAAGCCTCCCCTGCCAGTGGCATTTTGGGTGAGGAAAAGGGAGCTGCCTTGACCTCGCTCCTCAGGCTCGGGGGGGCTGCAGAGGGCACTCACGCCCGTACCTACTACCCTCCCCAGGGGGTGATCAGGTCCCCTGGCCCAGGCCTGGCAAGCCGAGGTACAAGCTCAGTCCCCGCAATTTTTTTTGTTTTATATTTATTTGTTTTCTAAAATAAAATGTATTTTATTTTACCCTTATTTTGTAACTTGAAATTTTTTTCATGAATTAATATATTACACAGACTTTTCCCATGTTGTTAAATATTCTATATAGTATTTAATGATACCATAACTTATTGTTTGGTTGTATTCAACCTTAATCACCTATTATTGGGCATTTCGTGATAACCCCTTCCTTACGCCTACCTAAGACTGTTGACTTTTGTTTAAACAATTAGAGCATTGCCTGGCACATAGTAAGCACTGTACATGTGTTTGCCACTATTAATAAATTGCATACTTTTCAATATTATAAACAATAGCCTTATCAATACATTTTCCCATGTCTATGTTTACCATTCCTGTAATTGGCTTTAGATTTGTATTGCCAATCACTTCCAGAAAGTCATACCAATTTAAATCCCATCAGTCGTCTATATACTTCCTATTTCCCCAAACCTTTGCCAGCTCTGAATATTAAATATTTTTTCATTTTTGCCAGGTTGAGAGGTAAATATATATATATATGTATTTGATTACTAGTGACATTGGATATACATTTGTCTTTTGGAATTCCTGTTTTGTGAATTGCCTATTCATATTCTTTGTCTGATTTTCTATGGGGGATGTTTATATTTTTTTCCTATTGCTTTGTATAAATATTAACTCTTTGCCACAAGTAATGCAATCATTTTCTCTGGTTTTTTATTTGCCTCTTAATTTTATTCTTCATGGGTTTTATGTATATATGTAATTGCATATGACTATTCCTTTATTACAACATTTTATCTTTGTATCTTAAAGTGGCATGCCCCACTCAAGATCAGATAAAAATATTCACCTTTATTTCCCTTTAGTTTTTAATGTTTTTTTTTTACACTTAAGTGTTTAAGCTCTCTGGAATTTACTTGGTTAGGCAGTGTGAGAAAAGAGCTAACTTCATTTTCTTTACCAAGTGTTGCCATGATTTAGTGCCAAAATCATTGAATAATCTTTCTACCCCTACTGATTTAAAGACATGCTAAATTCTTATATATATCCACTTGAGTCTGTTTTTATAGCCCTTCACTCATGAGTATGTTTTTGTCAGATTAATTCATTTCTGCTAAGGTTGCTAATTTTACAGCTTGTTGTTTTAAGGCAATACAGGACATTGAGAAAGAATGGGCCAAACCCACACCTGCACAGAGGGAGAAATTAGAGGTGCTCCAGAAAGAAGACAACCAAACAAAGGTGAATCAAATATTGCACTAAGAGAAATCCCTTGGAAGGGAGTTAAAGAAACATATTGGAATTGAACTGTTTCAGTATTTTAATTTATAAACCCAAGAGCAGTATAAGGGGGGCTTTAAAAAAAAAATTAGAATAACTTTATTGATTTTTCTGATTATAAAATTAGTAAAAGTTTATTGTTTAAAGATCCTAAAAGAAATACGGGCAATATATTGTGAATCTTTTGCAAGTTAATTAATATAGATGTTATTTTTAATGACTGCTGAGTATTACATCGTATGGCTATGTTATCATTTAGCTAACCAATTTCCTGTTATTAGACATTCAGGCTGTTTCCAGCTTTTTGCTGCTATAAATCACATAGGCAGTGGGTGCCATGAGGCCCAGGACTGGGTCTAATTTATACATGCTGTGTGTATTCCCAACATCTGGTCTCATCCCTGACTGAAGGTGCCTGAATACTGCAGCCAGTATCCTCTGTCTTTGAACACGTGTTCTCCTGTCCTTTAGAATACGTTTCCAAATGTCCATTTTTAAAGCGTCTGTAAAGGTTGGTACAATTCAGACATACCCTACCCCCTAGCAGTGTATACGAGTATCTGACAAATAAGACATATTTTAATGGAAGAAATGGCCTCTGCCTCTTTGTGTTGTCTTTTTCTATTCTTTAGACTTCCTCAATGTTCACAACCCGAGCCTCAATTTTGAAAAAAATGCTGTCAAAATTCAGAGGACTCATTTATTCTTTGGTTGACACACAAAGTAATTTTTTAAAGGCTCAGACATTTTGGAAATTTTATTTAATGGGGGAAAAAAAGAAGGAAAAAGCACATACTGCCACGGCGTAGGTTTTTTCCCCTTTGTATTTCACTTTAGCTTTGTTGCAAAAATTTGGGAGTTCTCTATAAATATAAAAATGTATATATATATTTTTAAATGTTTGTAAAATTTGTCAACTGCAGCTTCTATTTTGATGGGTAGAATATTGCTGCTATTTTGAACACAATTATAAATCGTGTACATCGTAACCAATTCTAAGTACATCTGCTCTACAATTTTCTTAATTTAGTAAAAATATTATTGTATCACTGTGTTCTACCAAAATTTGTATTATTGCCACAAAAAACAAATTTTATTTTCTACGATGAACTTTTTACTGGAAATTTACCAAAGTATTCATAACAACAGTCTCTTAAAAATTTTACTTTGAGTACCTGATTAGATGAAAAAACATGAACCATTATTAAAATTAACTGATTTTCTTCTGAAACATCTAATTATATTCAGATAAAACTGGCATTATTTAAGTGTTTGTGAAGTTCTTCCATTAATGGAGCCAACACACTAACAACATTAACTCTTTATACTTATATAAGAAACCTTGGAATTGAAAATGAGTGAAGTTAATTTAAAGAATAGTCATTTGCTCTAAATCAGAGATAGACTAACTACAGCCCATGGGACAAATCTGGCCCGCCACCTGTTTTTGTAAATGAGTTTTTATTGGCACACAGCACACTCATTTGTTTATATACTGTCTAAGCTGCTTCTCTGTTACAGTGGCAGAGTTGAGTAGTTGCAATAGAGACCATCTAGCTCCAAAAGCCAAAAATATCAACTTTCTGACTCTTTGCAACTCCTGATATAAATGAAAATATATAAACATAACTTCCACAGCTATACATATTAAATTTTCTTTTTCGGTACAGTCTTCTTAAAAGAACTAATTTTTCAAGTAGATGATCCTTCTAGATTTACGTCTTCTGTTTTTCATTTGTCAATAATATCTCAGTACCCCCTTGTTGAATAGCAAATTCCAGCAAAAGTTTTGAATAAGTTACTTGTTCATCACCAGCTTTCTTGAGAAATATATCTTCGAATATATTTAATTTTAAAATATTTTCATCTTTTAGCTCATTGCAGGCAAGGGTTTATTGTGAAAAAATTTTGTGTTACCAAACAATAAAATAGTTACAGCCTTACACCCAATAATGATAAATAAGAAACTATTATAAGCAAGAGCATTAGACTACTCTCTGTGTGCTCTGTGGTAAGATTATTCAGATTCTCCTGCCCTCCCCGCAAAACAAAACAAAACAAAACATTTTATCATGTGCACACAACCTATAATTTCTGATGTTTTCCACTGACCCACCAACTGGAGGCCCAGCAGCTTAATGCATCTCCCAAGCTGCAGCATGGGCCACAGTGTAACGAGCTGGTGCAGCACAGCCCTGGGAGAGACGACAGCCTCAAACACTTCCCCACCAGTATGAGGCCAGAAGAAATCAGCGCATGTTTCATTTTATCAGCTAACACTTCATGTAGTCTTTGAAAGGCAGGTGTAAGTTACGTTACTTCAGGAAAGGATCAGAAAAGAACCAGATTCCTCACTGGGTGGTCTTTCTTCAGATTAAACCATGTTTCAAAGTGAGAACTCTGTTCTCTGCACACGCATCTCACATACCATTATGTGGGAGCTTGGTGAAAGCTGGAAGAACAGAAAGGTCACCAAGCCAATGACAGCTCCTTTAAATGCAATCATTACATATATATATATATATATATATATATATATATATATATATATATTTAATACATTTAAAGTCCTGGACTGATGTTAACTGGACAGGATGCTGGGGACACAGAGTAAACTGCAACTGTCCTGTGTTCTTAGGTCACTTCAGGAGCAGAGGGAAAAGCTGAACATTAAAAATGACACAAAAGTGTTCGTAGGCATTTTGGGGCTGTACGGCGCTCTCCTTAGAAAACAGAGCTACTTTTGTGCTCATTTTACTGCCATTTCCAAAATCTCTTCCTCTGACAATTAGTACCAGCATCATGTAAAGTAAAAATTAACTAATTTCCTCCCACATAGATCCCAGCTTAGTTTTTTTAAAGGTGGCATTTAAAATGTATGTTTTTGTTTATTTTGCTATGTTATAACCAGCTGAGACAGAAGCATATCTAGTCATTCATTTTATTCACTCCATCTTTTATTCATGCAGTCATCAAACATTTTCATTCCCGCTTTGTACCAAGCACTGTGACAGGATCAGGGACGCAATGGTGAACAAGGCAGAAATGGGCCCTGCTGTGGCAGGACATGCTGTAAGCTTCCCAGGGCTTGTTGCCAGAGAGCTCAAGGGACATTGTCTTCATGCATATTGTCCAGAAGAAACAGGCGCTTTCACTGTGGCTGGATTCTGTTCGTTTTTGTAGAATGGCAGTCACTTCTGGATAAAGTTTTGAGCTGCTTTAGTTGGTCTTTCTCTCCCCTACCCCAGTTTTTGGTGCTGTCTCGGGAGGTGCATCACTATGGCTACATGCAGCTGGATCCCTGTATCTGTGACTACCCAGAACCGGGCTGTGAGGCTGTCGTCTCTGTCGGCAATGATCAGATCAGCTGCTGCATAACCCTGCCCGATAACAAAACCCAGGATGTTGTCTTCCAGATGAACAAGGTGAAGTGCTGGCAGGTCACTTTCCTGGTGAGTATCTTGGCACCTTGCCTCACCAAGGAATTCTCCATGCATGATTTCTCTCGGGATTCTCAATTCTATTCCATTGATCTATATGTCTATCTACATGTCTACCATTGTCTTGACTACTATTGCTTTGTATTAAGTTATGAAATCAGAAGTGTGAGTCCTTCAACTTTGTTCTTTTTCAAGATTTTTCGGCTCTTCTGGGTCTCTTGAGTTTCCATATGAACTTTAGAATCAACTTGTCAATTTCTACAAAGAAGTCACCTGGGATTCTGATAGGGATTGCATTTACTCTGTAGATAAATTTGGCAAGTATTATCATCTTAACAATATAAAGTCTTCCAATCCATGAACATGGGATGTCTTTCCATTTATTTAGATCTCTTTTAATTTCTTTCAACAATGTTTTGTAGTTCTCAGTATATGTTTTACACTTCTTTTGTTAAATTTATTCCTAAGTATTTTGTTCTTTTTGTTGCTACTGCAAACAGAATTTTTAAAATTTCATTTTTAATTGTCCATTGCAAGTGTATAGGGATACAATTAATTTTTTAGATTGATCTTGTAACCTGCAACCCTGCTGAATTTATTACTTCTAATAGGTTTTTTTTTTAATTTTTATCTTGAAATAAATTCAAACTTACAGTAACAGTTGCAAAAATAATACAAACCCCATACACAGAACTCCAGCATACCCCAAGCCCCCTCCACTGATACCCCAATCTACCAACTTTAATATTTCATCACTGTCCTAGTTTGCTAATGCTGTCGGAATGCAAAACACCAGAAATGGATCGGCTTTTATAAAAGGGGAGGTTTATTTGGTTACAAAGTTACAGTCTTAAGGCCATAACATGTCCATCAACAAAGGATACCTTCGCTGGAGGATGGCCAATGATGTCCAGAAAATCTCTGCTGGGAAGGCACCTGGCTGGTGTCTGCTCCAAAGTTCTGGTTTCAAAATGGCTTTCTCCCAGGATGTTCCTCTCTAGGCTGCAGTTCCTCAAAAATGTCACTCCCAGTTGCTCTTGGGGTGTTTGTCCTCTCTTAGCTTCTCTGGAGCAAGAGTCTGCTTTCAACAGCCTTCTTCAAACTGTCTCTCATCTGCAGCTACTCTCTCAGCTTCTGTGCATTCTTCAAAGTGTCCCTCTTAGCTGTAGCTCCTCTTCAAAATGTCACTCTCAACTGCACTGAGTTCCTTCTGTTTGTCAGCTCATTTATATGTCTCCAGTGATTTAATTTAGACCCACCCTGAATGGGTGGGGTAACACCTCCATGGAAATTATCCAATCAGAGTCATCACTCACAGTTGGGTGGGGCACATCTCCATGGAAACACTCAAAGAATTACAATCTAATCAACACTGATACGTCTGCCCACACAAGATTCCATCAAAGATAATGGCGTTTGGGGGGACATAATACATTCAAACCAGCAGTCACTTTACCATTTCTTTCTTTCCCTCCCTCCCTCTGTCCCTCCCTGTCTATCATACATCATCTATTGCTCTGTCTTCTGAACATATACGAGCAAGTTGCACACATCCTTGAACAAATAATATAATTCACATATACATTTCCTATGAACAAGAATATTCATTTATGTAATCACATTAAGTTTAGTTAAGAAGTTCAAGAAATTTAACATTGATAAAAAGCTTACATTCTATATTTCATTTTTTTCTTATGTCCCAGTTGTGTCCTTTTGAGCCTTTTCTCCTCTATTCTTAGATCTCATCCAGGATCATCTATGGCGTTTAATTGTCATTATCTATTTAGACTGTCTTTTTTTTTCAATTGTGGAAACACATATACAGCATAAATCTTCCTATTCCCCAACAATTTCTTTGAATACTCTTTCTAGACCTTTACCCTTCTCTTCCTCTTCTGGGACACCAATGAGTCTTATATTTGGACATTTTATTTTATCTGTCATATCCCTGAGATCCATTTTGATTTTTTCGATTTTTTCCCCATTTTTCTTTTGTTCTTTCATTTTCCTTTCTGTGGTTCTCAAGGTTGCTGAGTCATTGTTCAGCTTCCTCTGGTCTTGTACTATGAGTATCCAGAATCTTTTTAATTTGGTCAACAGTTTCTTTTATTTCCATAAGATCATCTATTTTTTTATTTACTCTTGCAATTTCTTCTTTATGCTTTTCTAGGGTCTTCTTCATGTCCTTTATATCCTGTGCCATGCTCTTCTTCATGTCCTTTATATCCTGTGCCATGCTCTCATTGTTTGTCTTTAGTTCTTTGATTAATTGCTCCAAGTACCATGTCTCCTCTGATCTTTTGATTTGGGTGTTTGGGTGTTGGTTTTCCATATCGTCTGGTTTTTTCATATGCTTTAAAATTTTCTATTGTTTTTGGCCTCTTGACATTTGCTTTACTTGATAGGGTATTTTTTAGGATATGAAGGATTATTCAGACACCAATCTCTAATTTTCAGATCTATAGCTTGGTGGTGTACACTGTCTCTAACTAACCAGCAGATGGCATCCGTGAGTCACCTGTTCCCCTCAAGTCAGTTCTCCCCAGCTTTGTCTTTGTGGTGTGTGGGAGTCTGGTTCTTGTGGGGTCCAATTTGTGCACCAAGTTTGGGTGGGTTGTTGGTGCTGTCAAACCTCCCAGGTGTTCCTGGAGATTTAAGGCTGTTGCAAGAGTCTAAACCTTCATTTCAGTCTCACCAGATTGTCTCTGTCACTGACCCACAAGTCCTTGGTATTGGTGTAGGGTCCCTGGGATTTCCGGGTGGGTTCCTCTTCCCAGATGTGCCCTTCTAGGGCCTCTGCTGAGGGAAGGCTGTGCTACGTCACAAGTGTGTGCTGTCCCTCAAGGGAAGCCCTGGGTCGCTGGGTTGTGCAGGGCCATTCCCAGCCTGCTGTAAAGATGGCTGAATGAGGCATATTAATTTCTCCCTTTTCGTACAGCTCCACCTTCCCAGCTCTGGGACATTTAGCTGTGGGTGTGTGAAAGGCTATTGTCCATGCCTGATATTGTGGCGTGTGCACGGTGTTGCCAGAAACACTTCCTGTCACACTGGGTCCCTTGGTGCGGCTCTGGGCTGCAGCTCCAGCGCCAGGCAGGAGCGTTCCCATCCTGCTGGGAAGATGACTGCAAGGGACATGTTTTTTTTCCCCTTTTGGCTCACTTCTGCCCTCCTCACTTGGAGACAACTAGCAGTGGGTGCGTGAAAGGCTATCTTCCACACCAGATATTGAGGCATTCGCACAGCACTTTCCTGCCACACTTCACTGTGTGGTTCTCGCTGCCATATCTGCAGCCGCTTTTGGGTTGTTGTTTTTTTTAAAAAAAGAACTAGTCTGCCTTCAAACGCCAACCCACGGTTTCCCCACACCACAGCATGGCTGCCAGACATTCAGCAGGCTCGCTCACTTATTTCAGAATGCAGATTCCTGGTTTCACCAAGTGCACGGTCCTTGTGAATTTAGCAGACCTTGTCCAGCTGGTGCGTAGCTGGAACTGGTGTTCTGGGTCACTTTCTGACCTCTATCTAGTATTTTTCATGGAGGTGTTTTTTTGCCCTGTCTCTCCTAGCCACCATCTTAGGTTTTCTGATCTCTAATAGGTTTTTAAAAGCAGATTCCTTAGAATTTTCTATATATAAGATCATGTTATATATGAATGGAGATAGTTTTAATTCTTCCTCTCCAATTTGAATGCCTTTTATTTTTTTTCTTGCCTAATTGCCCTAGCTAGAAACTCCGGTACAATGCTGAATGAATAGAAGTGATGAGAGTAGACATTCTTGTCCTGTTCCTGATCTTGAGAGGAAAGCATCTGGTCTTTGAGCATTAAATGGCAATGTTAGCTACAAGGTTTTCATAGATACCCTTTATCAGGTTGAAGAGGTTTTTTGAGTGTTTTTATCATTAAAGGGTGTTGGATTTTTCCAAATGCTTTTTCTGAGTCTGAGATGAGCATGTGGTTTTTTTTTTTTTTTTTTTAATTTTATTGAGATGGTGTATTACATTACTTGATTTTTGCAGGTTAAACTAACTTTGCATTCCTGCAATAAACCCACTTGGTTATGGTGTATAATTCTTGTTATATATTGTTAGATTCAATTTGCTAGTATTTTGTTGAGAATTTTTGCATCTATATTCATAAGTGATTTTGGTCTATAGTTTCTTTTTTTGTGATGCCCTTGTCTGATTTTGGTATCAGGGAGGACCCCTCTCTCTCTTTGTTATTCTGTCCAACAAATTGTAACCTTGACTTCTTCAAACTTTTATCTTTTTCCTCTACTCAGCAAGAGCCCTGGGCTCTGTTTGGGTTTCCCCTACCTGCACTGCATCCTGGAAACTCCTCCAGGCAGTATGCTGGGATAATTGTTGGACTCAACTCATTATTTTTCCTTCTCTCAAGGTTAACGATCCTGCACTATCTGTTGTTCAGTGTCCGAAAACAGTTGTTTCGAGGTCATTTTTTACACTGATGCTATCATATCAACATGTCTAAAATATAAATCTAATTGTGCTATTATCCAACTTTAAATTTTTTTAATGGATGTCTGTTGCCCTCAAGATAAAGTCCAGATTCCTTAACAGAGCTTATGAAACCTGTAACAGTGTCTTGCTCTGTGGCAAGCAATAGAAACCAACACTTCTGGCTTTCGTGGAAAAAGAGATTTATTGAGAGGCTATAAAGTAAATCACTGATTCAAAGGAAAAACTGAAGAACAGGCTTAGGAAAAGTCAGGAACCAAAGGGGCTGAAGGTTTCTAAGAAACAGGAACTCTTTGTCAGGACCTGCTCCTTGGATCCCTCTACTCTGGAGACAAATGAGGGGCCTGGAGTGTATTTGTCCAGTTGGCCCAGGCCTGGGTCTTGCATCACCCTCCGGCAGGACAGAGTACCCTAACACCACCAAGACAGCCACAGCGGAAGAGGGATGGTTGCTCCAAGGGAATTAAAGCCTCCATTACTAGGAGGAAGAGGAATAATAGATGCCATATAAGCAAAAATCACAGATGTTCCCTACCAGAGTCTCAGGGAACTGGTCCTTCCCGGCCTCTCTAAGCCTCTCCTCTCACCATACGCCATGACGTGGAGCCTGTGCTACAGCCATGCTCTCTCCCTCAGTGCCTCCAACTTGCTAGGCTCCCTCATCCCTGCACCCCCTCTCCCAAACTAAAACAAAAACCGAAAACTAACACAACAAATGTGGATAACTTCTCCTTTGGCTCAGATGCCCCTCCCTCTAGGAAGCTCCTTTACCCTCCCAGTCTGAGTTAGGCACCCATCTGATTTGCTTCCAAAGGGCTGTGTTTGCTTCCCTTATTACACTTATTATTTCAAATTGAGGTGATTTACTTTCATGGCTCCTCAATAGTACTAGCACCTTGGGATTAGGGACAATATCATTTGTTTTTAATTTTGCCCAGCACATAATAGACACTTAAGTTTCTGTTGAATTTCAAAGAAAATCTTTTCCTCTGTAGGGGACTGTGCTGGATATGGATGGGCCCCTGCGAACTCTCAACCAGAACTTAGAGCTCAGATTTAAGTACAGCGAGGACAGTCGCTGCCAATGGGTTGTTTTTTATACCAAACAGGTGAGTTTGCACGGCAGCGCATGGAAAACCTCTGTGCTGAAATGCTGTCTTGCTTGCAAGGGTAGACAAAGCCCATTACCCTAATCCAACCCCAGCAGGGCACTAGAGTGTGCTACAAACCCTCTTTTTGATCCATAATACCTTTTATTTAGTTTGTTTTTTGTTTTATTTTATTTTACTAGTCACTATAGCCTTCGTATCAGTTGGAAATGAATCTAGTTAACAAATAACAGAAGACTCAACTGACAGTGACTTAGACCAGGGGTTGGCAGACAATTTTTTAAAGGGCCAGATGTAAATATTTTAGGCTTTGTGGGCCATACGTTGTCTGTTGCAAAAGCTCAGCTCTGTTCATTGTAGCACAAAAGCAGCTATAGACAATATAAAATCAAATGGGTATGGCTATAATCCATTAAAACTTTAATTACAAAAATAGATTATAGGCTAGATTTAGTCCACAGGCCATAGTTTGCTAACTCCTAGCTTAGATAATAGAGATTTTTTATTCTCTCACTTAGTAAGAACACTGAAAATAGATAGATAACTGTCATCCCTATCATTCTCTTGGCCATTTCCAAGCAGATAAATGACCTTTTATTTGGAAAGCAGAAACTTTTCCCCATTATCATAGCCCCCACTATGTCTCATGGGCCAGAACTGGGTCACATGGCCACCCCTAGCTGCAAGGGAGTCTGGGAACCAAGTATCTACTAAAGAGGAACAGAATGTGTGATTGGTTAGAGTGAAAGAGATTCATTGCCTGGGCATGGATACTTTGTAATCCCAAATTAAATCACGGTTCTGTTAGCAAGGAAGAAGGGGACGAATGATTTTGGGTAGGTATCAGTATCTGCCAGAGACTTCGAGTTAAAACTGGAATAAGAATCCTAAGAAGTAATCTAATTTTCTAAACACCAAATCCAATTGAAAAATTATTCAACCAACGTAAACTATTTCAAATTGGAATCAAACCTATAAATGTTCTAAAACAGAATCAAAGTATCAAAGTAATCTTTGCATCAACATTATATTCTTCAATTTGAGTCCCTGCTTATCATACTAAGTACCAAGGAATATTCTGGTTTCAAGTAACCAAAGCCCCCATTCAACTCTATGCTTCTTGTACAGTTGTAGTCATGAGATAATAGATATCAAAGTCCTCTAAAAAACACAAAGTCCTATACCAAAATCTTAGATTAAGGAGATGGGACTTCAGGTTCACCTTAAATATGAAACATCCATAGGATAGTTTGGCTGAGGCAAGATTTGCAGTGCCTTGGAGAGATGGAGAGAGATTTGGGCAGTGAAACCACCCCCTGGAATGCTAAGTGCAGTAGTTAAATTTTATTATTGTCTTTTAATCTAGTCGGTACCTATGAGCTTAAGCCAGTATACAGAGATGCAATAAACATTCTTCTAAAGGTTTCCTAGGAAAGTCTTATTTTGTTTGGAGTTGGGTTTATTGATATGTACCCAAAGGCTACCTTTGCAAAAGACAGAAATGTGGCTTATGTGCCTTACACATACAATTGAGAACTTGGGCCCAAATCTCCTCTAAGTCCTTTAAATGAAAGCTCTATCCCTTTACATTTAATCATCTTTACGTGGTTTGCAGCAGAGTCCTAGTGTACGTTGTATAGGAATGTAGGATTGGTTCACCGTCCCTGGAACACTGTTAAACATCTTCCTAGCTGCATCAGCTCAGGGTTTTGATGTTAAACTATTTCGTACCCAGGTTTTGTGTAGGTTACATGTATTCACAGCTAAATAGGCCTCATTCATAGCAAAACTGGGGATTTGTCAAAATTTGTCTTTGCATATAAACCATGTTAGCTCTGGTGCTCTTCCTTACTGGTGGCAGTCCTTTTCCTCTCTCCTCCCTCCTTTCTCTTCCTTTAAAAAAAATGAATTCCTATCATGCTGTACAGCCCTGCAAGATCTCAAGATGTTACCTGGGTATAGCTCATGCTCCCTCTGATTCGGCTTTCTCTGCCCCACCTTCCAAGTGCCTTCACTTTGGCTTCCACTTCAACCTGGGTTTTCTCTCTTCCCCTTCATCTTCTCTCCATCTCCCTCCCAGCACAGCAAGCACCCTTGAGCACACAACCTGTAATGGGGCAGAAAAAGAAAACAGTAATCCAAGGATCAAGAACAGGACAAGGGAAAGAAAGGTTGGGTGGGAAAAGAGTAAATAGGAAAATCATAAGGACCTTTAAATTTGGCACATGGGGTGATCCTGGAACAAGGAAGCCCCAGCTTTTGTGCAGTAAGATGTGTAACCTTGTATATGTTGGCAGTAACAATGATAATTAAACCAAGGTGATATTGGGGACAACTATCAGTTTTGAAAGTGATGATTAAAGATTCTGGAAAAGCAAGAAAGTGAAAACAAAAACAATTAAAAAAAATTCAGTAAGAGCAGTAAGGTGCTAATGCTTTCAAAAAGACAGGTTATGTCTAATAATAGGCCTCTCAATAATTATATATGCAATTAAATATTTGATTGATTGCCATTAGTTTGATTACAATAAGCAGTTTGTATTGTTTTTTGCTGATAAGATCTTTTGCCGACAAAATAATAAGGAAAATGTAATAGGAGGGAGTAGTTTGTTTGTTTGTTTATATCATCTACTCTAAGGTTATGAGAGTAACTGACCTGAAAAAGACACATTTTAAGACAGTGTGAGAAGTGGCTAATTGACTAATCAGAGTAAGAAGGACCCAGATGACTTTTTAATATTAATTCAGCTGAGAGGAGATATTGACAGGGCAGATGGTGAATGGCACTGAAAGGCAGATTTAACTTATTTACTCTTTGTTTCCTAGTTCCTGTAAATTTTTTGGTGCATTTCTCATATTTATATTGGTAAATTTTTTCATTAGAGAAGTTGTAGGGTTATGGAAAAATCATGCAAAAAGTACAGAGATCCCATATACCACCCCCAACTCCCCCCCCCCCCCCGCCACACACACACACTCACACAGTTTTCCCTATTGTTAACACTTTGCACTGGTGTGGTACCTTTGTTACAACTGATGAAACAATATTATTATAGTAATATCATTAACTGATAGTCCATAGTTTATATTACAGTTTACTGTTTGTGTTGTACAGTTCTATAGCTTTTAAAAATTTTTATTCTGTTAACACATACAACCTAAAATTTCCCCTATTAACTATATTCAAATATATAATTCGGTGGTGTTAATTACATTCCCAATTCACCGTCACCACCATACATTACCAAAACTTTCCTATCAGCAAGGGGTTAGTTTTAAGAGGGAAAAAGGTTAGTACTGAGATCGCAGCCATTTTTCATCTGTCCTTTAAAAATCTGTAAATATAGCCATGTAATTGAGAAAATTTAAGGTTATTTGCCAATTACATCTTATGCAAATTTCTGGAAAGTAAAGAAGAAATCCACATTCTCGACAATGTAGTATTGGAGGACAGAGCTCAAAATCTGCTTTGTGGTGGGAAGAAGGAAGAGAATGAAGGTCTCGTCAGTTGAGAGATGTTTATTTCTGGGTTTCTTAGGCTTTTTTGCTGAGTAACTGCTTGAAAAAGATGATCACAGAAAAGATGGTAAAGCTAGCTGCAGAGAATCCAGAAATGGTAAGCACTCTTATCTGTGTCTGTTTTTTCTTGTAAGTTCCCACTGTCAGTTGACAGTCGGAGACCAAGTAACACTGATGGATTCCCAGGGCCAGCATGTCTCATCCTTGAGTGGGGGGAGTCCAGACCCACAGAAGTGAGCTCCGTTTCCCCCTGGGGATTGGTGGGGCGCTCCTGCGCCAGAATGGCAGGCGGAAGGAAGCCTGTCGTTAAGAGTTCAAGTCATTTTTCCAAAGAGGAGTCATCTTTGCATGGCCAAGAACTCTTTAACCCTCCTCTCTGTTCCCTAATGTTTTAATTTATATTTAGTCCTTTGTATGAGGATGGATGGATGGATGACATCTTTACTTACACATTGGCCTTTAGTAGGCTTTGCAGCTTTTTTCTAAAAGAATAGTTGCATTTTATATTTATTTATCTTTCTCTAGAACTGGAAATATTTTTCCAGGGAAAGTGTAATTCACTGTCTCTTGGTGTTTGAACAATTCAAAATGTACTTGAGAGGAGCAAATTAAAGCAATAAAGGAATCAAGGACGCTCTTTAAAAAAAGAGTTAATAACACCCAACCTCTTATGTAGGATGGCCTCCCATAAGCTCTGATCATTATATGTTAAAAAGAAGAAGAAAATAATTTACTGAAGTAATCCCATTAAAAGAGAAGTGCTCTCATATGTGGATGAATAAAATGTAAGCTACTTGATGCAGGAAATACTTGTACAATGAATAGTAAAGAGTTTGCTCAACAGAATGGAGAGCATGGTGATCTATTTAAATTTTGAAAGAAAAAACAACCACACTAACTACATTCCTCAGATTTGCATGTGGATCGAAATCTATAGTTTATCACTGGCTGACAGCAAAATCAGTGTATTAGTTGATACTTGTATTGCTTTACCTAAATACTCAACACATTTTATTTGTACAAACTCTTTATTTATTTATTTTGGTTCTTGGAAAGAAAAGTGAAGACTTTCCTCTTGAAAGTTGAATTTTCAAGTTTTGTTGATGTTGAAGGGGTGGTCCATATTTCAATCTGGAACTTCATCTACAAACCCTTGGATAGAATGAGATCCTGGAAGGTGACAAGAAGAGACAGATTAGCTGTTTGAATTCATGGTTAGTTCACACAAAGTGCAATCCACACAAAGCACAGTTGACTAGAACAAGTAATTTTGCGAAGCTTAAAGTAACCATATAGATGCATGACTGTGACATTCAGTGATTTCCTAGATAAGCATATAAAGTCTGAACTAACACATATCACTGACAGAAGGCTTGTATAGACTAGGACCAGAGGTCTCTATTTTGCAAAACAAGTTCTGATGCCAAGATTTTGATAAATGTGAAGAATGTGGACTGAGAAATTGAGGAAATGGTAACCAAATTAGCTCCATAATAAAGTAGATGGTCCCTAGAAGAAGCTTAAATAGTACTAAAAAGAAGGAAGGAAGGAAGGGAGGGAGGGAGGGAGGAATTTTAGTGCTAACTTAAAGTTAATTAGCTAAGATTAGCTTTAGACAATGTTTTCAGAGATAACACCTGAACCGTTTATGAAGAGATTATTCAAATTTGCGGTCAAACAATATTTTTCTTTAGAAAAATTTAAACACCCAACACACACACACACACACACACACACACGTCTTGTTAAATTCTTATAGGCAATATTAGCCACAAACCAGAAGAAGAACAAAAGTGTAGCATTCTTCCTAAAGCCATGCTTCTACACAAAAGCCTAAATAAATTTTGTTAATATTTGCTACTTTAGAGTAAAATCATGATTTTTTGTTTGTAAATAAAGTGTGTTAGGATTAGGTTCAACTGCATATAACAGAAAACAAAAGACAAAAGAATATCTTAAACAGAATAGAAATTTGTTCCTCTCTCATCTAAAAACAGCACAGAAGTAGGCAGTCTAGGACTGGGATGGTTGCTCCATGATGTCACCAGAGGCCTTTCTGCTCTGCTCTCTTCAGTGTGTGGTTTTCACCTCATGTCCAAGATGGCTGCTGGAGATCCAGTCATTACATTCACATTATAGGCAACAGGACTGAGGAAGATAGGAAGAAGGGCTCACTTCTTTTCTTCTAAGGAGGATTCTCAGAAGTCTCACATAGAATGTCTGCTTGTAGCTCACTGACTAGAAGTTAGTCACACCACATAGCCACACTTAGCTGCAAGGAAGTCTGGTAAATGTAATCTTTTAGTAGAGTGTATCATCTCTTAGAATACATTTGGGTGTTGTTAATAAGGAGAGAGGGCAGAATGGATAATGGAGTAGACTACCAGTAGTCTCTGCTATGTAAAGAATTCCAGAAGACACCAAGAAAACAAAGGAGATGTATTTTACACAGACGTGTTTCCAAAGACTTTCTGATATAGTCACCCATAATCTGAATACACAAGAGGTACATCAAGAATATGATGGTGAATAATTTTCCAAATTGAAATATAATTTATATTTTAATAATCCATACTTTGTTTTATTAGTTAAATGTCCTCCTCTATATTCTATAAATAATAAGCAATAGTAAATAATTTAAGTAATTCATTCCTTTATTCTATCATTTACAAATGCCTATTGTCCCTGGGTAGGAACTGAATATCCAGTGTCAAGATGTTCATTTTTTTTTTAAATCATATTTTTTATTGTAGAATATGACATATATACATAGCTCATTTGCTGGAGGAAAAAGGCATTTAGTAAAGAGGCATTTACAATTTTGGAGTGATAAGCACTATGCCATGTTTGCAATAGTCACATACCAAATAGTTAAGAGTAGTTCATTTCTTTTCCAGTAAGAAAAACCTAAGGACTCTCCCCCAAAACCTGGCTAGGTCACACTTATTAGGTGTGCCAGCCGCTTTCTGCTTGCCTGTCCAGATCTAGTCTCCACTCTTCTCTAACCTGTTCTGTGTCCCAGGAGACTGACTTTTGCGTACCACAACCTCACTCTCTGACCTGTGATTGGAGAGTGTGAGGAAAGTGAGATTGGAGTATTTATTTCTCCACCTCTGACCCTGCTGGGTCTCTGTGGTGGGCATGTCCCTCTAATGAGGCCCACAGTGTCTGTCAGGCCGCCTGTCCCTACAGCTACAGCTACTCTCTCTGCTTCCAGTAATAGCTCTTCCCTTCCCCCTTCAGGCCTGCAGGTGATAAAATGTCTGCCCCCAACCCCAGCCCACCACCACCACCACCACCACCATCAAACCCCTTGTTGCTAATCCCTGGGAGCTCCAACATCCCTTCTTGGTTTATTTTAAACCTGCCCACACCTCCATTAAATAGTTAATAGTTCCCCTTAAAAAAATTTATTGTGGCAACATATACATAGTGTAAAATTTCCCATTTTAGCCATTTTAATGTTCAACTCAGTGGTATTAATTACATTCAAAATGTTTTGCAACCATCACCACCATCCATTAAAAAAACATTTTCATCACTCCAAATAGAATCTCTGTACCATTAAGCAATATCTCTTCATTCCCTTCTCCGCCTTTCCCCCATAACCTCTAGGCTTCTTTCTGTCTCTATAAATTTACTTATTTTAGATATTTCATATAAGAAAAATCATTCAATATTTGTTCTTTTGTGTTATTTCGCTCCCCATATTTTCAAGTATGTTTCATTTACTCCATGGTGTGGCATGTATCAGAACTTCATTCCTTTTTATGGCTGCATAATATTCCACCTTATATATGTAAAACATCTTTTGCTTATCTATTCATCTGTTGATGGACATTTGGATTTTGAATAATGCTGCTATGAACATTACAGTATACGTATCTCTTTAAGTCCCTGTTTTCAATTCTTTTGGGTGTATACCTGACGTGAAATTGCCAGGTCACATGGTAATTCTATGTTTAAAATAATCCCTTTTTAAAATGCTTCCAGTTAACACATATTAGCACACCATCTGTTTCCTGCTGGGAGCCTGTTACACTAGATTCACCTTAGGTACATGAGGCATACTCACATCTTGAACTTCAGTTGGATTCTTTATTTGATTAATGGTGCCTTTTTTTTTTTAATTCAGTTTTATTGAAATACATTCACACACCATACAATCATCCATGGTATACAATCCACTGTCCACAGTATGATAACATAGTTATGCGTTCATCACCACAATCTATCTCTGAACATTTTCCTTACATCAGAAAGAACCAGAAAAAGAATAAAAAATAAAAGTGAAAAAAGAACACCCAAATCATCCCCCCATCCCACCCCATTTGTCCTTTAGTTTTTATCCCCATTTTTCTACTCATCCATACACTAGATAAAGGGGGTGTGATCCACAAGGTCTTCAGAATCACACTGTCACCCCTTGTAATCTACAGATTAATGGTGCCTTTTGATTCAGTTTATGGATTAGAGCTCTGTGGATTATTTCAGGATTTGCATATACATTTAATTTCACATGAAGTCCTTTTAAAAGCAGTGTTAAATCACAAAATCCATTAGCAACAACCAATATTAGGCAATAAGCTTCACTTCACTTTTGGGGACACGATTTCTGTAACATTTCGGTGTTTGCAGTTTAAGGGGGACCATTCCAGTGCATGCAGGTGTGCCTGCCGCCTGGGAGCCTTCAGGTCCATTAACTGGGCTTCATGGAAAAGGAAATGTGCTAGTTGATAGATTATTTGTGTGCTTGCTTCTCTGGGCTGTGCTGACTGATATTTTACTTATCTATTTAGCAGATTGAAGTTCCGGAACAAGGCAAAAGTAAAAGAAGCCACATTCAACAAAATCAGGTCTGTGAGTAAAATTATGCAATTGAATCATTATAATTTTGATGAATCTGCCTTTCTCCACCCTAAGTAACCAGAGCCATTCTACTTCCAATAATATGCCAGAATTCTGTTTCTTGGACGTTCCTCCATGTCAGTTGGGCCAATTGGAGGGCCGTCACAAAAGTACATTATTTTTCTTGTACCACCTAGAAGGGCTAGAAGAAATGCTTTCTTGAACTTTTTTTTTTTTTTTTTTTTTTTTTAAGAGTAGTCACTGATCATGGTTTATTTGGTGTTTTAAATGGTATGACACGTTTGGATAGTTGGTTGCACTGTTTACAGGTAGTCTTTCTTTTTACATTACATGGCAGTGTACACCACTTTGATACATTTGGTACACAAAACAAGATCGTTTAGAACAGTTATGCACAAAACATGCAACATTGGATTTATACATTGGAGTCCAGGATGTGACTGAATGGGGGGGAAAGAAGTTGGACTAGGCATTTTGGATTAAGTAACCAGAAGGTATATAATACATAGTAACCATGCATTCTTCTGGTTTGAAAGACAATTGCAGCATGTGCAACATTGGCACTGGTGCCTCAGAGGTGAACTATTTTATACTAACCAGTTTGGGACTATCCAAGACTAGTATCTTATCCAGCATCAGGATATAGCTGTGAGGTTTTATGAATTATTCCTACTTCTAACTTTAAGAAATTGATGTTTTCCCTAGGTCATTTTAATATCACTGCTTTAATCACAGACCAGATAAAAAGGACAACATGCATAATCCCCAACAAAAATCCTGTTGTAACCTAGACAGTAAATGATACAACATTATAAGACTTTAAAATTGCAGCTCTTTTTGGATCCCCCAAAGTGTATCTGCACTCTTCTTCAAACGGGCCTCTTCTTCAGGAGTCAGAGACACTTTGACAATGTCTGAGATTCCATTCTGTCCCAAGATGCAAGGAACACTAAGGAAGACGTCATCTTTTATTCCATAGAGACCCTTAATCAGGGTGGAAACTGGATGTACCCGTCTAAGATTCTTCATTATACTTTCTGCCAAATCTGCCACAGATAGCCCAATGGCCCAGGAGGTGTAACCTTTCAGTTTGATCACCTCATAAGCACTGTCGACCACCTGCTTGTGAACCTCTTTCCAATGTTCCTTATCGGCATCAGTGCCTAATTCAGGGTGCAGATTTTTCAAGGAGACCCCAGCAACATTCACTCCACTCCATACAGGCACACTCGAGTCTCCATGCTCCCCAAGGACCCAGCCATGACAGCTTAATGGGTGAACTCCCAGCCTCTCCCCCATTAGATAACGGAACCGGGCTGAATCCAGATTGCAACCACTTCCAATAACACGGTTTTTGGGAAAGCCACTTATTTTCCAAGCCACATAGGTCAAGATATCCACTGGATTGGAAACAATAAGCAACTTGCAGTTCGGGCTGTATTTTACAACATTAGGAATGATGAATTTAAAGATGTTCACATTACGCTGGACCAAATTAAGACGACTCTCTCCCTCTTGCTGACGTGCCCCAGCTGTGATGACAACCAGCTTGGAGTTTGCAGTCACACTATAGTCTTTGCCAGAGACAATTTTTGGTGTTCTAAGGAAAAGGCTGCCATGTTGGAGATCCATCATCTCTCCCTTCAGTTTGTCTTCTATGACATCAACAAGCGCCAATTCATCTGCCAATTCCTTCATTAAGATACTGATGGCACAGGCCATGCCAACAGCACCAACCCCAACAACTGTAATCTTATTCTGAGGGGTCTGTTCTTCCTTAATAAGATTCTCAATCAGCTGATCCTTGAGAGCTGCCATTTTAGACTTGGAATGGAAAGGAACCGGGACTACACGTCGAGCGGGCGTCTGCAGCGCACAGTGGTTAGATCCAGCGCTTTCTTGAACTTTTACATAGAAAATTTCCAAGAACTCAAATTCTTTGGTGATTTGCTTTGACACCCTATGCATTTTAAATCCTCTTTCTATTTTGTATATTTTAGTTTCACACATTTTCTGCTTTGTACTCTGTATAAAACAACTTCTAAGTTTATAAAATATTTTTTGAACATTTTAGGCTTGCTGTGCAAAAAACAATAACAATAGATATCAGATAGAAAATATTGAGCACTTGTTATGTGCCAGGCACTGTTGTCAGCACTTTTTTATGAATTAACTAATCTTGCCTCATCACAACCCTATAAATCAGTGGAGGAAAGTAGGCATAGAGAGATTAAGTGACTTGCACAAGACTGCACGATAATCACTGGTGAAAGGAAGCAGGCAGTTTGACTCCTGGGCCATGCCGTTAATCACAATTAAGGTTAAGCCTTAACCTTACTAACTCTTTCTTTATAAGTTCAAATTCTAGTGTAGGTGAGCAAAATAAAGTTGATGTTCTCAGACGCATTTGAATAGATTTTATTACAGATCAAGCTCCTGTCACAGGGTCTGATATGTGTATAAAGGTGCTTAGTAAGTGTTGCAGTTTGCTAATGCTGCCATTATGCAAAATACCAGAAATGGATTGGCTTTTATAAAGAGGATTTATTATGTTACAAATTTACAGTTCTGAGGCCATAGAAGTGTCCAAACTAAGGCATCAACAAGAGAATACCTTCACTGAAGAAAGGCCAATGGCATCCAAACACCTCTGTCAGCTGGGAAGGCACATGGCTGGTGTCTGCTGGTCCTTTGCTCCTGGGTTCTAGTTTCAAAATGGCTTTCTCCAAAATGTCTCTGGGCTTCTGTCTCTCCTAGCTTCTCTCTCTCAGCTCCTGTGCATCCTTGCTTGTTCTCCCAGGGTGTTGTTCTCTCTAAGCATCTGGGAGTATGCTCTTAGCATCTCCAGGACAAACTCTGGGCTTCATCTCTTAGCTTAGCATCGCCAAACTTCTTTCTGTCTGCATCTCCAAGCGTCTGGGTCTGTGTTGGCCCCTGAGCTCTCCTAAGGACTCCAGTAAACTAATGAAGACTTACCCTGAATGGGCGGGGTCACACCTCCATAGAATTAATCTATCAAAAGGTCTCACCCACACTATTTACTGACTTTAAGGTTTGTAGCAGCCATAACCTCTTAAAATGCTTTAAGAAGTTAAAAGTGAACGTCATATGACTTTAAGAGATGAGGAAGGGACAAGACCCGGCAGAGTTCAAGCATGACCTGGATGTCTTCAGTGCTCAGAAAGCTGCTCTGGACACATCTACCACCAGGGGGTGCTCTCCTCAGCCCTGACAGTTGGACATCTCCACCCACCCCCACCCACTGCCACCCACTCCCCAGAATAAAGCTTCCACAGGATAAAACCATTTAAAATAGACTTTACTGAAACAAATGTAGACTTTCTCTTGCCATTTTTATTTTGGTTTAACCTTCCTAAATTTTTTTTGTTATTCTTATGGAAATTATTTCCTCTATATATGTTTCTGATCTCTCTGTGTTTACTTTGCAGCAGAAAGACTATTTTAGTTTTCTACCAAGAAAAAGCAAGATTTCCATTAAGGTAGCTGAAGATGACTGTGTTTTTGGTACCATAAAGGAAGAAGATCTTTGAAGAGAATGTCTTACTTTTTAAAATGTCCTTTAAGGCTGTCTCAAGACAATGAACAAAATTTGGGGTTGAAGGTAGACTTTGTACTGTCTTTGGAAGAAATTTTACCCCCTCCCATTTTTTTGACATTAAGATGGCCCATATTCATCAAGATTCAAACAACACAGATAAAACTCTATGTACATCTCAAGATTAAAAAAAATAGGGACCAAAGTTATACGGTTGATTTTTTTTTTTCAACTTTAAAACCGCATTTATGAAATATCCCTCGTTTTCCATTCAGAAGTCAGGGGCGCCTGGGTCCCAGTGCACAGCATGTCACTTTCAAAGCAGCCGACACAGTGCCCAAACCACTGCTTGGATTCTGCAGTACAACACGACAGCCACTGCAGGGGCAATCTTTCAAGTATCTTCCAGTCCTGGCATTATGGAAATTTGCTGCTCACACTCCAGAGGAATGGTGGACACCAGTGTGCTGTGCACCATGGTGGGAAGACATCACAGCCATGACCCCCTTCACCTTTTATACCAGCACTATCCAGAAGAACTTCTGTGAGGACAGCAATGTTCTATAACCCGCACGGTCCAATACGGAGCCGCTTGCCATGTTTGGCTACTGAGAACCTGAAATGTGGCTGATGTGAACGAAAAATGGAATTTAAAACTTTACTTAGCTTTAATCAGGCCACATGTGGCAAGTGGCTACCACACTGACCAGCACACATTTGGGAGGGGGCAAGCAACTGTGTGAAATTTCTATAACCTTGCTCTGTAGATGGAGCAGATCAAGGCCTCAAACCATTTCAAAACTGTTCTTGCAAGCACTGTAGGAATGCGCAAGGTCAGCCCAGACCCAAGAACATGGGAGGCTTGCAAACAGTTGATTTTTTAATGACTCATAAATGACAAGTGACAAGCTCAAGTCAACTAATATGAAACTCATTCTATTTTTGTCCTAAAGTAAACATCTGCCTAGTTTCATGAAGTCTTTTTTATGTTCTGATATTCATGAATGAAAGACTCATTATAAAACATTAAGATGCAGTGAGTCTAAAATGTTACCATCTCAGATGTACTTTAAGCAAGGAGCTAAGGAAACTGTTGGAACTTAATTGCTGCTTAGAGTTTTAAATACTGCTATTATTAATTTGCTGTGAAAGAAATTGGAGGAATTATAGAACATATTAGGACATTTGTCCTATATAGTTTTGTAAGCCTGTTAAGTTCTGAAGACATGACTCATTAGTTGAAGATAATATGGCTCTTCCTAAGAAATGGAATCATTGAAAAAGAAATCTGAACTTCACTACTCGATTCATCCACAGAACCAGAGCAAGGAAATGATGAAATATGGATTTGTTCCCTTAAGTAATTCTGAGGGTACCAGTATGGATGTGCTCAAAGTATGAACTGTCCTGTTCTATTTTTCTCCACTGTTTTAATGTTGTATTCTATCCTTGGAATACTGAATTCACTTCAGTAATCATCATGCTACATTGAATGAGCATTTTTGTTTTATTTTGTTTTGTTTTTGAAAAGCAACAGGGCCCTGCATTTGTTATCAGAGACCTTACAAGTTTCTTAGCCTTAAAAATATGTATAATTTCTCAGTTTTCCTTGTTCTGTTTCATTAATCTCATGGTAATTAATGTAATTATGTATAGAATTAAGATCACAATAAGTGGAATGTAACTAGATAAAGTTCAATACTGTATTCAAAATGTTCTTTTTAACTGGGTCATGTAATTAATTATAAAATAAATATGAAATATATTCTAGGGAGTATTGAATTGACTGATGAAAATTTTATGAATGATTTTTTTGAAATGTAGACTCACTTAAAGCTCTTTGATATTTATAAACCAGTGCTTCTAGCTATAACTTCCAGTACTTTAAAGTTGTGTATTTCGATTTTAGGCTAGTGAGATATTTTTGCAGAGGGGAACCACAAACATCCCAATGCCTGCATTTGGACGTATGAGTGGATTTGGATGCATTTTCAGATTAAAACAGAAATCTATCTACTATTTTGACAACTGAAGAATAGTCAAGGTCTTGTTTAAAAAAAAAAAAAAACATCAAACACCTACACAGTGCAAGGGACTGTTAAAGACACTAGGAATGCGAACAGGATTTGTGTTTGGGGTGAGAAGACTCATATATTAGGTTGAACCATATGAACTTGTTGTTTTTGTAGGTTAAAATTGTTGAATGTTGTTAGTTTCATATAGTTTGAGCTAATACATAAGAGTGAGTAAGTAGGTGTCACATGTGTAGGGTGGACTTGTGTGTCAACGGAAGTTGGTGGGCAATCAGGACAAGCCCTGAGGGGCAGCGGGGCTTTGAAGAAGGAGTAGAGCCAGGTGGGGGGGGGGTAGGTGGGAAGAAGCCTAACACCCTAGGAAAAGGGAAAGATAGGCACTGGGGGGAGAAGGAGTGAGATGTTGGGGAAACGATGAACAGAACCACTCTGTGCTAGCAAAGTGTCAGGGAACTGGAGTAGTATGAAATAAAGCTGAAGAGGTGAGAGGGATCAGTCTACATGCACACCAATGCAGAATCCCGATAATATAAGCAGGGCAGCTTATCTTTATTTAAGGATGTCAAAAACAGAACTGTTAAAACTTACCTAGGTTACTTACTACTGTTGCATTTAGTATTTTTTTTCTAAGACATTAAGATTATCACCCATGTCAGAATATGAGAAGAAAGACACAAGTGAGGAAGTGCATCCCGCAGAATATACTGTGAAGAGTAAAGGAGCTGAGATAGTAGAAAACAAAATTAAAACTTAATTTGTAAAATGAGAGAGGAATGGCTGTTAGGTTAGCCCTTTTGGAGATTGCTGGGCCTATCTTCATTCAGGAGTTTAGGGGTTTGAAGAATTTCTGGATCAACACACTTTATCATTGGGAGCTCCAACCGCCGGAGTGGCCTTCCCTGCTGCAGGCCCTGGGGGCGGATGGTGAGTGAGAGTCCCACCATTCCTGGAGGTGATGACTTCACTCTCCCAGGGGTTCTGCTCCTTCGGACCCTCCCGACAGTGCAGCTGCCCCAGGGCTGGAGAAGACATCAGCTGATATCTCTCCTTTATGAAGGTAGGCCAATGTCGACATCCTTAAGGTAACTTTAAGGGGTATGGCATGACTCAGAAATTACCTGCATACACTTTAGTCTATAGATTCACTTCTCATACACCTGCAAAAATGGTCCCCAGTCAGCCAAATTTTTCCCTATATCTATATCCACATCCACCAACATCCTTTCTCTCCACTTCTAGATATGGGTGTTTCTACTACTGCTGTCCACCTAAAATAACTAGTATAAGCAGTTATTTTATGCAAACACACTTGAGTTTGAAAATTTAAAAATAATAAGAGAGGGCAGAGGTGATTAAATTGTGGTTAGACCCTCACGGACGGAGCCCCTCTGGGCCCTATGTAGGGAAGCCTGTGCTGGCTTTGTCTGAAGAGGTGACTTGCTCGCTAAAGCAGTTCTCAAACTCTGTCGGTAAGTGGTAAGCTCGTGGCTTACGTCCCCACGTGGACAACTGAGAAGCACATTTAATATTAAATATTCAAGTTAAAAATTACCTGATGTTCACCCTCAAAGTAAATTCAAAGAGAATTAAGGAACTTAATTTGTGGGAAACCAAATAGGTTCCAAGCCTTGGTGGGAAAACAGTGGCCAAAGTTGTACTAAAATGTACAATGATAGCAAAAAAGGACAAAACTTCGAGATGGAGGCAACTCCATTTCCCCAGACACTTTTTGAGTTTTCCCTCCTGCAACGAGTGTACATCAGCAGTTCACCAGGCAGAATGAGGGCCTGGCATGACTCAGAATTGTGGGAGGTGGAAAATAAAGCACTTGTCTCATTCACTAAGACACTCATTCCTGTCATCAGTGATCCAAGAAAAAAAGTCAGGTACATTTTTTATTATATAAATATTTTTGTTTTATTATACCTGAATATATATTCTCATGGTTAATAATGCAAGAAATCTTTCTTGATGCTGCCTTGCCCCCCTGCCCCATCTCCCTTCTCTTTCCAAGGGTATTTACTATTACCATCTTGGCATGAATCTTTCCAGACCTTTGTCTAGGCATTTAAATACATGTAGGTGCATGTAAAGACAAAGGTTTATTTAGTTTGTGTGTGTGTTTAACATAACTGGTAAGATAGTGTGTACATAGCTTCACAACTTTTTTCGCCCATGTGTTTTACATTTGTTTGGTCTAAAAATAAAAAGCACTTCATCTAGGAAAAAAAATCTTTCCATGTAAGTCTTTCCATGTTGGTACACATAAATTCAACTCGTTCTTTTAACTTCTTTTTGGTATTCTACAATAAGGATGGCCTACAGATGAGCTATTTATGAGTATTCAATCTGTTTTCATTTTTTACTCCTATAAGCAATGCTATAATGAACATCTTTGTATTGAAGTGAATGGACAATTTCAGTTTTGATTTTGCCAGTTTGTTCACCAAAAAAGGCTGCATCAATTTATAATCATAGCAATGGAGCATGAGATACCTGTTTTCCTATAACCTTACCAATCTTTTTTGTTCTTCCCAGTCATAAGAGCAAAAAAATTCTCAGTGAGATCAACTATCTTTTCATATGCTTATTAGCCATCTGTATTTCCTTATGTGTAAATTGTCTTTGGTCATTTTTTGAATTTTTAAAATTGATTTGTAAGGCATTCTTTATTTATTCTAGATAGTAATCTTCAGTCTATTATATACGTTGCAAACATTTTCTCCCAGTCTGTTGTTGATTTAATTTTGTTTATGGTGTTTTGTCTTATAGAAGTATTAAATTTAGGTTTAATAAATCGATAAGTATTTTTCTTTTGGGTCTTGTGTTTTATGTCTTGTTTACAAAGGCTTTCCTAATCCCCAGGTTATAAACATATTCCTGTGCATTTTTGATATGACTGTATATGTATTGCTGGATTGTTTGTTTAATTTCTCCACCACTGGAGTATGTGCTCTAAGAAAGGAGAAGCCATGTTGGTTTTGTTCCCAACTGTATCTCTAAAGCATGCAGTTAGGTGCATTTTGCTGGCTCTTGCCACACAAAAACAAGACATGCTAAGTAAACTTAGAAAAAGTATGGTTAACCAGTAATATTTATAAGATGGCTTTTAAGCCTTATACCTTTTCCCCGCTTTATTGGGGTATAATTGTCCTTTGCTTATTAGGTGCTTTATACAATTTATTTCTTGTATTCTTAAGAAGTAAGTCATTCGTGTAACAATTTTCTGCATAAGAAAAATTAGAACTGTAGAAAAGTGCATGATGTCATTGATGGGCTTGGGTCTTTGGTCTAGCTCTAGCCTATGTACTATGTAGGGCAAAGTCTTTAGCTAGCCATGTGGGCTTTCCTTGTGTAATATCTTGGAAGAGGTTAAATATTCAGTCAGTTTAAAGGTGCTGACTTCAGTGATTTTGCACTGCTCCTTCATCAAGTTTGGTTTCTTTCCTGGAAATGTGGGAACACAGAGTTGGCTGTGCTTCCTAATGACTTTTCCATCTGCTTAAATGACCATATATTTAACCAGGTCCATGGTCAGCAGTTGTCCAGGATGGGGCAGGCAGAGCAGCAGGCTGAAAATGGTAAGTATGAGTGTGCTTTGCTAGTCACATGCATGCATTTATTCTCCTTGGAACCCATCCTGGCAGAATGCAGAAGAAAAGATGATGTGCACCTACTGTATCTGGCTCCCCATCAAGGGCAGTTCCTAATTTGATTTTCAGCTGAGGAAAAGTGAGTGAAACAAATAAAATGGCAGTTATTAAATATCTTATGTATGTTGCAAAAATCAACCCCTGTGTTTAGTCTATTCAAGAATCAATTAATCCGTAGAGTTTCTTCCCAGATATTGCCTCGCATTAGCTGGTGGAGCACTGTGCCTTGGAGGGTCACATATGCCATCAAGTCTACCTATTTATGCACAAAGGGAAAGCAATTCTACCTCTTACAATTTGTATTGTACCATTTCAAGGAAGAAAATAGGAAGATTGTAATTTCAATTTTGATTTTCATGTATTGATTTAATACATATTGCAGTGGTTAAACCTAAGATTCCTATAGGTACTGGATTTATCACTTATGTACTGTCTGGTGCTGTAAGTATTAGTTAGCCTTTTGCAATTAACTATGGGTTGTATCAGAGACATTTCCTTATACCTTTTCTTCTTACCTTATCTCCTTTTTTCTCTTTCCCTCTGTCAAAATTAAGAGAGGTGAAATGTACTCTGGGAGGCACAATGAAGGTAGGCTGAGGAGATCTTAGGCAGTGAATTCACTGTAGAAAAATCCTAAGACTTCACTGCCATACTATAAACCCTCTTACCTGGAACTTTTTAAAAAGTCCTGCTGGATGATTAACAAAAAAACAAAAAAACTAACATGATTTCTTTTTTTAATATGTCTTCTGAGTTGAAGACAGATAAGTAAAATATGTTTTTCAGAATTTTTAAAATAAAAATCATCTGTAAGTCATTGTTCATAGGTGTTTTCTCATAGTTTGCCTCAAGACAAAGCACAGAGCAAATGCATAGGCTAAGAGTAATTTACATTACTTATCTTCTTTGTTTTTTTTTTTCTAGAAGAACGTCAAAAGTTTCCTTTCTTGTTGGTTAGAAATAGCAGTTCAAAAATGCATTAGTCCAGTAGTATTTGCGGAAAACAGTTGTCAGATTTTGGCTTATCCTCAAAGGTCAGAGTAGAAGAATAGCCTCAGGTTTCACCGTGATGTTGGCACCACAATTTTGTAAAGGTGGAAATGAAACCACAAGATCTATGTTTTCGGAGAAGAGCAGAAACAAGGCAAGGTCTAATGAAGATCATTTTTTTTGGAGTTATGTTTCAATACTGAGAAGGAAAAGTGCTTCATTTCTGTCTGAAGGATCACCAGGAGTTTGTTTTGAGATTAATGTGAGAGTTAAGATCCTTCTGAGCCTAAAATTTCAGTCTAGTTTGAGATCTCTGGGGTGAGCTAAACTCCACTTTAGGGTTGATTTGAAATCCTTGGACAACACAGATAAGTGAAATGTTCTAGGTTGCTCACTACCTGAATGAAGCAGACATCTCAGGAACTTTTGGGACCAGCATGAACTCTTAGCTTTTCCTTTTCCCAAATTTAGCAAACTCTGAGCTAGCACAGTCTTTAAAGGGTAGGAATATTGAAGGGTTAGAAAGGAGACTTAAAGCCTGAAAGGAATGGAGGAAAGACAAGGCGAGTCTGGACTATGAGCTTTTCTGATATCTACTGATGCCTTTCTTTGCCTCTTTCTGAGAAAATAAAGCTATTGACTTCCAGAGTTCCTCATGCTTGTTTTGAAGCATAGAAAGAAAATGATCAAATACATGGGCATCTTATTTTTTATGCACTTTGGAGATTGCAACAGTGCTGTTTAGGAGATCATTTTTTAGGAGCTTTGAATCCAAGTCCTCACATACCCTATATCCCAAGTAAGATCCTACTTTCAAATGCCTAATAGCCTGTCTTATTATGCAGTTATTTTGATGTCTGGTGGTCACAGGCACACACCGTAACCCAGGGGCTCAGAGATTAAAGAGTCAACGTGTTCTAATTTATGTGCAGTAGAGATACTCAAACTACTCACAGAATCTTAACATAGGAAAGGAACTCAGAAGAGATGTGTGAAGTCTTTCTACAATTTCTGCTTAAAAATACTTGGGTGTCTCAAGTTCTACCAGAGATGAGAGGCCTGATAGCAAGGATGGTCCCTCTGACCACCCTGACCCTTCGGACCTGAATTCTGAGCTTGCTTCTGTCTCTAATTAGCAATGTGATGTTAGACAAGTTACCTAACTTGTCTGGGCCTCCGTTTTCTCCTCTGTAAAATAAGTGGTAAAAGCCTATATGTGTGCTGGATTTTTTTTTTTTTTTTGGAGGGGGGTGTTCAACTTGGCTAAGCTGTTTCCCAGAATCCCCCCTCCTATATGGTTCCAGTTTAGCCCAAAGAGGACTTTGCATGAGACTTGGGAGACAGAGTGAAGCAGTGGCTGCTACTCTCTGAGCTGAAGGTCTTTTCATAGTCAGATACAGTGATGCACAGATGCAGAAGTGCCTGGCAGTTTCCAGCACTCTTTCACATCATATAACTTTTCTTTTTGACTGCCATTCCCTCTGACCGAAAGAACCCCAGGCCCACCAGATCCTTGGTGGAGGACTCAAAAGCAGCAACTTCCACATACCTTTCCATGATCTCCTCTTTAGTGGGCCCACCTCAGTGGCCGGCCATGCCTGGCTTCCCAGAATTGCTGCACACTCTGATTTGTCCATCACGGCGTGCTTCAGACAGACTCGTTTGTGACTATCAGACCCTCAACTACCCCCCTTCCAAGCCGTCAATTCCTGGGCCCTTCTCACAATTTTGTAAGATAGAATTCTTATAACAGATCCCTTTTCCTGTAATACCTACAGTAGTTCTGTTTCCCTGACTGAACCCAGCATTTCATCAGTCTCCTTTAAAAGCTTTGCAAAGCAATGCATTTGCTTAAATCTTTGCAAAAGGTATTCACTTACTAAGGATCAGTTACTTAATTTTTGGAAAGGAAGGCTAATTAGGGCTAGGTGCTATATACATTCCTGTCACATATATTATTTCATTTAACACAGGTGTAAAAATCTGTGTGGTTCTCCATGTGCAAGTGTAAGGAAAAACAACAAACTAGTATTGGAGCAAGGAGCTAAGCTCTTTTCCTCTTTCCAGGGATTCAGCTGTTATTTTAGTAACTTCAGAGATTTAAGGAGATCTAAGATGTTTACTTTGCTATTAACAAAGGAAGAGAGATCCCTTTCTGAAAGTTTTGCTTGAATACTTAATTTCTAGTTGTGCCAGTTGCTGGAGGAAAATATCCTTCTGGGCTTCATTTTTTTCCTCACACAGCTTTATACACATACACACTTCATTTTATTCTGGTGGTTTAAATGTTTAAAATTGTTGGGGAACTGAAATGAATCTAACTCTGGTGTAGATAAATATGTATTACTTGTTTCATATCCTGTGGCTTACTCATTCAGTAGTTATGTCCTGAGAACCAGCCGTGCTTATAAACGCCTGATTCACACTAGCCTGACATGGGAGATGTGGGATCTGCGGAATAACACTTTTCAGGAACATGTCTCCTTCTGGCGGCCACTCGGTAGTACTACAAGAAAACAAAACCCGCTCAGAATTCCTCACTTTCTACGTGTTCTGTGGTTTTTAAAGACCTTCTCACTCTGAGATCGCCTTTCTTCAGAGACAACTGGTATACCAGGGTGGTTGCTAGATCACTCTGAGTCTCTTCTGATAAGCATTCAATTATAATGTTTTTAAGTCTTTTTCTGTATTTTCTAAGACTGGATAGGAAGATATAATCAATATAACCAAAAACTTTCTTTTCCTTAAAAAGAGAGAAAAAAAAAAAAAGTCCTGAAAGAAAATCTTACCCCAAGCAAATGTTTTCTTTCATCCATTCATTTGTCCTAATTGTTCTATCTTATACAGTGGTTCTCAACCCTGGCTGTGCATTTGATTCCTGGGCGGCATTTAAAAATATGGAAGCTTGGGCCTTACTTCCAAATGATTCTGACTTGGTTGGTCTTGGTCACTAGTGTTTTTAATCACTGAGGTGATTGTGATGTGCTATCAGGTTTGAGAACCACTGAGCTAATATTCTTGAACACCTAATATGTGCCAGTTATTGTGGTAAGTGCTAAGGAGTCAATGATGGAGAAACAACCTTGTAAAATTGTCATAAATGAAAACTGCTTCCATTTATTGACCAAGCCTTGAGATAGGTAGTAGTATCCCCATTTTAATTGTGAGGAAAGTGAGGCTTAGATATGTAAAGTCATACAAAGCTAATAGGCAATAGAGTCAGGTTGCATTTGGGCTGGTATATAAAGGATCAGGATGTTTTGTCCTTTGCTCACTTCCAGCATAAAAATCACACCTGGATTGTCATTCAAAAGCTCATCCAAAGGTGGGGCAAGATGGCAGACTGGTGAGCTGTATGTTTTAGTTACTCCTCCAGGAAAGTAGGTAGAAAGCCAGGAACTGCGTGGACTGGACACCACAGAGCAATTTGACTTTGGGCTTACTTCATACAACACTCATGAACACGTCGAACTGCTGAGATCAGCGAAATCTGTAAGTTTTTGCGGCCAGGGGACCCGCACCCCTCCCTGCCAGGCTCAGTCCTGTGGGAGGAGGGGCTGTCAGCGCTGGAAGGAGAAGGGAGAATGCAGTGGCAGCTCTTATTGGAAACTCATTCTACTGATCCAAACTCCAACCATAGATAGACTGAGTCCAGACACCAGAGAATCTGAGAGCAGCCAGCCCAGCAGAGAGGAGATAGGCATAGCAAAAAACAGCAAGAAAAACTCAAAAATAAAAGCGGAGGCTTTTTGGAGTTCTGGTGAACATAGAAAGGGGAAGGGCAGAGCTCAGGCCCTGAGCTCATATGCAAATCCCGAAGAAAAATTGATCTCTCTGCCTCCTGGATCTTTCCTTAAAGGCCCTAATTACTTTGCCTATTAGCATTTCAATAACCCATTAGATCTGCAAGGAGGGCTTTTTTTTTTTTTTTTTTTTTATCTTTTTTTTTCTGTTTCTAAAACAATTACTCTAAGAAGCCCAATACAGAAAGCCTCAAAGACTTGCAATTTTGGCAGGTCAAGACAAGAGCAGAACTAAGAGAGCTCTGAGACAAAAGGCAATAATCCAGTGGCTGAGAAAACTCACTAAACACCACAACTTCCCAAGAAAAGGGGGGTGTCTGCTCACAGCCATCATCCTGGTGGACAGGAAACACTCCTGCCCGTCACCTGCCCCATAGCCCAGAGCTGCCCCAGACAACCTAGTGTGACGGAAATGCTTCAAATAACAGGCACACACCACAAAACTGGGCGTGGACATTAGCCTTCCCTGCACCCTCAGCTGGTTGTTCCAGAGTTGGGAAGGTAGAGCAGTGTGAATTAACAAAGCCCCATTCAGCCATCATTTCAGCAGACTGGGAGCCTCCCTACACAGCCCAGCAGCCCAGAACCGCCCTGGGGGGACAGCACTCACCTGTGATATAGCACAGTCATCCCTCAACAGAGGACCAGGTGGTGCACGGCCTGGAAGAGGGACCCACTCGCAATTCTCAGGGGCCATACGCCAATACCAAGGACTTGTGGGTCAGTGGCAGAGACAAACTGTGGCAGGGAGATTTGATTGTTAGAGCCACCCCCGCTCCCTGACCGCCCAGACACACGCCCCATATACAGGGCGGGCAACACCAACTACACACGCAAGCTTGGTACACCAATTGGACCCCACAAGACTCACTCCCCCACTCACCACAAAGGCAAAGCAGGGGAGAACTGGCTTGTGGAGAACAGGTGGCTCATGGATGCCACCTGCTGGTTAGTTAAAGTGTACTCCATGAAGCTGTCGATCTGAATTAGAGATAAGGACTTCAATTGGTCTACAAATCCTAAAAGAACCCTATCAAGTTCAGCAAATGCCAAGAGGCCAAAAACAACAGAAAATTATAAAGCATATGAAAAAACCAGACGATATGGATAACCCAAGCCCAAGCACCCAAATCAAAAGATCATAAGAGACACAGTACCTAGAGCAACTAATCAAAGAGCTAAAGATGAACAATGAGACCATAGTACAGGATACAGAGGATATCAAGAAGACCCTAGAAGAGCATAAAGAAGACATTGCAAGACTAAATAAAAAATAGATGATCCTATGGAAATTAAAGAAACTGTTGACAAATTAAAAGATTCTGGATACGCATAGTACAAGACTAGAGGAAGTTGAACAACGAATCAGTGGACCTGGAAGATGACAGAATGGAAAATGAAAGCACAAAAGAAAAGAATGGGAAAAATCGAAAAAAAAATCGAAATGGACCTCCGGGATATGATAGATAAATAAACATCCGAATATAAGACTCATTGGTGTTCCAGAAGGGGAAGAAAGGGTAAAGTCTAGGAAAAGTATTCAAAGAAATTGTTGGGGAAAACTTCCCAAATCTTCTAAACACCATAAATACACAAATCATAAATGCCCAGAGAACCCGAAATAGAATAAATCCAAATAAACCCACTCCGAGACATATTCTGATCACACTGTCAAACACGGAAGAGAAGGAGCAAGTTCTGAAAGCAGCAAGAGAAAAGCAATTCACCACATACAAAGGAAACAGCATAAGACTAAGTAGTGACTACTCAGCAGCCACCATGGAGGCGAGAAGGCAGTGGCACGATATATTTAAAATTCTGAGTGAGAAAAATTTCCAACCAAGAATACTTTATCCAGCAAAGCTGTCCTTCAAATTTGAGGGAGAGCTTAAATTTTTCACAGACAAACAAATGCTGAGGGAATTTGCTAACAAGAGACCTGCCCTACTGGAGATACTAAAGGGAGCCCTACAGACAGAGAAACAAGAAAGGAGAAGAAAGACTTGGAGAAAGGTTCAGTACTAAAGAGATTCGGCATGGTTACATTAAAGGATATTAATAGAGGGGAAAAATATATATGACAAACATAAACCAAAGGATAAGATGGCTGATTCAAGAAATGCCTTCACGTCTATAACGTTGAATGTAAATGGATTAAACTCCCCAATTAAAAGATATAGACTCGCAGAATGGATTAAAAAATATGAACGATCAATATGTTGCATACAAGAGACTCATCTTAGACACAGGGGCACAAAGAAATTGAAAGTGAAAAGATGGAAAAAAATATTTCATGCAAGCTACAGCCAAAAGAAAGCAGGTATAGCAATATTAATCTCAGATAAAATAGACTTCAAATGCAGGGATGTTATGAGAGACAAAGAAGGCCACTACATACTAATAAAAGGGGCAATTCAACAAGAAGAAATAGCAATCACAAATGTTTATGCACCCATTCAAGGTGCACAAAATACATGAGACAAACACTGGCAAAATAAAGGAAGCAATTGATGTTTCCACAATAATTGTTGGAGACTTCAACACATCACTCTCTCCTATAGATAGATCAACCAGACAGAAGACCAATAAGGAATTGAAAACCTAAACAATGTGGTAAATGAATTAGACTTAACAGATATATGTAGAACATTACATCCCAAATCACCAGAATACACATACTTCTCCAGTGTTCATGGAACTTTCTCCAGAATAGATCATATGCTGGGACGTAAAACAAGGCTCAATAAATTTAAAAAGATTGAAATTATTCAAAGCACATTCTCTGACCACAATGGAATACAATTAGAAGTCAATAACCATCAGAGACTTAGAAAATTCACAAATATCTGGAGGTTAAACAACACACTCCTAAACAATCAGTGGGTTAAAGAAGAAATAGCAAGAGAAATTCCTAAATATATAGACACAAATGAAAATGAAAACATAACATACCAAAACCTATGGGATGCAGCAAAAGTGGTACTGAGGGGGAAATTTATAGCACTAAACGCATATATTAAAAAGAAAGAAAGAGCCAAAATCAAAGAACTAATGGATCAACTGAAGAAACTAGAAAATGAACAGCAAACCAATCCTAAACCAAGTAGAAGAAAAGAAATAACAAGGATTAAAGCAGAAACAAATGACATAGAGAACAAAAAAACAATAGAGAGGATAAATATCACCAAAAGTTGGTTCTTTGAGAAGATCAACAAGACTGACAATCCCCTAGCTAGACTGACAAAATCAAAATGAGAGAAGACCCATATAAACAAAATAATGAATGAAAAAGGTGACGTAATTGCAGATTCCGAATAAATTAAAAAAATTATAAGAGGCTACTATGAACAACTGTATGGCAACAAACTGGATAATGTAGAGGAAATGGACAATTTCCTGGAAACATATGAACAACCTAGACTGACCAGAGGAAGCAAATAGAAGACTTCAACCAAACCCATCACAAGCAAAAGAGATCCAATCAGTCATCAAAATTCTTTCCCACAAATAAATGCCCAGGGCCAGATGGCTTCACAGGGGAATTCTACCAAACTTTCCAAAAAGAACTGACACCAATCTTTCTTAACTCTTTCAAAACTTCGAAAGAAGAAAGAAATGGAACACTACCTAACTCATTTTATGAAGCTAACATCAATCTAATACCAAACCAGGCAAAGATGCTACAAAAAAGGAAAACTACCGGCCAATCTCCCTAATGAATATAGATGCAAAAATCCTCAACAAAATACTTGCAAATCGAATCCAAAGACACATTAAAAAAATCATACACCATGACCAAGTGGGGTTTATCCCAGGCATGCAAGGATGATTCAACATAAGAAAATCAATCAATGTATTACAACATATTAACAATTTGAAAGGGAAAAAATCAAATGATCATCTCAATAGATGCTGAAAAAGCATTTGACAAAATCCAACATCCGTTTTTGATAAAACACTTCAGAAGGTAGGAATTGAAGGAAACTTCCTCAATATGATAAAGAGCATATATGAAAAACCCAAATCTAGCATAGTACTCAATGGTGAGAGACTGAAAGCCTCCCCTCTAAGATCAGGAACAAGACAAAGATGCCCGCTATCACCACTGTTATTCAACATTGTGCTGGAAGGGCTAGCCAGGGCAATCTGGCAAGACAAAGAAATAAAAGGCATCCAAATTGGAAAAGAAGAAGTAAAACTGTCATTGTTTGCAGATGATATGATCTTATATCTGGAAAACCCTGAGAAATCGACGATACAGCTACTAGAGCTAATAAACAAATTTAGCAAAGTAGCGGGATACAAGATTAATGCACATAAGTCAGTAATGTTTCTATATGCTAGAAATGAACAAACTGAAGAGACACTCAAGAAAAAGATACCATTTTCAGTAGCAACTAAAAAAATCAAGTACCTAGGAATAAACTTAACCAAAGACGTAAAAGACCTATACAAAGAAAACTACATAACTCTACTAAAAGAAATAGAAGCAGACCTTAAAAGATGGAAAAATATTCCATGTTCATGGATAGGAAGGCTAAATGTCATTAAGATGTCAATTCTACCCAAACTCATCTACAGATTCAATGCAATCCCAATCAAAATTCCAACAACCTACTTTGCAGACTTGGAAAAGCTAGCTATCAAATTTATTTGGAAAGGGAAGATGCCTCGAATTGCTAAAGACACTCTAAAAAAAAAAAACAAAGTGGGAGGACTAAAATCCCTGACTTTGAAGCTTATTATAAAGCCACAGTTGTCAAAACAGCATGGTACTGGCACAAAGATAGACATATAGATCAATGGAATTGAATTGAGAATTCGGCGATAGACCCCCAGATCTATGGCTGACTGATCTTTGATAAGGCCCCCAAAGTCACTGAACTGAGTCATAATGGTCTTTTCAACAAATGGGGCTGGGAGAGTTGGATATCCATATCCAAAAGAATGAAAGAGGACCCCTACTTCACACCCTACACAAAAATTAACTCAAAATGGACCAAAGCTCTCAATGTAAAAGAAGTACCATAAAACTCCTAGAAGATAATGTAGGAAAACATCTTCAAGACCTTGTATTAGGCGGCCACTTCCTAGACTTTTACACCCAAAGCACAAGCAACAAAAGAAAAAATAGATAAATGGGAACTCCTCAAGCTTAGAAGTTTCTGTACCTCAAAAGAATTTCTCAAAAAGGTAAAGAGGCAGCCAACTCAATGGGAAAAAATTTTTGGAAACCATGTATCTGACAAAAGACTGATATCTTGCACATATAAAGAAATCCTATAACTCAATGACAGTAGTACATACAGCCCAATTATAAAATGGGCAAAAGATTTGAAAAGATAGTTCTTTGAAGAGGAAATACAAATGGCCAAGAAACACATGAAAAAATGTTCAGCTTCACTAGCTATTAGAGAGATACAAATTAAGACCACAATGAGATACCATCTCACACCAGTTAGAATGGCTGCCATTAAACAAACAGGAAACTACAAATGATGGAGAGGATGTGGAGAAACTGGAACTGTTATTCATTGCTGGTGGGACTGTATAATGGTTCAGCCACTCTGGAAGTCTGTCTGGCAGTTTCTTAGAAAACTAGATATAGAGTTACTCTTCGATCCAGCAACTGCACTTCTCGATATATACCCAGAAGATCTGAAAGCAGTGATGTGAACAGATATCTGCAAACCAATGTTCATAGCAGCATTATTCACAATTGCCAAGAGATGGAAACAACCCAAATGTCCTTCAACAGACGAGTGGATAAATAATATGTGGTATATACACACGATGGAATACTACACGGCAGCAAGAAGGAACTAAGTTGTGAAACGTATGACAACGTGGATGAACCTTGAAGACACAATGCTGAGCGAAATAAGCCAGGCACAAAAAGAGAAATATTATATGCTACCACTAATGTGAACTTTGAAAAATGTAAAACAAATGGTTTATAATGTAGAATGTAGAGGAACTAGCGATAGAGAGCAACTAATGAAGGGGGAGCAAAAACCCAATAAGAACAGATAAGCTATCATGGGTAAATTTAACATTCTGGGAAGGCCCAGGAATGATTATGGTTTGTTAATTTCTGGTGGGTATGGTAGAATAAGTTCACAGAAATGTTGCTATGTTAGGTAACTATCTTGGGGTAGAGTAGGAACATGTTGGAAGTAAAGGAGTTATCTTAGGTTAGTTGTCTTTTTCTTACTCCCTTGTTATGGTCTCTTTGAAATGTTCTTTTATTGTAGGGTTTTTTTTTTAATTTATTTTTTTATTTTTCATACAGTTGATTTAAAAAAAAAAAAAAGTTAAAAAAAACAAGGAAAAAAATATGTAGAGCCCCCTTGAGGAGTCTGTGGAGAATGCAGGGGTATTGGCCTACCCCACCTCGATGGTTGCTAACATGACCACAGACATAGGGGACTGGTTGTTTGATGGGTTGAGCCCTCTACCGCAGGATTTACCTTTGGGAAGACTGTTGCTGCAAAGGAGAGGCTAGGCCTGCCTATAATTGTGCCTAAGAGCCTCCTCCCGAATGCCTCTTTGTTGCTCAGATGTGGCCCTCTCTCTCTAGCTAAGCCAACTTGAAAGGTGAAATCACTGCCCTCTCCCTTACGTGGGATCAGACACCCAGGGGAGTGACTCTCCCTGGCAACGTGGAATATGACTCCCAGGGTGGAATGTAGACCCGGCATCGTGGGATGGAGAACATCTTCTTGACCAGAAGGGGGATGTGAAAGGAAATGAAATAAGCTTCAGTGGCAGAGAGATTCCAAAAGGAGCGGAGAGGTCACTCTGGTGGGCACTCTTACGCATAGTTTAGACAACACTTTTTAGGTTCTAAAGAATTGGGGTAGCTTGTGGTAGATACCTGAAACTATCAAACTACAACCCAGAACCCATGAGTCTCGAAGACAATTGTGTGAAAATATAACTTATGAGGGGTGACAATGGGATTGGGAAAGCCATAAGGACCACACTCCCCTTTGTCTAGTTTATGGATGGATGAGTAGAAAAATAGGGGAAGGAAACAAACAAACAAACAAACAGACAAAGGCACCCAGTGTTCTTTTTTACTTTAATTGCTCTTTTTCACTTTAATTATTATTCTTGTTATTTTTGTGTGTGCTAATGAAGGTGTCAGGGATTGGTTTAGGTGATGAATGTACAACTATGTAATGGTACTGTGAACAATCGAATGTACGATTTGTTGTGTATGACTGCGTGGTATGTGAATATATCTCAATAAAATGAAGATTTAAAAAAAATTAAAAAAAAAAAAGCTCATCCATCACCTACCCCTTTAGCTAATTGAATTCACTTTGTTTTCACGGAACATGTAAACACACAAAAGCTAGGTAATAAGACCTTATGGTCCCCCAGTGAAACAAGATGGATAGCATGTAACTATTTTAAAAGTTTAATTGGAAGCTATTATTCCTTTTGCTTCCTCCAGGGTAAATCAAGTGCTTGGTCCCCAGATATTACTACAGTGAGGGGTGTTATCAAAATAATTTCATTATCACCAACTAAGTAGGTTACAAATTAAGAATAGCTTGTAATCAAAATCATACCTGCATACCAGGGGTTGGCAAATTTTGCTGTAAAGGGTCAGAGATACATATTTTTGACTTTTCAGGCCATACTGTTTCTTTCCCAACTACTCATCTCTGCCATTGTAGCCCAGAAGCAGCCATAGACATTATGTAAATGAATGAGCAGGGCTGTGTTCCAATAAAACTTTCTTTACAGAAACAGGCAGTGGGCTGGATCTGACCTGCCTGCTCTAGAGCATCCTTTATCATCCCTTATCCCTGCTTCTGGAAAGATCACCCCATGTCACCATTAGCTGGAGTGACCAGGAGCCCCCAGAACTCTACAGGCTCCCAGCAAGAACCCCTCTCTGTTCCCCTAACTAGACTCACAACCTTACCTTCTTATCAGCCTTGAGACCATCAGGACAAATTTCATAATGCCTTTTATCCCTGTTTCTATCAGTCACTAATAGAAGCTGAGGATGCACAGATCATCATCTCTCATCCCCCAGACTCTTGTCTCCCAAAACAGGTGCTGGAGCACTCACACAAACCCTCTCCACACTCCCTCACCCTCCTTCCCATTTCATTCTTCTTCACAGCACTTACAGTGATCTGGCAAGCTATGTTTTCACTGATTTGTTTCTCTCACCCACTAAAATGTTTGCCACATGAGGGCAGGGTTTCTTGGTCTGTTTTGTTCTTTGCTCTATCCCCAGTGTCTAGAATATTTGGCATATAATGGGTGCTCAGAAATACTTGTGGATATTTTTTGAATGAATGAATGAATAGATACCAGCTGTTGCTAACTTTAAGGACATTCAGAGTTTCCTCCTTTCCTTCCTAAAACTTCTTGTTTTTCTGGTAAAGAACAATATAAAAAAATTAAAGTTCTTATATTGGGGATATAAAGTTATAATATAAAACTCTGCTACCAAGAAGCCTTCAAAGGAGTTGCCAAAACAGCAAATTCAACAGCATGCCATGTTCCTTGAAACATTTTTTGGCACCCTTGACAATGCTCAACCTTTTCAGTCACTTTGTGGCTTCTTTAAATCAGAATGTCATTTTAGTATGAGTGTGTTTAGAGAACAAACTCATCTATGTGGCAAAATAGAAGATTTTAAGTAGATGTGACTCTCTGCCTGTTCTTTAAACACCTCGTTCCTCTCTATTTGGCCTGGGCATTCCTCACACTATATAATCTCCCAACGCAAATTCATCCACTCCATGGCTTCAGATGCTAACTCCCAACTGTGTATTTCTTGGCCACCCTTCCTCTGACCACTTGGCCTTTTCCTAATGTGTCTCAAACTGAACTTTGGATCTTCCTGCTTAAATCTGCCCTTCCATTCACTCTACGTCAGCAAAATGCACCAACAGCCACCAGTTTGATTAAGTCAGAGTCCCAAGCAGAACCTTGGTACTCTCTCATTCCCTACATCCATTCTATTACCAAATCCTGGTGATTCTACCTACAAAACATATCTCAAATCTGTCCACTAATCGCACTCTCAAATTCTGCTGTCTTCATTCTAGTCCAGGATTTCTTAAGCTTGGCACAGTTGACATTTTGGGCTGGATCATTCTTTGCAATGTCTGTGTGTGTGTGGAGGGGAGGGGGCTGTACATTGTAGGATGTTTAGCCATATCTCTGGCTTCTATCCACTAAATGCCAGTAGTCACTCCCACCCCCAGCCCCCTCCCCCCACATATCCCAGTTGTGATAACCAAAATGTCTCCAAAAATCATTGCTGTAGTCCAAGCCTTCATTATCTGTCTTGATTATCACAGGAGCCTCCTAACTGATCACCTTGCTTCTCTCATGCCCTTTTCTGATCCATTCTTCACACAGCAGCTGAAGCTTTAATCAGACCATCTCAATCTCCAAGCTTATCCAAACCTAACCGTTCAGTGACTTTCCATTATGCTTAAGATAAAAAAATTCAGGCTCTTTAATGTGTTTACAGAGTCATGCATGAACTGGCACCTACTTCTGTCCAACCTCATCTTGTACTCTTCTCTCACCTCGACTCAGACTCAGCCACACTGCCCTTCTGATACCACCATCCATAGGCCACATATACTGTCCTCTCTGTCTGGAAAACTTCCCTTGTTCAATACATAATTAACCCCTGGGGTCTCAGATTAACTATCACTTATTCAAAGACATCGCTTCCCTTCCTTCTAAATTAGGTCTCATATTGCTTGACCCCATATCATCTCTCCTCTTTTTCTTCTTAACACTTATTCCAGTTATAATTACAGATAGTCTTCTCCTTTGGAACTTTTGCAGTCAGAACTCAAGACCAAATAGATTTTGGTAACAAGGCAGCAGAGGCAGATTTACCTGAAGAGAATGAAGCTTAAGCTTCAGGGCCCTTGTGGTGGGCTGAATAATGCCACCTGCCCAAGGATGTCCACGTCCCAGCCCCTAGCACCTGTGATTGTGTTACCACACATGGCAAAAGGGACTTTGCAGATGTAATTGAGTTAAGGATCTTGATATGGGAACATTATTCTGGATTATCTTGGTGGGCCCAATGTAATCACAAACGTCCTTGCAAGAAGGAGGCAGGAGGGTCAGAGAGGAAGGATGGAAGCAGACATCAAAGAGGAGGGAAGATGCTTCACTGCTACCTTTGAAGATGGAGGGAGGGGCCATGGGCCAAAGAATGTAGGCAACCTCTAACAGCTGGAAAAGGCAAAGAAACAGATTCTCCCCTAGAGCTTCCAGAAGGTATGCAATGCTGTTTACATCGTGATTTTAGCCCAGTGAAACTGGTTCCAGACTTCTGACCACCAGAACTGTAAGACAATAAATTCACCATTAAGTTTGTGCTCATTTGTTACAGCAGTAATATGAAACTAATACAGTCCTGCCTTGTACAGGATACTTCCATGGCTCTGGGGAGGATTTTAGCAATGTGTTCAGGTGGTCATATGTTTTTGTAAAGTTTCCAAAATTAAAATATTTTAACTGTAATTGATTAACACTGCTGTTTCTTTCCACTCAGACTTCCCAAGGCACTCTTCCTCTCTTGATGAGTAGCACTGGAACGGCTACAAGCATTTTGGGGGTCTGGCTAAGCAGAAGTGCAGTTGGGGATACTTTGGTTTGCATTTAGTAGGGTATATTATGTGGTTTATGGTCACTTCCACATAGTGCTAAGTTATTGCTGGAGTGTAGGAGTGGCTTCCATGAACACTCCTATTGCTTATTTTTTTATCAATTTTTTTAAAAATTTTATTTTGAAATAAATTCAAAGTTATATGAACACTTGCAAAAACAATACAAAGCCCATACACAGAACTCCAGCATACCCTGACCTCCCTCCCCTGATACCCCAATCCACCAAATTTAACATGCTGTCACACTGCTATTTCTTTCCCTCCCTCCCTCCCTATCATCCATCATCTATTGCTCTGTCTTCTGAACATATGAGAACAAGCTGCACACATCCTTGAACAAACACTATAATTCACATATACAATTCCCATGAACAAGAATATTCTTTTATGCAATCCCATTAAATGCAGCTAAGAAGTACAAGAGATTCAACATTGATACAAAGCTTACATTCTGTATTTCCTTTTTTTTTTTTTTTTAACTTGTGTCTCAACTGTGTCCCTTTGAGCCTCCTGTCCTCCATCCTCAGATCCCATCCAGGATCATCCTTGGCATTCAATTGTCATCTATTTAGACTGCCTTCTTTTTTTTTTTTTTTCTCAATTGTGGAAACATATATACAGCCTAAATCTTCCCATTCCACCCCCTCCCTACCATTCCATTAGTGGGATTAATCACAATTAGAATGTTGTAATGCTATCTGTTTCCCACCATCCATTACTAGAAATTTCTCTTCACCTCAAACAGCAACCCTACACTCATTTCTTAACTCCCCATTGCCCCTTCCCCCATTTCTCTTAACCCATACTCTACTTTTCATCTCTATGGTCATATTCTCTGATAATTTCTTTGTGTTTACTGTGGGGCTTAAAATCAGCCTCTTAAATCCATAACAATCTTGTTTTTCTTTGATACCAACTTAACTTCAATAGGACACATAAACTATGTTCCTATACTCCTCCATTCCCCCACCTTTATACAGTTCTTGTCAAAAATTACATATTTTACATTGAGTTCAAAACCACTGATTTGTCATTAGAGTTTGTGTATTTTATATCATGTAGGAAGTAAATAGTGGAGTTACAATTAAAAAATCATTGACTTCTATTTGTATTCCATTGTGGTCAGAGAATGTGCTTTGAATATATTCATTTTTTTTTTTTAATTTATTGAGGCTTGTTTTATGTCCCAGCATATGGTCCATTCTGGAGAAAGATCCATGATCACTAGAGAAAAATGAGTGTCCTGGTGATTTGGGATGTAAGGTTCTATATATGTCTGTTAAAATTCTCTATATCTCTTTCTCCTTTCTTTGTTTCTTTGTTGGTAGGGCTCCCTTTAGTATCTGAAGCAGGGCAGGTCTTTTATTGGCAAACTCAGCATTTGTTTGTCTGTGAAAAATTTAAGCTCTCCCTCACATTTGAAGGAGAGTTTTGCTGGATATTCTTGGTTGGAAATTTTTCTCTCTCAGAATTTTAAATATGTCATGCCACTGCCTTCTCGCCTCCATGGTGGCCGCTGAGTAGTCACTACTTAGTCTTATGTTGTTTCCTTTGTATGTGGTGAATTGCTTTTCTCTTGCTGCTTTCAGAACTTGCTCCTTCCCTTCAGTATTTGACAGTCTGATCAGAATATGTCTTGGAGTGGGTTTTTGGATTTATTCTATTTGGTGTTCGCTGGGCATTTATGCTTTGTGTATTTATATTGTGTAGAAGGTTTGGGAAGTTTTCCCCAACAATTTCTTTGAATACTCTTTCCAGACCTTTACCCTTCTCTTCCCCTTCTGGGACACCAATGAGTCTTAAGTTTCGACGTTTTATTTTATCTATCGTATCCCTGAGATCCATTTTGATTTTTTTGATTTTTTTTTCCCCATTCGTTCTTTTGTTCTTTCATTTTTTGTTCTGTGGACTTCTAGGACACTGAGTTGTTGTTCAACTTCCTCTAATCTTGTATTATGAGTATCCAGAGTCTTTTTAATTTGGCCTGCAGTTTCTTTTATTTCCATAAGATCTTCTATTTTTTTATTTACTCTTGTAATTTCTTCTTTATGCTCTTCTAGGGTCTTCTTTATGTCCCTTATATCCTGGGCCATGGTCTTCTTCATGTTCTTTATATCCTTTGCCATGTTTTCATTCCTCAATTGTAGTTCTTTGATTAATTGTGCTAAGTACTGTGTCTCTTCTGATATTTTGATTTGGGTGTTTGGGATTGGGTTCTCCATGTCGTCTAGTTTTAGCATATGCATTAAGATTTTCTGTTGTGTTTGGCCTATTGGCATTTGCTTTGCTTGACAGGGTTCTTTTGAGTTGTAAAAAAAAATACCAATCTAATTTTTCAGGAATACAAGTTGGTGATGTACACTTTCTCTAACTAACCAGAAGATGGCGTCTGCAAGTCACCTGTACCCCTCAAGTCACTTCTCCTCAACTTTGTCCTTGTGGTGTGTGGGGAAATGATTCTTGTGGGGTTCAGTTGGTGAACTCAGTTTGGGTGTGTTGCTGGAGCCGTCCGCCCTGAATGTGGGGCGTGTGTCCAGGTGGCTAGGGAGGCAGGGCAGCTTTAATATTCAAACCCCCCAGATGTTCCTGGAGATTCTAAGCCTTCATTTCAGTTCTGCCCCAGACCCTCTCTGTCGCTGACCCACAAACCACTGGCATTGACATAGCGTCCCTCAGTTTTCCAAGTGGGCCCCCCTTCTCAGCTGTGATCCTCCAGGGCCTCTGCTGAGGGAAGGCTGTGCTACGTCACAAGTATGCGCCGTCCCTCAAGGGAAGCCCCGGGCCACTGGGCCGTGCAGGGGTGCTCTCAGCCTGATGCAAAGATGGCTGAATGGGGTGTCTCAACCCCTCCCTCTCCCACACACAGTTCCTCCTTCTCAGCTCCGGGACGACTGGCGTGGCTCTGGGCTGTGGGCACAGCCCCAGGCAGGAGTGTCTCCAGCCCACCGGGAACCAGCTGCAAGCTGCGGGGTTTCTTTCTCTTTCCGGCTCTCCCCTCCACTCCCCTGACCCTGAGGGAATCTGCAGCAGGCTATCCTCCACTCCAGACACTGAGAGGCCGGCTCAGCCCATTCCTGCCGTGCTTCACTGCGCAGTTCCCACCATCACAACTGCAGCCGCTCCTGGGTTTTTCCCTTCCTTTTTTTTTTTTTTTAAGAGAACCAGTCAGTCTCCAAACGCCGACTCCCAGCTTACCCACACCGCAGCGCGTCTTTCAGCCAGCTTACTCACTGGTTTCAGAATGCAGACTCCCGGTTTCACCAAGTGCACGGCCCCTGTGGTTCTAGCAGACCTTGTCCAGCTGGTGCATCGCTGAAACTGGTATTCTGGGTCACCTTCTGGTTTTTATCTAGCATTTTTCACAGAGGTGTTTTTTTGCCCTGTCTCACCTAGCCGCCATTTTAGGTTCTCCTCCTATTGCTTATTGTGCACAAGTCCCCAGGTGTGGTGACATGGAGTCACAGAATGTGTGTAGCATGCAGCTTATTCCCTTAACCTCATCTGTGCCTAAATTTTTTGAGATCAACTAAAGCAGTAATTCATGAAGAAAAGAAGAGGAATTCATGAGGAAGAGAGAAATTTGAACAGAAATAATGAATAAGCTTTTAGATTGTTTTATAAACCAATTAATGAAAAAGAATGAGTCATATGAACACATTGGGAAAAGGTTTAAATTTCTTGCTGATTTGACATGATTTGTGGGCATCAGTGAAGATAGTATAAACCCAATACACCACCTTAGGGAGGGCATCCATGACAAATTGTCTAGTAAGTGTCATCAATTCAAAGAGTATTTTGTATTTATGAATAGCACAAGAAAATGTGAAATGCTCTGAAATCTTTCAGTTCTTAAATGAAAGAAATTTGATAGAGGTTTGCTCTTTCACATATGACAATACTCCTAAACATTCACATTATCATTACTCATAAGGACTTGTTACCCTTCAAGAAACTTTTCTAAACTGAGTAGAGAGCCCTTGCATGGCTGGATGCCAAACATCCTACACTGTGGCTTTCCTTGAGTAAGTGGTGACAGAGTTCAGAGGACAGATGATAATTGTGCAGGGAAGTTTTCTTGGCTGTTGGACCTAAGCTGGTAAACTAAAACAAACAAATAAAACATTTTGTGTGAAGGAACGTTTCCAGTAAATGAGCTTCCCATCCCCCCACCTCCAGCACATTTTGTTTGCTTTGCCGGTTCATGCACATTGCATTTAGTTAAAGAATCCTAAAAAGTGGAATGGAAGCATTCAAATTTTTTTTTTTTAAAGTATTGATTTGAATGTAGTTAGAGCTTTACATGCATGAAGGATCAAATGATTTTTTTTACTGTTTTTTTATTGAAATATAGTCACCATACAATTATCCTAAAACAATGGTTCACAGTATCGTCATATAGTTGTTGCATTCATCACCACAACCAATTTTTGAACATTTTCATTATTTCAAAAAATAAAGATAAGAATAAAAATAAAAAGAACACTCAAAACATCCATACCCCTCTTCCCCCATATTAGTCATTTACTTTTTGTCCCCATTTTTCTACTTATTTGTCCATACACTGGGTAAAGGGAGTGTGAGTCATAGGTTTTCACTATCACACGGTCACACCATATAAGCCATATAGTTATACACTCATCTTCAAGAATCAAGGATACTGGATTGCAGTTCAACAGTTTCAGCTATTTCCTTCTAACTATTCTGATAAACTAAAAACTAAAGAGGGATATCTGTATAATACATAAGAGTTATCTCAGAATGACCTCTTGACTCCATCAAATTGTTTTTTAAATAATAAAATGAGGGTCATATTTTAGCATCAGAACAGTCAGCCATCAGTTGCCTTTACTAACATTTGGGTTAGATAGCAGATCTACATAGTGGCCGGCAACTAGTAATTGATGACTATAGCACTTAATAAAATTGTCCTTGCCTTTGAAGCCTTCATTTAGCCTAAAGGGGTTGGGTGGATATTTAGGAAAGAACGTAAATGCTACCAGGTTCAGACTGGAGAAACCTCTTCTAGGTCTTTCTCTTCTCCCAGAGCCACAGTTTTGGTACTTTCCCACTCTTCAGTTCCCACGGGGTTCTCATTCAAAGCAGGTTCACCCTCAGTCTCTGACCCAGAGCAGGCCTTGCCGCCGTGCTGGCTGCGGGTCGCCAGGGGGCGCGCCGGCTGCTGCTGCGCAATGCCGCTCTAGCCCAGCCGGGACTCCGCGTGTCTCTGTGGTCCGCCCCTCCCCTGCCCTCCGCCCACTGCTGCCGCCGTCGCCGTTGCTGCTGCAGCCTCTGCCGCTGCCACGCCGGTGTTGCTGCTCCTTGGAGTCACAGGTACCTGGGCCGACGCCCGTGGGCGGCCTCGGGGCAGAAGCCACTGATCCTTCCTCCGGCGACCCCGAAGGAGGGAGCCGGGCGGTCCGTCGCGAGTCTGGGGTGGTTTCCTTGCGGGCTGCACTGCTGATCCCGGCCGGGAAAAGGCCTGCGAGGGTTCTTGTTGGCTCTTGCGGGTGAACGCTGTGGTTGTCTGTCGGAGGGTGTTAGCCTGGATTGGCAGGCCGCGGCGGGGTGCGCTCGCGGATAATCGGGAGGCCAGAGGGAATGCCCCTAGCGGATGTCTGTTTGCTAGGCCAGGACGGAACGGGCGCTTTGGCAGCTTTAGCACAGAGTACCTGGCACATTGTAAGGAACCCGCAGCTTAGGCGTAAACAGAGGTTGTTGAGTAGTGAGTGAACCATCCAGAATGGTACATGGCTCCCAGGTTCCCGTGTTAAAAGACAGGATTTGTCCATCTTCCAGTTAGGGCTCAGGTAACCACAAACTTCCATTCTTAATTAACATGCAATGCTAAGAGGCAGATTGTTTTCTGTCCAGATTTATCAACACGATGGTCTGCTTCGAGAAAAAAAAATGTTTAAAACGTTTCACAGTGTTCAGAATTGGCTACAGAACATAATGCGATTAAAAATATACCATTGAATAGTAACACTTCTCACTCTTTAAAAAATAACAGTGATACTAAGGAGCCATATACCTTAAAAAACTGTAATATCTGGTGTGGGAATTATCTTTATATCACAGTAATAGCTTTCTTTAGTGCTTACTATATGTCAGACATTGTGCTGACTGCTTTAAATACCGTATTTTATTTAATCCTTGCAGCAGCCCTGTGAGGTACCATTTCCATTTACAGATAGGGAAACCAAGGCAGGGAGCATCTAATTAACTTGTCCGAGGTCAGACACCTAGCATAGGGTGAGCTGGAATTTGAACCTCACCTCCTTTACTCCAGTGTCCCTTCTTCTGTTACCTGTCTAAACATGATAGTGATCTATACGATTTTTTTCTGGTTTGTTATTTTCTTTTGTGGCCTGAACTGATTTCTCTTAGGTTTAGTTTTCATGGCTGTAAGTAAGAGTCCTTTATCAACTTCTTTTTAACTTAAAAAGAGTTTAATAAAAATGTTTGCTTATTAAGGATTATAGTGATAATAAACTTTATTTTATTAACAGGCCCTCACTACTCCAAAACAGTTTGATTTGAAATAGAAATGTGTTTATTTGGTTGTTAATGAGCTTCATTCCTTTTCTTCAATATTTGTGTTTTGGTACCATTTTTTAGTGAGTTCACTTTGCCTTTGCAGTATTATGATAGCAATACTAAAGACTAAAGATTTTTCTGTGACAGTAAATTAATATTTTATAAAATGCATGAATGGTATTGAAGAATGAAGAGATTTGGGGCATTTTATAGAGAGCAAATTGATTTACTTACTATGGAAGGTATTCAAGAATTTTCACAGTCCCTATCAGTGTCAGAAGGGAAATTTTATTTCCCAGTGTGGAAAGAGGTTAGATTTTATAGTGTCCAGAATCTCTGAGTTTTATAAGAGTTTACATATTTAATATTTACATATTTAATATTTACACATTTAATATTTAGTATTCTTATAGCAAATATAGATTGAGTGCCTTCCATGGCCAGGTATTGTTTAAATACTGGGGATATAAGAGTAAACGAAACAAGACAAAATTCTTGTCCTTATGGAGCTAACATTCCACTGGAGAAAAATGAGAGTGGGAACAATAAACAAGTATTTTTAGAAATGTATCTGATCCGATAGAAGCAGTTGCTAATAAGAAGAATATAGTAAGAAAGGAGGATAGTGTGTGCCAGGGAAGGAACGGATGTAGATAGTAAGGAAAGGTGTCATGAAGATGACTTGAGCAAAACCTGAAGGAGTGTGGGACAATTTGGATTTAAATTTCTAAGGGCTGAGCATAACAGGCAGAGAGAAGAGCAAGTGTAAAAGCCCAGAGGTAGAACCCCAGTGGTCTAGTTGAAGAGCCAGCAAGGAGGCCAGTGGCTTTGAGCAAAGGGAGGGAGGAATGAGGTTAGAGACATAATGGGTCCTGGAAAAGACTGACTTTTACCCTGAGAGGAGGGAGGTGGTTGGAGGTTCTGAGCAGAGGCGTAACATGATCTGACTTAAGGATTTTAAGGATCAGTCTGGCTGCTGTGTTGAGAATCAATTGTGGGGGCAAGTTGGGAGGTTGGCTTAGAACAGGTGGTAGCAACAGAGGTAGTAAGAAGCAGCCATCTTCTAGGTCCATTGGGGGAGACGATTTGGAGATTGAAAGTACGGACAACTCTTCAGAGGAGATTAGTTGTAAATTAGTTGTAAATTTTCTTATATTAATTATTTGAAAGCCATGTAGTCATTCCCAAAGTAAAGAATTTGTTTTTCCGACTTCACCCACTTAGCAACTGGACTTGGATAATTTTTATCAATGGCTGGTGGAAATAAAATAACTAAACTACTGTTACTTCTAATAATAATGTATAATTAACTCTCAGTACCAATACACAGCAAGGCCTGTCTTTTTTACATAGTATATTTCAGGGCCCATAAATAGCTTTGGTGGGGCATGATCTTTGTCACTTACCTTTGTTCTTTCTCTAGGTTACAAAATTAACTTAAAGGTGCTACAAAACCCAAACACACCACATATACACAAATTTAGACCAGGATTTATTAAGTATGCCCTCGGTGGTATTAAGTACTGACAATGCTGGCATATGTAATTTCTGTTATAAACATTAATTCATAAATTACAAGATAAAACAACACTTGTCTATCGTTTATAAAATGTTGAAATAAAATATTTCAATGTTTAGGGTTATATCTACTTATTTTTTAATCTACTAATTTTATATGGAATATGATGAGTCCTTCAGTCTACAGGTTAAAATCTTTTTTTTAGCCAAGAAAAGTGTTTTCTTAAGTTTGTGCCTTTTGTTTTCTTCTTATTTTTCCCTCTGGGAGTTTTTCATGGGTTGGATCTGTTTTCTAGTGTCTGTAACTATCATCTTGCACATCCTTTTTAACTTTTTTCTTTTCTTCTGTTTAGCTTCTTAAATTAGGCCCTTTGATTACCAGTTTGATTTGTTCTGTTCCTTACTGCTTACAATTTGAATTTAAATTTCTGTTGTGTTTTTATTTAATTTATAGTCTTTTCTTATCCCGGTATGCTTCTAGTACTATTTTCCCTCAATTGGAGTTAATTTTTTGTGTATTTCTGAGAGCACAAGATTTTTCTGGATAGTTTCTCTCTGATAAATAATTTTCTGTTGTATGCTTTTCTCCACATAGCACCATTTGCTTTTTCTCTTATGAGGCAGGAGTTTTTCGTTGATTCCATGTTGACTTTCTTTTGCTATTCATCCTTTAAAAATGAAAGAACTTTTGAGACTGTCATTGTAATCACTGGATTTGTCTTATCTGTCCAATTCTACCAAAGATTTTTTCTAAATCTCTTCTAATAGAGGATTGGATTTTGTGTAGGCATTCCATAAAAGACTGTTGTGCTGTTTGTAAAAGATTTTTAAAAGTAACATTTACTCATTTAAATTTATTTTTTTGGTATTATTAGTACTTTATTTCATGGTTTTATCTTTGTAATAAGACACTTTGTTTCCAAACCAGTTTTCAGACATAAAAGTTATCAACTTACTTAAGCTTTATATCTAAAAATAAAAATCAGTGATATTCAAAGAAACAGCTAATTTCCAAATAAATAGATACTTGTTCTTTTTTTATAGTGTTATTCAATTATTCTGAAGATTCTCTGTGTTCACTGGGATTTTTAGTGCTTCCTCCAAGCCAGTGTTTACAAACCTTAAATAATTTAACTTCTATTTTGCTAGTACATTATCGGAGAAGCAAGACAATTCTAAAACCAAAGCATACGCAACATGACATGAACATAAACAATAGACGTACACCTATTTTGACCAAAAAAAGCAGTTTTCTTGCCCCTAGCTGTCATGTGCCAAAGAAATCAAATACAGATATTTGTGTGTATTCAGCTATCCAATAAGCAATACTTTTTAAAAATTATTAATAGACTTTTATTTTTTACAGCAGTTTTAGGTTTGTAGTAAAATTAAGCAGAAAGTACAGTGTTTCCCTGTACCCCCTCCCAACCTCTCTCCCCCCAATTTCTCCTCTTATTAACGGTTTGTATGATATGTTTGTTATAATTGATGAACCAATATTGATACATTATTATTAATTAACGTCCATAGCTTACGTTAGGGTTTTTTATGTTGTACAGTTCTGTGGGTTTTGACAAATGCGTAATGTCATATATCCACCATTACAGTATTATACAGAATAGTTTCACTGCTCTAAAATCCCCTGTGCTCTACCTATTCAACCCCCCTCACTTCCACCCCACCCCACCTCTGGCAACCACTGATCATTTTACTGTGTCTAGAGCTTTGCCTTTTCCGGAATGTCATATAGTTGGTACAACACAGCATGTAGCTTTTCATACTCACTTCTCTAACTTAGCAATGTGCATTTTAGGGTCTTCCACATCTTTTCACGGCTTAATAGCTCATTTCTTTTTATTGCTGGATAATGTTTGTTATCCATTCACCTATTAAAAGGCATTATGGTTGCTTCCGGTTTTTGGCAATTATGAATAAAACTGCTGTAAATATTTGTGCAAGTTCATGTGTGGACATAAGTTTTCAGCTCGTTTGGCTAAATACCTGAGAACATGATTTTTTGATCATATGTTAAGCTTATATTTAGCTTTGTAAGAAATTGCCAAACTGTTTCAAATGGCTGTACCATTTTAGATTCCTACCGGCAATGAATGAATTTCTGTTGTTCTACATCTTTGCCAGCATTCGATGGTGTTTTAGCCATTCCAACAGGTGTGTAATGGTATCACGTTGTTTTAATTTGCTGTTCCCGAATGACGTATTGTGCTGAACGTCTTTTCCTAGGCTTATAAATTTTTTTTTAATTCAGTTTTATTGAGATATAGTCACATACCATACAGACATCTATGGTGTACAATCAGCTGTTCATAGTACCATCATATAGTTGTGCATTCATCACCTTAGTCTATTTTTCAACATTTTCCTTACACCAGAAAGAGGCTTATAAGTTTTAGAGTTTCCCATTGTATATTTAAGTCTGTGATTCATTTTGAGTTAATTTTTGTGAAAGTGTAAGGTCTTTGTCTAGATTCTTTTTTTTTTTTTTTTTTTTGCATTTTGTTCTACCACCATTTGTTGAAAAGACTACCCTTTCTCCTTTGAATTGCCTTTACTCCTTTATCAAAAACCAGTTGACTATACTTGTGTGGATCTATTTCTGGGCTCTCTATTCTGTTTCATTGATCTATTTGTGTATTCTAAAGCTTTCAGTAAATTTCTGAATACAATCAGCTGAAAGACATGTGCACATTGTTTGATATATAAGGAATGATACCAAGTCGGTTCGAAACAAATTCAAGAACATAAACGATTTACTTACCTACCTTTTCCATACTAGGTCTTTAGGAGATTAGGTACTCTGCTATATTTTTCTTTTTAAGCTGAATTATTAAAACTACCAAATAATAACATATTTTCTCTTATGCATTATGTCTTTTTTCCCTTTCACTTAAGTTTAATTTCAAAAGTATTTTCCTTAGTGTGACTTTATTGGAACGGTTTATCTGGGTCTTTTAAGTTTGGTGGCAATTTTAGTCCCAATATCATCCACTTTTTCCAGTACCCAAATGGTAGTACTGCTTTAATTTAAATCTGTCTCTCTGTCCCTGCCACCATCATTTGGCTATGTTTTCCATGTTGACTGTTAGGCCAATTTTTTCCTTCAAAACTCAAAACAAAAATTGTGGTTTTGCTGTAAAAGAGTTTTCCTACAGTGCACTTATTTTTATATCACTTGTTTATTCAGAGTTTCTTTCAACTTGTTCTTCAGGTTATCTCCTTGGTCAGTTCCTAGAATTTACCCAGCTCTCAATCAACTCTCATTCTCCTGAGCTATTTTAACAAGAGATTTAATAAGAGATTTTTTAAGCCTTAATTCTAATCCATCTCCAAGAGAAATAGATATCATTGCACCCCACCTTTCCTTTGACCTTCCTCTTTTGCTGAAAGATTAACACAAGCAATTTCCCCTCTTTTTAGAAAGCAATAACAGAAGCATATAACAGTAGGTATCTGGTAGTAAAACTATGAAATGACTCCTTCAGGTTCTACATTGTTTAAAGATATTTTGTTCTAAGTAACAGAAAACCTATTTTAAACTGTCTAAATAAAAGGGGGTTTATTGATTCTTGTATTTGAAAATTCCAGCATTAGGATGAGCTGCAGGCAAGGATTGATCAAGGCTTAGCTCTATTTCTCTGTTCTGCCTTACTCCATGTGCTTGGTACCCATCCATTCATCTGTCTATCCATCTATGAAATATGTATTAAAATTACTAAAGCAATTTCAGATGTATATTTACATACTGTATTTTCAGGAAAAAAAGGAAATATGTGCTTTAGCATACTAAGCAAGAGTGTTATTGGGCTGGTCACATGCCCACCTCTTAAATAAATCACTACTGCTATGGGGATGGAATATGCTACACAGCTAGAGATAATCAGGTCCCAGCCCTTCAAAACACATAGGCAGAGAAGAGTAGTAGTATTGGTATTGAAGGGATGGAAAAGGTAGAAATAGTTTCTGTGTAGATAACCAATCATGTCTACTACAGTGGCACCGGGCATCTGAGCAAATGAAAAAGATACTGATTTTTGATCAAGATGGTACAGTAAGTTCATGTTTTGGCACATGGGAATAGTTAATGAAATAGAAAAAGTTAAGACCAAAAAAGACGTAGTCAGAATCATAAAAAAGTTAAACATCTCAGTAGACTAGCAGTTCTAGAAGTGGGCATTGGCAGTCAGGAATTTGGCTCCTGTTAGCTAATAAGAGATTAAAAGGTGTTCCATACAAGACAGAGAACTGGAGTAAGACTTACTCCTTGAAGTCAGAGACTTGGGTAGAGATTCCCTCAACATAAAAGGAGGCCCAGCAAAACTGCTCTTGACTGCTGCCTGATTCTAATGGCTTAAATAAGCTGAGCCTCCTACCTTCACAGGTAGAAGGACACAGACACAATCTCACAGACAGAAACTGAGCGAAACTTTGGCTCAGAGACTGGCTTTGTAATAACCTTGCTATCACTGAGAGACAAGTGCCCAAACCCACCTTTATAAGACCTGGTTATGACCTGGGTTTCCAGGTAGCCAGGAAGATGCAACTGTGATGGGAAAGACATGGCAGGAGAGTGAGTGGAGAGCAAAACAAATAAACCTTTTTCTACAAAATAAGCTTGCAGCAAAAATTCCAAAATAAATGAAAAAGATCCAGTGTTAAGAAAAAATCTATCCAACGGTATCAGCATTGGAACAAGAATTCAGTCCTGATGTGAATAATTTAAGGACACCAACCAACAAAGACTTTAAAGTGTCTTTATGCTCAAATAACTAAAGGACTCATATTCACTAAAAATGAACAGGACATTATCAAACAAAAACAAATGTAACAAGAGCAGATGGATATGAAGAAACAATTAGAACTCTTAGAAATGAAAAGTACCATGATTGAAATTAAAAAAAAAAAAAAATCATAGGTGTGATACTTTTAGACTCAATCCAACCAAGGAGAGGACAAGTGAATTACATGATGGTGCTGAGAACTGTACCCTCAATGTAGCATCAAAAGAGCGTATTGAAAAACCACCATTCTCACTATGCTAGGGAAATTAAAAAAAAGAAAAAAGAAAAACACCGACAAGGTTACAAGGGTTCCTTTTCTCTGCTTCCTCACCAACACTAATTTTCAGTTTTTTAATAATTGTCATCCTACTGGGTGTGCAATGGTGTCTCATTGTAGTTTTAATTTGCATTTCTTTAATAGCTAATGGTGTTGATGTTTTCATATACTTATTGGCCATTTGAATATCTTCTTTGGAGAAATGTCTGTTCAAATCTTTGGCTCATTTCTTTTGTTGGGTTGTTTGTCTTTTTGTTGTTGAGTTATAGGAGTTCTTTATATATTCTGGGTATTAAACCCTTGTCAGATACATGGTTTCCAAATATTTTATCCCATTCTGTAGTTTGTCATTTCACTTTCTTGATAATGTCCTCTGATGTACAAGAGTATTTAATTTTGATGAAGCCCAATTTTTTTTCATCTTCATTTTATTGAGATACATTCACATACCACGCAGTCATACAAACAAATTGTACATTTGATTTTTCACAGTACCATTACATAGTTGTACATTCATCACCTAAATCAATCCCTGACACCATCATTAGCACACACACAAAAATAACAAGAATAATAATTAAAGTGAAAAAGAGCAATTAAAGTAAAAAAGAACACTGGGTGCCGTTGTCTGTTTGTTTGTTTGTTTCCTTCCCCTATTTTTCTACTCATCCATCCATAAACTAGACAAAGTGGAGTGTGGTCCTTATGGCTTTTCCAATCCCATTGTCACCCCTCATAAGCTTCATTTTTATACAATTGTCTTCAAGATTCATGGGTTCTGGGTTGTAGTTTGATAGTTTCAGGTATCTACCACCAGCTACCCTAATTCATTAGAACCTAAAAGGGTTGTCTAAATTGTGCGTAAGAGTGCCCACCAGAGTGACCTCTCGGCTCCTTTTGGAATCTCTCTGCCACTGAAGCTTATTTCATTTCCTTTCACATCCCCCTTTTGGTCAAGAAGATGTTCTCCATCCCACGATGCCGGGTCTGCATTCCTCCCCGGGAGTCATATTCCACGTTGCCAGGGAGATTCACTCCCCTGGGTGTCTGATCCCACGTAGGGGGGAGGGCAGTGATTTCACCTTTCAAGTTGGCTTAGCCAGAGAGAGAGGGCCACATCTGAGCAACAAAGAGGCATTCGGGAGGAGGCTCTTAGGCACAATTATAGGGAGGCCTAGCCTCTCCTTTGCAGCAACACTCTTCCCAAGGGTAAATCCTGTGGTAGAGGGCTCAACGCATCAAACAACCAGTTCCCTATGTCTGTGGTCATATTAGCAACCATCGAGGTGGGGTAGGCCAATACCCCTGCATTCTCCACAGACTCCTCAAGGGGGCTCTACATATTTTTTTCCTTGTTTTTTTTTTTTTTTAATAACTTTTTTTTTTAATCAACTGTATGAAAAATAAAAAAATTAAAAAAATAATTTAAAAAAAAACATACAAGAAGAGAACATTTCAAAGAGACCATAACAAGGGAGTAAGAAAAAGACAACTATCCTAAGATAACTACTTTACTTCCAACATGTTCCTACTCTACCCCAAGAAAGTTACCTAACATAGCAACAATTCTGTGAACTTGTTCCTACTATACCCATCAGAAATTAACAGACCATAGTCATTCCTGGGCATTCCCAAAATGTTAAATTTACCCATGATAGCTTATCTGTTCTTCTTGGATTATTGTTCCCCCTTCCTTGATTGCTCTCTATTGCTAGTTCCCCTACATTCTACATTATAAACCATTTGTTTTACATTTTTCAAAGTTCACATTAGTGGTAGCATATAATATTTCTCTTTTTGTGCCTGGCTTATTTCGCTCAGCATTATGTCTTCAGGGTTCATCCATGCTGTCATATGTTTCACGAGATCGTTCCTTCTTACTGCCATTTAGTATTCCATCATCTGTATATACCACATTTTATTTATCCACTCATTTGTTGAAGGACATTTGGGTTGTTTCCATCTCTTGGCAATTGTGAATAATGCTGCTATGAACATTGGCGTGCAGGTATCTGTTCGTGTCACTGCTTTCCGATCTTCCGGGTATATACCGAGAAGTGCAATCGCTGGATCGAATGGTAACTCTATATCTAGTTTTCTAAGGAACTGCCAGACTGACTTCTAGAGTGGCTGAACCATTATACAGTCCCACCAACAATGAATAAGAGTTCCAATTTCTCCACATCCCCTCCAGCATTTGTAGTTTCCTGTTTGTTTAATGGCAGCCATTCTAATTGGTGTGAGACAGTATCTCATTGTGGTCTTAATTTGCATCTCTCTAATAGCTAGTGAAGCTGAAAATTTTTTCATGTGTTTCTTGGCCATTTGTATTTCCTCTTCAGAGAACTGTCTTTTCATATCTTTTGCCCATTTTATAATTGGGCTGTCTGTACTATTGTCATTGAGTTGTAGGATTTCTTTATATATGCAAGATATCAGTCTTTTGTCAGGTACATGGTTTCCAAAAATTTTTTCCCATTGTTGGCTGCCTCTTCAACCTTTCTGAGAAATTCCTTTGAGGTACAGAAACTTCTAAGCTTGAGGAGTTCCCATTTATCTATTTTTTCTTTTGTTGCTTGTGCTTTGGGTGTCAAGTCTAGGAAGTGTCCGCCTAATACAAGGTCTTGAAGATGTTTTCCTACATTATCTTCTAGGAGTTTTATGGTACTTTCTTTTATATTGAGATCTTTGGTCCATTTTGAGTTAAATTTTGTGTAGGGTGTGAGGTAGGGGTCCTCTTTCATTCTTTTGGATGTGGATATCCAACTCTCCCAGCCCCATTTGTTGAAAAGACCATTATGACCCAATTCAGTGACTTTGGGGGCCTTATCAAAGATCAGTCGGCCATAGATCTGGGGTTCTATCTCCGAATTCTCAATTCGATTCCATTGATCTATATGTCTATCTTTGTGCCAGTACCATGCTGTTTTGACAACTGTGGCTTTATAATAAGCTTCAAAGTCAGGGAGTGTAAGTCCTCCCACTTGGTTTTTCTTTTTTAGAATGTCTTTAGCAATTCAAGGCACCTTCCCTTTCCAAATAAATTTGATAACTAGCTTTTCCAAGTCTGCAAAGTAGGTTGTTGGAATTTTGATTGGGATTGCATTGAATCTGTAGATGAGTTTGGGTAGAATTGACATCTTAATGACATTTAGCCTTCCTATCCTTGAACATGGAATATTTTTCCATCTTTTAAGGTCCGCTTCTATTTCTTTTAGTAGAGTTATGTAGTTTTCTTTGTATAGGTCTTTTACTTCTTTGGTTAAGTTTATTCCTAGGTACTTGATTTTTTTAGTTGCTATTGAAAATGGTATCTTTTTCTTGAGTGTTTCTTCGGTTTTTCATTTCTAGCATATAGAAACATTACTGACTTACGTGCATTAATCTTGTATCCCGCTACTTTGCTAAATTTGTTTATTAGCTCTAGTAGCTGTATCGTCAATTTCTCAGTGTTTTCCAGATATAAGATCATATCATCTGCAAACAATGACAGTTTTATTTCTTCCTTTCCAATTTGGATGCCTTTTATTTCTTTGTCTTGCCGGATTGCCCTGGCTAGCACTTCCAGCACAATGTTGAGTAACAGCGGTGATAGCGGGCATCCTTGTCTTGTTCCTGACCTTAGAGGGAAGGCTGTCAGTCTCTCACCATTGAGTACTATGCTGGCTGTGTATGCTCTTTATCATATTGAGGAAGTTTCCTTCAATTCCTACCTTTTGAAGTGTTTTTATCAAAAACGGATGTTGCTCTAACACCGGTTAGAATGGCTGCCATTAAACAAACAGGAAACTACAAATGCTGGAGGGGATGTGGAGAAATTGGAACTCTTATTCATTGTTGGTGGGACTGTATAATGGTTCAGCCACTCTGGAAGTCAGTCTGGCAGTTCCTTAGAAAACTAGATATAGAGCTACCATTCAATCCAGCGATTGCACTTCTCGGTATATACCTGGAAGATCGGAAAGCAGTGACACGAACAGATATCTGCACGCCAATGTTCATAGCAGCATTATTCACAATTGCCAAGAGATGGAAACAACCCAAATGTCCTTCAGCAGAAGAGTGGATAAATAAAATGTGGTATATACACACAATGGAATACTACATGGCAGTAAGAAGGAACGATCTGGTGAAACATATGACAACATGGATGAACCTTGAAGACATAATGCTGAGCGAAATAAGCCAGGCACAAAAAGAGAAATATTATATGCTACCACTAATGTGAACTCTGAAAAATGTAAAACAAATGGTTTATAATGTAGAATGTAGGGGAACTAGCAGTAGAGAGCAATTAAGGAAGGGGGAACAATAATCCAAGAAGAACAGATAAGCTATTTAACGTTCTGGGGATGCCCAGAAATGACTATGGTCTGTTAATTTCTGATGGATGTAGTAGGAACAAGTTCACTGAAATGTTGCTATATTATGTAACTTTCTTGGGGTAAAGTAGGAACATGTTGGAAGTTAAGCAGTTATCTTAGGTTAGTTGTCTTTTTCTTATTCCCTTGTTATGGTCTCTTTGAAATGTTCTTTTATTGTATGTTTGTTTTCTTTTTAACTTTTTTTTTCATACAGTTGATTTAAAAAAGAAGGGAAAGTTAAAAAAAAAAAAAAGAAAAAAAGACAAACAAGGAAAAAAAAAAAAAAAGATGTAGTGCCCCCTTGAGGAGCCTGTGGAGAATGCAGGGGTATTCGCCTACCCCACCTCCATGGTTGCTAACGGGACCACAGACATAGGGGACTGGTGGTTTGATGGGTTGAGCCCTCTACCATAAGTTTTATCCTTGGGAAGACGGTTGCTGCAAAGGAGAGGCTAGGCCTCCCTGTATTTGTGCCTAAGAGTCTCCTCCTGAATGCCTCTTTGTTGCTCAGATGTGGCCCTCTCTCTCTGGCTAAGCCAACTTGAAAGGTGAAATCACTGCCCTCCCCCCTACGTGGGATCAGACACCCAGGGAAGTGAATCTCCTTGGCAACGTGGAATATGACTCCATATGACTCCCGGGGAGGAATGTAGACTCGGCATCGTGGGATGGAGAACATCTTCTTGACCAAAAGGGGGATGTGAAAGGTAATGAAATAAGCTTCAGTGGCAGAGAGATTCCAAAACGAGCCGAGAGATCACTCTGGTGGGCACTCTTACGCACACTTTAGACAACCTTTTTTAGGTTCTAAAGAATTGGGGTAGCTGGTGGTGGATACCTGAAACTATTAAACTACAACCCAGAACCCATGAATCTCGAAGACAGTTGTATAAAAATGTAGCTTATGAGGGGTGACAATGGGATTGGGAATGCCATAAGGACCAAACTCCACTTTGTCTAGTTTATGGATGGATGTGTAGAAAAGTAGGGGAAGGAAACAAACAGACAAAGGTACCCAGTGTTCTTTTTTACTTCAATTGCTCTTTTTCACTCTAATTATTATTCTTGTTATTTTTTTGTGTGTGCTAATGAAGGTGTCAGGGATTGATTTAGGTGATGAATGTACAACTATGTAATGGTACTGTAAACAATCGAAAGTACAATTTGTTTTGTATGACTGCGTGGTATGTGAATATATCTCAATAAAATGATGATTAAAAAAATAAATAAATAAATAAAGAAGGTACAAAAAAAAAAAACAAAAAACGGATGTTGGATTTTGTCAAATGCTTTTTCAGCATCTATTGAGATGATCATTTGATTTTTCCCTTTCAAATTGTTTATGTATTGTAATACATTGATTGATTTTCTTATCTTGAAACATCCTTGCATACCTGGAATGAACCCCACTTAGTCATGGTGTATGATTTTTTTAATGTGTCTTTGGATTTGATTTGCAAGTATTTTGTTGAGGATTTTTGCATGTATATTCTTTAGGGAGATTGGCTGGTAGTTTTCCTTTTTTGTCTCATCTTTGCCTGGTTTTGGTATTAGATTGATGTTGGCTCCATAAAATGAGTTAGGTAGTGTTCCATTTTGTTCAATGTTTTGAAAGAGTTTAAGTAAGATTGGTATCAGTTCTTTTTGGAAAGTTTGGTAGAATTCCCCTGTGAAGCCATCTGGCCCTGGGCATTTATTTGTGGGAAGATTTTTGATGACTGATTGGATCTCTTTGCTTGTGATGGGTTGGTTGAGGTCTTCTATTTCTTCTCTGGTCAGTCTAGGTTGTTCATATGTTTCCAGGAAATTGTCCATTTCCTCTACATTATCCAGTTTGTTGGCATACAGTTGTTCATAGTAGCCTCTTATAATTTTTTAAATTTCTTCAGAATCTGCAATTATGTCACCTTTTTCATTCATTATTTTGTTTATATGGGTCTTCTCTCATTTTGATTTTGTCAGTCTATCTAGGGGCTTGTCAATCTTGTTGATCTTCTCAAAGAACCAACTTTTGTTGATATTTATCCTCTCTATTGTTTTTTTGTTCTCTATGTCATTTATTTCTGCTTATTCCTTGTTATTTCTTTTCTTCTACTTGGTTTAGGATTGGTTTGCTGTTCGTTTTCTAGCTGATGAAGCCCAATTTTATCTATTTTTTTTTTATTGCCTGTGTTTTAGTTCAATCCATTGCCTACTACAGGTCCTGAAGATATTTCCCTATGTTTTCTTCTAAGAGTTTTATAGTATTGGCTCTTACATTTAGGTCTTGGATCCATTTTGAGTTAATTTTTGTATATGGTGTGAAGTAAGGGTCCACACTCATCCTTTTGCATGTAAGTTGTCCCAGCACCATTTGCTGAAGAAACTATCCCCCCACCTCATTGAACGGACTTGGTACCCTTGTCAAAAATTAACAGGTTTTTGATGTGTGGATTTATCTTTGAACTTTCAGTTGTATTCTGTTGATCTGTATTTCTGTCCTCATGCCAGCACCACACTGTAGCTTTGTAATAAGTTTCGAAGTAAGTCTTAGCTGTTGTGGTATTGAGGTGATGGCAAGATATCCAGTTAGGACAGTTTATAGAATGGCTCTGTGTGCTAGCGTACAGTGCTGTTACTAGCTTCTTGGGTTTCCCTGCTCTTGCAGAGCACCGAGCTCTAAGAGTTGCTTCTATCCTTACCCCTGACCTCCTGCAGGGAAGAAATCTTTAACTCTTGTTACCAAGGTATGAAAATCTTTTTGCCCTTAATTCAGCCTAAAGAAGGCTGAACTTTCTAAAGGGGAACTCTTACTAGGAAACTAAGAAAAATTCTAGAATCTTATATTTGTATATTGCATTATAATTTTCAGAGTTCTGTAAAAAATAGTGTGCAGTAGATAGGGCAGACATTATTATCTCAGTTTTGCAAATGAGTAAATTGAGGCTCTTAGAGAGTGTAACAAGATCATACCCTAAAAAATGGTAGGACCTACCTAAGACACAAATCTTTTCCCCAGTGCCCATCCTAAAGAATAATTCATAGGATAATTGATAATGATAATTGATAATTGATATTCATTGATAAATTCATAGAACACGGATCTCTTATCTTGATTCAAGTCTTCAAGTCTACTTTATTTTATTATTATTTTTTTTTAATCTTCATTTTATTGAGATATATTCACATACCACGCAGTCATACAAAACAAATCGTACTTTCGATTGTTTACAGTACCATTACATAGTGGTACATTCATCACCCAAATCAATCCCTGGCACCTTCATTAGCACACACACAAAAATAACAAGAATAATAATTAGAGAGAAAAAGAGCAATTGAAGTAAAAAAGAACACTGGGTACCTTTGTCTGTTTGTTTCCTTCCCCTATTTTTCTGCTCATCCATCCATAAACTAGACAAAGTGGAGTGTGGTCCTTATGGCTTTCCCAATCCCATTGTCACCCCTCATAAACTACATTTTTATACAACTGTCTTCGAGATTCATGGGTTCTGGGTTGTAGTTTGATAGTTTCAGGTATCCACCACCAGCTACCCCAATTCTTTAGAACCTAAAAAGGGTTGTCTAAAGTGTGCGTAAGAGTGCCCACCAGAGTGACCTCTCGGCTCCTTTTGGAATCTCTCTGCCACTGAAGCTTATTTCATTTCCTTTCACATCCCCCTTTTGGTCAAGAAGATGTTCTCCATCCCACGATGCCAGGTCTACATTCCTCCCCGGGAGTCGTATTCCACGTTGCCAGGGAGATTCACTCCCCTGGGTGTCTGATCCCACGTAGGGGGGAGGGCGGTGATTTCACCTTTCAAGTTGGCTTAGCTAGAGAGACAGGGCCACATCTGAGCAACAAAGAGGCATTCGGGAGGAGGCTCTTAGGCACAACCATAGGGAGGCCTAGCCTCTCCTTTGCAGCAACCGTCTTCCCAAGGGTAAAACCTGTGGTAGAGGGCTCAACCCATCAAACCACCAGTCCCCTATGTCTGTGGTCATGTTAGCAACCATGGAGGTGGGGTAGGCGAATACCCCTGCATTCTCCACAGGCTCCTCAAGGGGGCACTACATCTTTTTTTTTCCTTGTTTTTCTTTTTTTTTTTTTTTTTAACTTTCCCTTCTTTTTTAAATCAACTGTATGAAAAAAAAAAAGTTAAAAAGAAAACAAACATACAATAAAAGAACATTTCAAAGAGACCATAACAAGGGAGTAAGAAAAAGACAACTAACCTAAGATAACTGCTTAACTTCCCACATGTTCCTACTTTACCCCAAGAAAGTTAAATAATATAGCAACATTTCTGTGAACTTGCTCCTACTATATCCATCAGAAATTAACAGACCATAGTCATTCCTGGGCATCCCCAGAACGTTAAATAGCTTATCTGTTCTCCTTGGATTATTGTTCCCCCTTCCTTAATTGCTCTCTATTGCTAGTTCCCCTACATTCTACATTATAAACCATTTGTTTTACATTTTTCAAAGTTCACATTACTGGTAGCATATAATATTTCTCTTTTTGTGCCTGGCTTATTTCGCTCAGCATTATGTCTTCAAGGTTCATCCATGTTGTCATATGTTTCACGAGATCGTTCCTTCTTACTGCCGTGTAGTATTCCATCGTGTGTATATACCACATTTTATTTATCCACTTATCTGTTGAAGGACATTTGGGTTGTTTCCATCTCTTGGCAATTGTGAATAATGCTGCTATGAACATTGGCGTGCAGATATCTGTTCGTGTCACTGCTTTCCGATCTTCCGGGTATATACCGAGAAGTGCAATCGCTGGATCGAATGGTAACTCTATATCTAGTTTTCTAAGGAACTGCCAGACTGACTTCCAGAGTGGGTGAACCAATATACAGTCCCACCAACAATGAATAAGAGTTCCAATTTCTCCACATCTCCTCCAGCATTTGTAGTTTCCTGTTTGTTTAATGGCAGCCATTCTAACCGGTGTTAGATGGTATCTCATTGTGGTCTTAATTTGCATCTCTCTAATAGCTAGTGAAGCTGAACATTTTTTCATGTGTTTCTTGGCCATTTGTATTTCCTCTTCAGAGAACTGTCCTTTCATATCTTTTGCCCATTTTATAATTGGGCCGACTGTACTATTGTCATTGAGTTGTAGGATTTCTTTATATATGCAAGATATCAGTCTTTTGTCAGATACATGGTTTCCAAAAATTTTTTCCCATTGAGTTGGCTGCCTCTTTACCTTTTTGAGAAATTCCTTTGAGGTGCAGAAACTTCTAAGCTTGAGGAGTTCCCATTTATCTATTTTCTCTTTTGTTGCTTGTGCTTTGGGTGTCAAGTCTAGGAAGTGTCCGCCTAATACAAGGTCTTGAAGATGTTTTCCTACATTATCTTCTAGGAGTTTTATGGTACTTTCTTTTATATTGAGATCTTTGGTCCATTTTGAGTTAATTTTTGTGTAGGGTGTGAGGTAGGGGTCCTCTTTCATTCTTTTGGATATGGATATCCAACTCTCCCAGCCCCATTTGTTGAAAAGACCATTATGACTCAGTTCAGTGACTTTGGGGGCCTTATCAAAGATCAGTTGGCCATAGATCTGAGGGTCTATCTCCGAATTCTCAATTCAATTCCATTGATCTATATGTCTATCTTTGTGCCAGTACCATGCTGTTTTGGCAACTGTGGCTTTATAATAAGCTTCAAAGTCAGGGAGTGTAAGTCCTCCCACTTCGTTTTTCTTTTTTAGAGTGTCTTTAGCAATTCGAGGCATCTTCCCTTTCCAAATAAATTTGATAACTAGCTTTTCCAAGACTGCAAAGTAGGTTGTTGGAATTTTGATTGGGATTGCATTGAATCTGTAGATGAGTTTGGGTAGAATTGACATCTTAATGACATTTAGCCTTCCTATCCTTGAACATGGAATATTTTTCCATCTTTTAAGGTCCCCTTCTATTTCTTTTAGTAGAGTTATGTAGTTTTCTTTGTATAGGTCTTTTACATCTTTGGTCAAGTTTATTCCTAGGTACTTGATTTTTTTAGTTGCTATTGAAAATGGTATCTTTTTCTTGAGTGTCTCTTCAGTTTGTTCATTTCTAGCATATAGAAACATTACTGATTTATGTGCATTAACCTTGTATCCCGCTACTTTGCTAAATTTGTTTATTAGCTCTAGTAGCTGTATCGTCGATTTCTCAGGGTTTTCTAGATATAAGATCATATCATCTGCAAACAATGACAGTTTTACTTCTTCTTTTCCAATTTGGATGCCTTTTATTTCTTTGTCTTTCCAGATTGCCCTGGCTAGCACTTCCAGCACAATGTTGAATAACAGTGGTGACAGCAGGCATCCTTGTCTTGTTCCTGATCTTAGAGGGAAGGCTTTCAGTCTCTCACCATTGAGTACTATGCTGGCTGTGGGTTTTTCATATGTGCCCTTTATCATGTTGAGGAAGTTTCCTTCAATTCCTATCTTTTGAAGTGTTTTTATCGAAAATGGATTTTGGATTTTGTCAAATGCTTTTTCAGCATCTATTGAGATGATCAATTGATTTTTCCCTTTTGACTTGTTAATGTGTTGTAATACATTGATTGATTTTCTTATGTTGAACCATCCTTGCATGCCTGGAATAAACCCCACTTGGTCATGGTGTATGATTTTTTTAATGTGTCTTTGGATTCGATTGGCAAGTATTTTGTTGAGGATTTTTGCATCTATATTCATTAGGGAGATTGGCCGGTAGTTTTCCTTTTTTGTCTCATCTTTGCCTGGTTTTGGTATTAGATTGATGTTGGCTTCATAAAATGAGTTAGGTAGTGTTCCATTTTGTTCAATGTTTTGAAAGAGTTTAAGTAAGATTGGTATCAGTTCTTTTTGGAAAGTTTGGTAGAATTCCCCTGTGCAGCCATCTGGCCCTGGGCATTTATTTGTGGGAAGATTTTTGATGACTGATTGGATCTCTTTGCTTGTGATGGGTTGGTTGAGGTCTTCTATTTCTTCTCTGGTCAGTCTAGGTTGTTCATATGTTTCCAGGAAATTGTCCATTTCCTCTACATTATCCAGTTTGTTGGCATACAGTTGTTCATAGTAGCCTCTTATAATTTTTTAAATTTCTTCAGAATCTGCAATTATGTCACCTTTTTCATTCATTATTTTGTTTATATGGGTCTTCTCTCATTTTGATTTTGTCAGTCTATCTAGGGGCTTGTCAATCTTGTTGATCTTCTCAAAGAACCAACTTTTGTTGATATTTATCCTCTCTATTGTTTTTTTGTTCTCTATGTCATTTATTTCTGCTTATTCCTTGTTATTTCTTTTCTTGTACTTGGTTTAGGATTGGTTTGCTGTTCATTTTCTAGCTTCTTCAGTTGATCCATTTCAAGTCTACTTTAGATGCTTAGAGCTATGATCACCTAACTGGTCACTTTTCCTACCTTTTATTTTGTCTAGAATGAGAGGGTAGTGTTATGTTTGGATTAACAGAACCCTGATGCTTACATTTGATTCAATTTTCTGTTCCTTCTATAAGTTGTTTTTAATCTTTTCTCCAATTATGTGTCCCTTCTGACCTACACTTGATGCTCATTTTCCTTGCTTCTGTACATCCTGGTCCCCTGAATGGAAGTGGAGTGATCTGCCTTGAGCCTTAGAAGGAACCATAAACTGGCTGAAAAGAGATAGGGACAGAAACTGAAGGCTGATCTCTTCCTGCTTGGGTTAGAAAGACAAGTGAAGCTAAGGTGGGGGTGGGGGTGGGGGTGGGTGGGGGCTGAAGGAGAGGTTGAGAGATGTAAAAGAGCAACAATTCATAAGGTGTGAGGGAGTAGAAAAGGTGGGAGATCTGGAGGTAGTTGTCAGAAATGGAGAGTTACGCATTAAGATCTGCACAGTGGAGCTACATCCCAAGTAGACATAGTCGAAGTGACAGTTTTTGAAGTGAACTGGAGATAAAGGTATTTGGTGTTGAAAAGTTGGAAGAATGCTTGGGTAATCTTGTTTAAGTGATAAGTTCAACGCATGAAACTGTCCAACAAGATAATTAATTAAACACTAAAACTTGGGCCAAGGAAGATAGGAGAGAAGTGGTATGAAAGGACAGTATATTTGGGTGAAAATATTTTAGTCTTATTTGGATAAATATCACTAGGAAAGATGTGCTAAAATATCAATGGTAAATTAATAGTTACCTTGAACTTAATTTGTTTTTGTGCCCATTATTATACTTCACAGTTTAAGATGCTAAACACTTTATATTACAAGTATTTCCCTAAATCCAAACCCTGTGAATTCTGAGAGCATAATTTGTTTCAGTTGTTTAAATATAAGAAACTTACTCTTCCACATTTGGAGACTATGAAGTTACTGTCTTATGATAGCATTTAAAGAACAATTTTCCGATTGTAATTATCTTTACTTAATTATGTGGTTTTCTTAAATACAAGGACAAAAGTTCGAAGTAGCAATTGTTTAAACCTTTAAAATAACTATTTCTTAACAGTTTTATAGTATGTCATGCCCCTATTGATAGATCATATAGGAAAAACATTTTGAAATGGAAGTGTTTACCATATTATTCCCTCTGTCCTTAGTATTTGTCAGAAAGGTAATAGCAAACTATTTAAAAGTTTCGAGAGATTGAGAATAAGAGCTAGGAGGAAAGTAAGGTTTTTATTTGCTAAAACAAGCAATTTTAATGAACAATGTTAAAAAAAAATCTGTTTATTGAGAAGACATTTCCTGGAAAACAGCAAATCTGGAATAGCCATGTAGCTATTAAAACTTGAGCCAACAGTCACTCACCACTCTTTCCCTTATTTGTCATAGTGGCCTGGTAGGTCTCTGGGAAGTTTCTGCAAAAATAGTTTCATGGGAAGCTGAGGTAGGGATTTGCCGGCCGCCATTCCTGTTTCTGAAAGATTCTCCAGAACTCAGTACAGAGGCATAAACTGGGCCAATTCAGGGATCTGGCATTTTAATGGCGGAAGCTGTGTGTGGGCCAGGTCTCCATCAGAAGGAGAATTGGTGTAATTAATTGTCCCTCCACTCAGGGAATCATTGTTCTACTGAAGCAGCTAGCAGGATTACTGACTCAGCTCTGCTTTAGAATGCTGGCATTTCTCACCTCTTGGCCCACAGCTGAGGGTCCTAGGTAGCAGCATGAGGAAGGCTCCAGGGAAAAAACATAGCTGCTTCTTGTAATCCTTTACATATTTTTATTCTGATAAACTGGGCTAGAAAATCTGGGGGCTGGAGTGGGGATATTTTTCTTTCTTAAACCATTTCTAAGCAGTCAACTCCCCAGTTTCTTGCCTCTGGGTATTAAAAGATACCTCCCCAAAATAGGTTATGCCCAGCCCAAAGGAGGAAAAATATGAAAAGAACCAAAGCCTTCCTTTAAAATTTCAGACACTTTCAACTCTCTTAGATAATGAGTCTACCCCCTTCCTACCAAAGATCTCATCTCTAAATCTTATATACTATTAGGGGAAAGAAGAAATGTCAGTACCCCATATGGTGAGTCATTATACAGTTTCCCAGTCCTTTCCTTTCTGTACTATAAATAATGCCGTTTTTTTAAGGTTGTTTGGCTAAGTTGGTTCTTTAGTCTTTTTTCATTGTATGTGCTTCTTTTTTACAGGGCCCCTCTTAAAGGAGTTTGGAGGGAGTGGGTAGAATGTGGGTCCAGCTAAGGATATCTAAGAAGTTCCTGAATTTTAAGGATCTGCACAGGCCCTAAATGTAAACATTCTGGTGGCTCTATGCTAGAGTGATTCTCAGAGCTTCACACACAGTCCAGCCACACTTCAAGAAATCTGTATCCTCTCCTGGGGTGTGGTAGCCTAGGAGTGCCCTTTATCCTGCGTTACTAGAATGGATGCTTTGCCTAAAGGATGCAGTACATGCTAGCAGCCATCTATTGCATAATTTAGAGCATGGAAGGGGACAGATAATAATAGAATTGTGAAAGATAAACCATTATGTTGAGGATGATGTACCTTAAATTTCTATCGTGAATCACAGATAGGGCTAGAACCACACTTTGGGAGTGAGGGGTGGTGAAAAACAGTTTTACCCTAATCTGTAAAGTTACAACCTCTCTGGTTCTCAGTATCCCTATCTATAAAATAAGGAGATTGGTTTAGATGATCCTGGATGGCCCTTCCAGCTCTAAAAATTTTGTAGAAATAGTTGTTTCCCCCTAAAATATGATTACTCTTGTGCCTTTAAACTGTTTGAAATGAAGTCTGGTTTAAATTTTGTGGACCATTTCGAGAATAAGAAATATTTTACTAAAATTTTAGTTTCTGTATTTTGAAGTAACACTGAATAAGTGAATGAGTAAGAATGCCATTTAAGTAGCGCTTTAATTCTGTATAAATAAAGTCTTCTAAGGTGGATTCAGTGAGGTTTAAATTTTTGAATAGGACTGGAATTATGTTTGTGCTATTCATTTGCTAGGTAAACTTTTTTTAAAAAAGAAAATTGAACTTCATCCTAACTCTGACTTTTCACAAATTCACAATTAGTGAGATTTCTAATAAGTACTGTGAAGTGAAACAAAGAGAAACTCCAGAGGAGCTCCTCTTGCTTTATCCCTATGCTCCATGCTCAAGTTGAACTTGAAGTCCATGCAGACCACAAGGTGGCACCATTAAGCCATAAAAGTAAAGTTCTGCTGTAGCTAGAGAAAACTTTTGATATCAAATAACTTTATTATAAAAGTAATACATGTGCATTAAAGATATCAGCTTGACCTCCCAGTGCCTAATTAATGGCTTTATTATATAATTATGAAACAATTGAAAACTTCCTATGAAAGGAATGCTAATATGAATGCTAATATGAATGCTAATGAGGATAATGAGATATTGATAGTATTTACCTTATGGGTTTTTGTGAGGATCAAATCAGTTATTATAGGAAAAATGCTTAGAATAGTGCCTGGAGTATCCTAACTTCTAATAAATGTTAAAGATTATGTGTTTCAGATGCTGCTGAAACATTTGTTTGCATGGTAATAGTAGACATACAAACAAGAAATCTTCATTTTCCCTGTCATTAAGCTTGGTTCCCTAAGAAATTCTACTAAGTAATACCTGATTAGCCTACTTCTAATTATTATATGAGCATAACATAATAAGTTGACCCTTCGATAAGTATCATTCTGCAGTTCACACATTTCAAATTAACCTCACCTTTACTGCATTAATAAAGTTTTAATTATGAAGTAATTGATAGCATAAGAATTTCAGACACAGTCAAATTAGACTAAAATGTTGGAAATACCACAAAATGCAAATTAATCACAAACTTGTTAGACTAAAAATGTATCCAGTCTTGGTAGATCTGTATCTATCTAGAAATTACTCTATTTGAACTCTGTTCATTAGTTTTGAAACTTAGAAGTAAAATTCAGAAAGTTCTACATATAAATTTTCTCTTTCAAATGTTCTTCTAAATTTTTTTGACCGTTTAGAGAATAAGGAATGTTTATTCTGTACTGGAATATTTTGAAAGGATAGTATTCTCAATTCCTTTTGTTTTACTTACCACCATGCTTTTAGAAAGAGGACAACCTTTTTCCTTTTTTTAAGAACCTAAAGTAAATATTCCCATAATTTGTCTTTATTTAGGATAGATAACCTCAAAATTAAAAATAGGAATTTTTGTCATAATATCAGTGAGAATTTACTTCCCAAGTCCTTCTAACGCATCTTCCAAAACGTAGATAAATAAGGGTCATAAATCCAGATCAGTTTTAAGATGGATTGTGAACTAGAACCTCAGAAGTTTTATAGTGAGCAAAGAAAGCACTGCGTCAAGATTGCCATTACAGTAAAACTATTCACCCATAAAGAAATGAGACTGGTTCCATAGCTAAACATGTTAGCCAGTCTCATCTGTGTCACATCTTTTAAATATGTTGCCTAAGAACCCATCATCAGAGTCACATTTTAAACAAAATAGATAGTAATTTTAAAATTCTTTTAGACTATGTGTATTTTGATTGGCTTAAAATGCCAAAGAATTTGAATCTTTATAAAATGAAAAAATATAGGGCAAATTCTTTTTTCATGTGGTACAGAATTTGATAAGAAAATTATGGTACATAAATAAAGTAGAATACTCTGCAACCATTAGAAATTGTTATAGAAGACTAGTGACATGGAAGGATGTTCACAATATAGTAAGTGAAAAAGTTTAACATTGGTTATGTACAGTATGAGTTAAATATGTGTATTCATATAGGAAAAAACATCTGGAGGGCCATAGAACCAAAATAATGATAGTTTAGGTGGTAGAATTATGAGTAACTTTTATTTTCTTCTTGCCCATATTTATTTTCTAAAAATTTTTTACAGTGAACTGTAGAACTAGTAATAAAAAATGTTACTTTAAATTCCTCTTATACAGTGAACTTAACTGAGTGAACATGCAGCAAAGAATTATTGGGTTCCTCCTGTATCTAGGCTTCAAGAAACAATGTTCCCGGCCCTGTGCAATCTCCCAGGATACACAGATAAATCAGATCCATTTCTTGCCTTCTAGAGACATGGTCTGGCAGGAGTTTTAAAAAACAATTGTAAATGATCAGTAAAGCTTTGTATGAACTTTTTTTTTCCCTGATTATCTTGATAATTGTATAGATGCCACAGGGCACTTTGGAAATATTATGAACTATAAGTTAAGCCCAGCTCTGCCACTTACAGCAGCATTGGCCTTGGACTCGTTGATCTCTCTGAGCCTTGGAAATTATTAAATGTTAGCAGTTAGGGTTAAATGACTTCATTGGAAGTTCATGTTTTATGATTTCTTGACATTATTTTGTATTTTGAAACAGCTGTATCCTTTTTTGAATGACAAGAATAACCAAATGATATACAGAGAATACAGATTTTTGGGTTCCATTTACTTATATAATTCTTTTTCTCAGTTTTAGTACCTTTCTTTGGCATTAGAAAATATAGTCAATAAGATCTGATAAAGTTTCTTGCCAGCTATACCATTTTTTCTTGTGTTTTGTTGAAATGTCTGGTGCTTTGATCTCTGATCAGAGTTGCTATGTAAGCATAATGTAGTCAGTCCATTTAAACCAAAAATTTAAACCACTTAGTCTTGCCTTTCTCTGTGGCCTTTCAAAATGAAAAATAAATCAAAACATTGTGTATGGTTAGTGATATTGAATGTAGAAGACCAATTTAAAGTTATGGTATAACAAGTATATATTAAAATAGAGTATGTTCTCTCCATTAGTTTTTTTCCAATGTGTAGGAAAAATTTATTGAATCATGAGTTCTTTTTTATTGTGTAACATGTATAGCAAAACATTTGGCATTTTAACCATTTGTAAGTGTACGATTCTCTGGCATTACTTACTTTTACAATGTTTTGCTATCATCACCACCTTTCATTACTAAAACTTGATCACCCGAGTCAGAAATTCTTTACCCATTAATCAGTAACACCCCCCATCCCTCTTTCCCTCCTAATCTATTTTTTGTCTCTGAATTTGCTTATTATAGATATTTCATATAAGTGAATCCTATGATATTTGTCCTTTTGCATCTGGCTTATTTCACTTAACATGATGTTTTCAAGGTTCTTCCATGTTATAGCATTATCAGAACTTCATTCCTTTTAGTGGTTGAATCATATTCCATTGTATGAATGTACCACGCTTTGTTTATCCATTTGTCTGTTGATGGACACTTGGGTTGTTTCCACCTTTTGGCTATTGTAAATAATGCTGCTGTTATCATTGGGGTACAGGTATCTGTTTGAGTCCCTGTTTTCACTTATTTGGGGGTATATACCTGAATAGCATTGCTGGGTCACACGGCACTATTTCACATTCCCACCAGCAATGCACAAGAGTTCTAATTTCTCCATATCCTTGCCAACACTTGTTATTTTATGTTTTTTTGTTGGTTGGTTGGTTGGTTTTTAAATAATAGCCATCTTTGTGGGTGTGAAGTGGTATCTTGTGTTTTCGTTTCCTAATGACTGATGATGTTGGTCATCTTTTTTTTGCACTCACTGGCCATTTGTATATCTTCTTTGAAAAAATGTCTTTTCATCTGCGTAAGTTTTTTTTTTTTTTTTTTAAGAAATTTTATTTTGAAATAAATTCAAACTTACAGGAACAGTTGCAAAAACAGTACCAACCCCATACACAGAACTCCAGCATACCCCGACCGCCCTCCCCTGATACCCCAATCCACTACATTTAACATCCTGTCACACCATCATTTCTTTATTTCTCTTCCTCTCTCCCTCCCTCCCTCCCTATCTATCATCCATCATCTATTGCTCTGTCCTCTGAACATATGAGAGCTAGCTGCACACATCTTCGGAAAAAACACTGTAATTCACATATACTTTCCCATGGACAAGAACACTCTTTTATGCAATCCCATTAAGTGCAGCTAAGAAGTTCAAGAAATTCAACATTGATACAAAGCTTACATTCTATATTTCCTTTTTTTTTTTTTCCTTATGTCCCATCTGTGTCCTTTTCAGCCTGTTCTCCTCCATCCTCAGATCCTATCTAGGATCATCCTTGGCATTTAATTGTCATCTATTTAGACTCTTTTTTTTTTTTCAATTGTGGAAACATATACATAGCCTAAATCTTCCCATTCCAGCCCCTCCCTTGCATTCCATTAGTGGGATTAATCACATTTAGAATGTTGCAGTGCTATCATGTTCCCACTATCCCTTTCTAGAAGTTTCCCTTCACCCCAAACAGAAACCCTACACTCATTTCTTAACTCACCATTGCCCTTTCCCCCACTTCTCGGAACCCCTACTCTACTTTTCATCTCTAGGGTCATATTCTTTGATACTTTCTTTGTGTTTACCGTGGGGCTTAAATTTAACATCTTAAATCTGTAACAATCTTGTTTTTCTTTGATACCAACTTAACTTCAATATGACACATAAACTATGTTCCTTTACTCCCTCATTCCCCCACGATTATGTAGTTCTTGTCAAAAATTACATATTTTACATTGAGTCCAAAACCACTGATTAATCATTACAGTTTATGTATTTTAGATCCTGTAGGAAGTAAATAGTGGAGTTACAAATCAAAAATACAGTAGTATTGGTATTTATATTTACCATGTGATCTTTACTGGTAATCTTTATTTCTTCATGTAGTTTCAGTCAATTGTTTAGTGTCCCTTCCTTTCAGCCTACTCAACTCCCTTTAGCTTTTCTTATAGGACTGATCTACTGGTGGTGAAGTCCTTCAGCTTTTGATTATCTGGGAATGTTTTCATCTCCCCCTCATTTTTACCCTCCAGGTGTTTGTGATTTCTCCAAGTCTCTGATGGTTATTGACTTCTGTTTGTATTCCATTGTGGTCAGAGAATGTGCTTTGAACAAATTCTTTTTTTTTTTTTTTTTTTTTAATTTATTAAGGCTTGTTTTTATGTCCCAGCATACGGACCATTCTGGAGAAAGCTCCATGATCACTAGAGAAGAATGTGTGTCCCAGTGACCTGGGATGTAATGTTCTATACATGTCTGTTAAAATTCTTTATATCTCTCTCTCTCCTTTCTTTGTTTCTCTGTCGGTAGGGTTCCCTTTAGTATCTGAAGTAGGGCAGGTCTTTTATTAGCAAAATCTCTCAGCATTGGTTTGTCTTTGAAAAATTTAAGCTCTCCCTCACATTTGAAGGAGAGTTTTGCTGGATATTCTTGGTTGGAAATTTTTCTCTCTCAGAATTTTAAATATGTCATGCCACTGCCTTCTCGCCTCCATGGTGGCCGCTGAGTAGTCACTACTTAGTCTTATGTTGTTTCCTTTGTATGTGGTGAATTGCTTTTCTCTTGCTGCTTTCAGAACTTGCTTCTTTTTTTCAGTATTTGACAGTGTGATCAGAATATGTCTTGGAGTTTGTTTATTTGGATTTATTCTATTTGGAGTTCACTGGGCATTTATGCTTTGTGTATTTATATTGTGTAGAAGGTTTGGGAAGTTTTTCCCAACAATTTTGTTGAATACTCTTTCTAGACCTTTACCCTTCTCTTCCCCTTCTGGGACACCAATGAGTCTTAAATTTGGGCATTTTATTTTATCTATCATATCCCTGAGATCTATTTCATTTTTTTCCCTTTTTTTCTCCATTCTTTCTTTTGTTCTTTCATTTTCTGTTTTGTGGTCCTCGAGGAGGCTGAGTTGTTGTTCAGCTTCCTCTAATCTTGTATTATGAGTATCCAGAGTCTTTTTAATTTGGCCTGCAGTTTCTTTTATTTCCATAAGATCTTCTGTTTTTTTATTTACTCTTGCAATTTCTTCTTTGTGCTCTTCTAGGGTCTTCTTCATGTCCTTTATATCCTGGGCCATGCTCTTCTTCATGTCCTTTATATCCTGTGCCATGCTCTTGTTGCCTGTCTGTAGTTCTTTGATTAATTGTGCCAAATACTGTGTGTCTTCTGATCTTTTGATTTGGGTGTTTGGGTTTGGGTTCTCCATATCATCTGGTTTTATCATATGCTTTAAGATTTTCTGTTGTTTTTGGACTCTTGGCATTTGCTTTACTTGATCCCTAATTTATCAGAACTGCAGCTTGGTGGCATACACTTTCTCTAACTAACCAGCAGATAGCATCCGTGAGTCACCTGTTCCTTCAAGTCAGTTCTCCCCAACTTTGTCTTTGTGGTATGTGGGAGTCTGATTCTTGTGGGGTCCAATTGGTGCACCAAGTTTGGGTGTGTTGTTGGTGCTGTCTGCCCTGAATGTGGGGCGTGTGTCTGGGTGGTTAGGGAGACAGGGCAGCTTCAATAATCAAACCAACCAGGTGTTCCTGGAGATTTAAGGGTGTTGCAGGAGCCTAAGCCTTCATTTCAGTCTTTCCAGAGATTGTCTCTGCCCTGATCCACAAGTCCTTGGTATTCGCATAGGGTCCTTGGGGTTTCCGAGCGGGTCCCCCTTCCCACCTGAGCTCTTCCAGGACCTCTGCTGAGGGCGGGGTGTGCCACGTCACAAGTGCGCGCCGGCCTCCGGGGAAGCCCTGGGTTGCCGGGCTGTGCAGGGGTGTTCCCAGCCTGCTTCAAAGATGGTTGAATGGGACGGGTTAACTTCCCTCTTTTCACACAACTCCGCTCTCCCAGCTCCAGGGCAGTCAGCTGTGGGTGCACTAAAGGCCACTGTACACGGCCGATATTGTGGAGTGTGTGCAATGCTGCGGGAAAGACTCCCCGTTGCACTGGATTTCTTGGCTTGGCTCTGGGCTGTGGGTCCGGCCCCGGGCAGGAGCGTCCCTTGCCTACTGGGGGGATGGCTGCAAGGAATGCGATTTTTTTCTCCTTTTGGCTCCCCTCTGCTCCCCTGTTCTCGAGACAATCAGGAGCGGGTGTGGGAAGGGGTATCCTCCATGACAGACACCGAGGAGTTAGCCCAGCCCGCTCCTGCCCGCTCCTGCCGTGCTTCAGTGCATGGCTCTCCTCGTCATATCTGCAGCTGCTCCTGGGCTTTTTTTTTTTTTTTTAAAGAACTAGTCTGTCTCCAAATGCCAGCCCACCATTTCCCCACACTGCAATGCTGCCGCCGGACTTTCAGCTGGCTTACTCACTTGTTTCAGGATATAGGCTCCTGGTTTCACCAAATGCACATTCCCTGTGGATTTAGCAGACCTTGTCTGGCTTGTGCTATGCTGGAAGTGGTATTCTGGGTCACTTTCTGGTTTTTATCTAGTATTTTTCATGGAGGTGTTTTTTTGCCCTGTCTCACCTAGCTGCCATCTTAGGTTCTCCTGCATAAGTTCTTAACAATCAAGATAACTGCCTTAAAGTTTTGTATTTTGACATAAGATTGTGGACCCAGAGTTTCAGATATATAAAAAAAGGAATAGTACTTTCTATCAATTCAGTTACTCACAGACTTCCATCAAAACCTTTCAGACTTCCTTCAAACCTTTATAAGTTGCTTTGTTATTTGGATTGAGACAAGTGCTGTTC